>NW_020955033.1:29826624-29911839 GCF_900497805.2 Vombatus ursinus
TCAACATCTTTAGCATTAATGGGAGTCCTTCAAACCTCTTATTTAATAATAGCTGCCATTTATATAGCATTTTACAGTTGCTAAGGTACCTTCTTCACAATAATCTTGTGCAGTATTATTACCCTCATTTTACAGATAAGATAATGAAGTTTCAAAGAAATGAAGTGACTTATACATAGTGCCACAGTTATTCAGTGGCAGTCAGGATTAGACTTCCAAGGCCACTGTTCTTTCAACACCAGTCAAAATTCTTCTGATATCACTAACGAAAAAAAAAATGAAATACTTTGCAACACAAATGTGAACTATTCTTGTCATCAGCATCCTTTAGCATTTATGTTGGCTTTGAGCTCTGTCCTTTTCTTATGTTTTGAGAGGGTCATCACCAGAAAATGGCCAAGAGGTGATAAATTTTTTCAGCCATAGCAAATATGATAGAGTCTACTAAATTGCACTCTACAATACTCTGAATTGGTGATGACTGTACCTAGGGCACTGAAATGATAAAAATGAAGTATGAGCTTTGACAATTCTGTGAAAAATGTATTGTCTCATATAAGTTTTATCTCCTCCTGACAAAGTCATCCCAATAGAAAGTAAAGAGGAAACCACTGTTGCTAATGAAACATTTCTTACTTATTGCCTTTGGTATCAACTTCTAGTCGAGAAGAGTCTTCAACTGGTACATAATCCTTGGACCAGATGAGTTGAGAGTCTTTGGACATCTGATCACATTCAAAGTTCAGTGAAATGACTCCATCATCATCAACATTGACGACAATCTCTTTGGTTCCTGTAAGATAAAAAAAGGGGGAATACTTATACTTTCTAGTAGAATCAATCAAATGAGTACCTTTTATTGTGATTTTGGGTTGGGGATGCCTCAGACTCTTTGATCATGTGTAAGGAAAGAACCCCAATTTCTATTTCCTGCTGATTGGCTCATCTGCCACCATCCCACCAAATTAAATTTAAGTAAATGTACCTTAAATAAACTGTGTGTTTGTATTCTGAGATGACACTTCCAATAGTGGAGATGGTGGACTATCTATACTCTTACATTCAGACCTCTTGGTGATCAATGTCACAGATTTATTTCTGGCCGTGAAACAAAACAGAGCTGGTCTACACAGGAACCAGATCTGTAACCTCAGTCTCATTAGCTTTGTGCTTTAATGAAAGAAAAAAAAGAAAGAAGGAAGGAAAGAAGGAAGAAAGAAGGGAGAAAAAAGGAAAGATGGAAAGAAAGAAAAAGGAAAGATGGAAAGAAAGGAGAAAAGAAAAAAGGAAGGAAGAAGGAAAGGAAGAAAGAAAGAAAAAAGAAAAGATGAAAGAAAAGGAGGAAAGAAAGAAGGAAAGAAAGAAAGGAAGGAAAGAAAGAAGTAAAGAAGGAAGAAAAAAGAAAGGAAAGAAAGAAGGAAAGAGAAAGATGGAAAGAAAGAAGAACCAAAGAAAAATGAAAGGAAGGAAAGAAGAAAGGAAGGAAGAAAAGGAAAGAAAGAAAAGAAATACAAATAAGGGAACTAACTAGGAAATAAAAAAAAGCAGGAAAAAAACTAGGGGTGAGTAGCAGGGGTGGAAAGAGGAGAGTCATAATGAGCCATTCAGGCTCCAAGAGTGAGGACCATAATATGTACATTTGGGCAAGGAGCAGGGAAAGTCCACTCAAATAAAAATTTTAAGAAAAATTCAGCTGATGGTGAGAGAAAGAATATGGGCCTAAGGCTATAGAGAAAAAGAAGGGTGAGGCCAGGCCAAAGAGGAGGGAGTGAGCTATCTGTGTGCTTCCTATTTTAACTAATTATCTTCTTTAACTAGTTTCTTCTTCTTCTTAACTAGTTCCTAAACTCAGTTGTTTGTGGCTGCTGAAGAGGTACAAGTGTTATAAACATCCTCCAAATTTCAAGATCCTGAGACCAAACACTGGTCACACCAACTTAGTTATAGTTTTGGGAGGGAGTTGTATTTTTATCTGTAACATCTTAAACAATGCAAGATCATACAATATAGACAAACCTGTTCTGCTGATGGCTCAGACTTAAATAAGCCTAAGTGAGCCATTTGGAAAAAAGCTTAGCTTCCAATTCTGCATTTACTATAGGAATAGTTCAGAGATATAAAGGACCCAGATTTTGGGAGACTTCAAGCTCTATAGGTTCAACTATGCTATTAGTTTGTAAAGAGTTATAGCTGGAAATTTGATTTTTAAATGATCTAAATGCATTTTAAATTATTTTTAAAATTTTAATCAGAGGTTTGGGGTGAAAGGCATAAAATTAGTTCATGTTTGGAATTAGGTATTTTTATACAATCAAATTCAATTGCCTCTAGAATGAACACAACATTTCAAAGAGATATATGTGCGATTTTTGTAGATATTTACATCTGTGTCCACACTTTGAGGGGAAATGAAAAAGTTATCCATGCTAGGACACTGATTCAACAGCTAGAATAAGGCTATTTAAAAACATATACCTAAGAATAAGTTTAAGTCAAATGATTTAATCCTAGAAAGGTGCAATTCTATTAAAAGCATTGGAAACTTTCGTACACCTAATATTTTCCAAGGGGTTGATAATTTTTCCTTTCGAGTGTTTTATAACAGGCAAGCATTTTGCTCGACTGTACAGTAAAAGCCATTAACAGAAAGCAAATTGGAAAAGGGTGCCCAGGGAAAGGGCAGGAGGACATTAATATGAGGTTCATCATTCCTGGGAAGTGAAAGCAAAACAGAGGCCTTATTCAGGAATGTCCTTCCTGAGGCTGCTGTTGAGTAGGCACCAGAAACCTACAAAGGATGGTTTTTGACAACTGCTAAAGCTTGGAGAAAGCCTGCAGGGGTGAGATGGGATGGAGAGGGGAGGGGTACGGTCTTCTTCTTCTTCCTCTTTTTTTAATAATTATTTTTGCAAACTGAAGTGAGGAGCAATCAAGGTGGTGACTTAGTTTACTCCATTATACCTTTGTTCCACATAGGATTTTTAAAAATAGCTCCAACCCATGGGGCCAGCCTTCATTTTGTTCTTCATAGCTCACACTAACCCTCATCAGTAAACATTTGGAACCTGTAGCTAGAGCTTAAAGATTTTAAAATAGCTCACTCTTTGGCACACTGTGGTCCACGAAGTGTTACCAGACACATTTAGCATGATTGAGTCACAGAGGGAATGTACGCTTTCATTCCACTGTACTCTGTGCTGTGAGAAGATGGAAACAGCAATGTCAAAAGCCAGACTAAATCCTTAATTGGCTATTTGTATATACTTCAGATGGAAGCAGTGACAGTCTGTACATCCTAATCGCTTATTTGCTTAGCCAATATGTTGTGTAAGCCTATATAAAAAGGAACTAAATCAGTTGGATATATGCTGCTTGTTACCCCTATGGGTTTGATTTAAAGTTTTAAAAGAAATACTGTTTAAGGCTCAGCAGCTTTTTTTTTTTCTTTTTGGTGAGGCAATGGGGTTAAGTGACTTGCCCAGGGTCACACAGCTAGGAAGTGTCAAGTGTCTGAGGCCCGATTTGAACTCAGGTCCTCCTGACTGGGAGGCCAGAGCTCTATCTGAGAAGTGCCTGCTTACTCAACAACTAAGGGAGTACCAAAACCAAAGGGATCAAAGCATTCTAATTTACTTTCCTCCCTATTGATTGTGTGTTTATTCTTTACCTCACCTGTCTGGAACTCAGCTATTTGGCAATATCATCTATCTAGAACACAGTCAAGAAATAGGAAGTAAGGAAAATGGCCATTGAACGCTCAAGATAATACGTTCGTGCTGCCAGGACCTCCCCCAAAGGCATATTATTCTTGATTTAGATACAGTTCTGGAAGGTTTAGTCATTGGATTTCCAAGCCCACTAAAATCCAGAAACAGACCATTAGAAAAGGGCCTGCCCTAGGTAAGTATACCTTGTAGCAGCAATAAAATGACAACTGACAAGGGAGGAAACAGGGAAAAAACCCTCTACAAATCAAAATAACTCAAAAGTACAGCTATCTGTGGCAATTTGATACAGACACAAGGAGCCCTACAACCTCAATTGGTCTCACAGCACAGAACAGTAATTGGTGCTCATATGGATGCTATTTAGTCATAAGAAAAAGTTAAATAATGTTTTGTACTCTGTTTAAGAAGGCAGAAAAGTATAATACATTTTAAAGATGCTAATTTACATTCACAACGGTCAAAGTAAAAAAACCCAACTTTGATTGCTTTAAGAGAATAGATAAATTCTCATCTCTCTAGAATACATGGCTATTCAGTCTTTCTGGATACCTCCTCAACCCCCCACCTCTCCCACACCCCGCACCCTGTGCTCTCTCTCAAAATTTCTTTATGTTTATTTTCTTTATGTTTTGTGTACATTGGTACATGGCATGTTTTTTTTCCTAATAGAATGTAAGCTCCTGGAGGACTGCTTCACTTTTGTTTTTGTATCCCTAGTGCCTACACAGTGACCGATACATGATAGCCCTCTAGTAAATGCTTCTTGGATGGTAATTAACTCGTTTTTTGAAATCTGAAGATAGTTGAGACTTTACTGTATTAAAAAAAAAACAACTTTGAGAACTGTGAAGGAAAATGCAAAGTGAAAAAAACTGGGTTCTTATTATAAGTCCCAATTATCATGTGCCCCTTTATCATAACACAGGATGTCTTCTTCAAGAACATATGGAGAATTAATAATTATATAAAAACATAGACTATTAAAAAGCCTGTTAGAAAGATAAACAAAATTTATTTTTATAACAAATGTGTCTGATAGTGTATGCAACCTTTTGCACTCATAGTCCTCCGTCTCTCTACCAAGTAAAGGAAAAGCTACACTGTTATTTTGAAAAGGAAGCAAATGGGATTACAACTTTTAACTTTTGAAAAATTGGTTTCACCAAAAATGTGCTAAACTTTAATCAGACATGGATAAATGCAAGCAAACAATTCTACAGATTTTAGGGGAGACTTGCAAAGAATTTGAAACTCAAGTGTACAATTCTCCAATCAAGCTCCTTACTGAATACTTAAAGTTGAGTGGAATGGGGAGCATCTACTTTAGGGATGTTGTGAGTCATGGTATGTGCTGAGTCCTGAGGGACTAGTACTTCGAAAGATGATAAGCTTGTTTCTTGGGTTACGTAGCCATCACAGTACTTTTGAGTTGCAATGGCTGAATACTAGCAATGTCTCAAAATCAACCTAAGGTAAGGTTTTGGTTAAAGAGTTTAAAATGTTGAACATGACAGGTTTCAACATATAAGCTCTCTGTTCTATGGGCTCCAGCACTGAGGCCTAACACTGTTTTACTCGTATCATGCTGCTTCCTTCTTGCGCTTCCATTGATTATTACAGGTCCCAATGTGGCGGTAGTTTGGAGAGTGACATAGCTCATTAGAATATTTTATAGCAATTCTCATCTTAATAATGACAAATAACTGGGGAATATTTTATTTTTCAAATGTGACTCTAACCAATGTATTACACTGTCCTTTAGAAAGGAAGGAACTGGTTTGACAAAATGCTTTGTGAAGGTAACTGGGAAAGCAACAGAGAGGATAGGTGATGATCAATGAAAGTGGAATCTTCTACTAAACTCTGAAGAAAAAGACATAATTTCAGAGATGAGGTTCAAGCAAAATGGAATCAAGAATTTTGACTCTACTAAAAAATAATTCAAGAACTGAGAGAATAGCCAATTTACTCATGAGGGATGTCTGATGAATGTTTAAAGTCTTTACCATGGGGAAAAGAAGAAATCCCTAATTAGATAGTGCCCCTTAAGCTGAGCTTTGGCCATTCCATGTGACTAATCTAATAAGCCTCTCCACTTTTAGCATGGAAGATCCTAGGAAAACAAACACACAGTATATTGCATTCAAAGTCTTTTCCAGTCTGGTAGGAACCATGGGAGTTTGGACTCTAGTGGTAGCTTTCCAGAGTTTTTATACTTGATTCTCCTCCTCATACTGTAAAATCCAGTGATGCTGGACTCTTTGCTCTTCCTTACACAGGACCCTCCATCTCTTGACTTTTTACTGCATTTCTCCCGTGCCTGAAATGCCTTCCTTCCTCACCTCTACCTCCTTGTCAGGCTTCCCTGACATCCTTCCAGTCTCAACTAAAAACCCATCTTCTTCAAGAGGTTTTTCCCAAATGATAAATGCTGGAGAAGATGTGGGAAAATTGGAACACTAATGCATTGCTGGTTGAGCTGTGAAATGATCTAACCATTTTGGAGAGCAATTTGGAATTATGCTCAAAGGGCTATAAAAATATGCATACCCTTTGACCCAGCAATAGCATTTCTAGGGGTATATCACAAAGAGATCATGCAAATGGGAAAAGGACCCACATGTACAAAAATATGTATAGCAGCTCTTTCTGTGGTGGCAAAGAATTGAAAATTGAGGGGATGCCTGTCAATTGGGGAATGGCTGAACAAGTTGTGGTATATGAATGTAATGGAATACTATTGTGCTATAAAAAATGATGAGCAGGCAGACTTCAGAAAAACCTGGAAAGACTTGTATGGTCTGATGCTGAGTGAAGTGAGCAGAACCAGCTTTATCAATTCAGCAGCATGTAAATAGGATGGAGGAGGTAGACAGTGGGTTGGGAGTTGGCAAGGGACAAGTCCCAAAGCAGGCATGTTTTGGTTTGTGAGCCATAATTATAACCTAATGGGGCAAACTCATCCAAGTGAAAAATGTAATCTTCCTCTTGGCAACCTAAAATGACCTCTTAAACCACTCTCAGACCCCATCCTCAGATCCTTTTCATACTCTTGTTGACTGATGAATTACTGACTGATTGGCTGATCAGGGGAGTTCTCTTATTAACCCAAGGAGAAGCAGGGTGGTAAGTCTTTGTTCCAGGCATTTGATTGCATCCTATAGAGAGCATGGAGCTCTCCTAGAGAATAGGTCTTAATGTTTGTGGAGGAATTGACTGGTTCTGATGCTCTTGGTACAGAATGTATGTGTGTATGGAGCTGTCCCTTTGTTCTGGCCTATAAAAAAGAGTCCACTCAGAGATTCAGGTCTCTTTTCCCTTTCTGGGCATTATCATATTCCTGAGAGTAAGGATAAGGGTATAATGGCTGTCTTGTGACAGAAGCACATGAGAAATGTATATGCTGTGCTTGAACCATCAAAGTGAAAAATTCAAGGACTCCATATTCCTGGAGAGGTACCAGCTTTGGGGAGGTAGTGGAGTGGCCTCTCAGTCTAAGCAGTTGTAAAAGGGGAACCACATGGCCAAGTGATAAGAACCTGAATTCTAGCTTTAGGAAAGATGCTCAAGAGCTCCTTATTTCAATCATCTGAGATAAAGGAGTGCTGAGTGCCCATCTCTTAGAGAACCATTACATGGCCCTTGAGGCTATAGAAACATCAGGGGAGTGTAAATTGTGAGCAAAAGACTTGGAATTTGCCATACACTATTACCATAAGTTATTTGGACAGTAGAGGAACTGAAGAGACTTGTCTAGTAGTCCTAAATATGTTTCCTTTCCAATAGGAGTCTGAGCCCTTTGAAGTAATGCCATAAGAATGTATGGGTTCCTAGGGTTTAAAGTGGGACTCTCCAGAATGTCTGAGGGTTGCCAATCTAACAACCCCAAAGATAATTCCTCCCAGAAAATTCAAATCACTAGGTATGGATGCCCATATAGGTAAAGAAGGATTCACCAGAATGTCTTAGGAGTTATACATAAGCAACTCAAAACTTTGTTTCCCTTCCACAGAAAAGTCTAAACTATAGGGTAATGCTATGAATTTAGAATACCTTAAGATCCTTGGGGAAATTAGGTCTCAACCAGAGAAGTAGAGGAATTGTATTGACCTGGGTTTCTGTGAGTCTTTTTATGTGGATCTGCATTTTTGTGGAGTGGGATGAAAATTGTCAGTCCTATGCCTGCTATATATTACACATTGTTACATTGAGTGCTTGTTTGGGAAAGGTGGACCCTTTTACCCACATCTAAGGAGATTCATACACGAACCAAAGAGACTGAATGGTCTGGAGGGCAATCCCAGAGGATGAACCTAGTCCACATAAAACAAACAAACAAAAATTAGAGCATGGGGTGCTGGTCCATTGGTTATACTCATTTTTAATGTGCAGTTTTTCCAGCTGATTCAATGCTTTCAATAAGTTTCTGCTTCTGTTTCATGCTCACTTTATTTTTAGTTCTTTATGCTGATTTTAAGGGCAATATAATAACATAGCTTTTAAAAAATTAATCATAAAGAAAGTAAACCATTTGTTTTATGTAAAGGGATCGTGCTTGATAGCTGCATAATATTTGTAACAGGCACTGATACTGCTTTTCCACTTTTATTTTTATGAACTCAATAGCAAAGGAATGAATTAGAAAGTAAATTTACCTCCAAAATGATTTAAAAGATAAAGAAAACTCTGAATAAGGTATATGTTTAAGTTGAATTGCTAGGCAGCCCAGTGTAGTGACTAAAGAGTTAGCCTTAAAGAGAGCAAGGTATTCACCTCTTAGCTCTCTAGGCAAGGCTCTAAGACTGCAAGGTGCAGACAAGATGGCAGACTAGCATTAGCAGGAGTATCCTCTTCCCCATACCAGTGGAATCTCAGGTCCAATCTCTACTCCTTAAACTTAATTAACTTTCATGTATCTGTACTTTATGATTCTTACAAAGAATTCTCTCTAATTTCTCTTTAAATTCAAAGCATTATAGATCAATGGTACTATTGCTTCCTCCAAACCTTAGATTAGCATTTGCCTTTTTCCAAGGGAACTTGTGACAGGTCTATAGAACTTTGGGGAAGGAAATCCTAACTCTAAAAACAAAATCTGAAAACAAAAATCCAAAGGTGTGTGTATGTGTATACACACATAAAATTAAAAAAAAATCCAAAACAATATACATATATGTGTATACATATACGTATTTATATGTGTATGTATGTATAAAGGATAGAGGTAGCAGCTTGGTGGCTGATGCTGTGGAAATGGTACCCAGTGGGTAGACACCAGAAAGTGGGGTATGTCCATATGGAGGAATACCTCCCACAGTCTAGGATAGATCAAAGCTTTGGCCACCCTACTCCCCAGGAAGTGGTTTTATAAATAACCTGTAGGATAGTTCCCTTCTTGCTGACTACATTCTCATGTTGACCAGTGTTGCCTGCTTGCTCCTGGCTTATTCTCTAGTGAACTGCATGGAACATTGACAGTATAGGTATTATTCATCCTGGGGTACTCTCCCATCAACTGATTTTTTTTTCCATATATACATATGCTATACAATATGCATATATATATATACACATACATATATGTGTATGCACATTATAAATGTACAGTTTATCTAATGGGTTGGCCCCTTTTCTCTAATGTACATGGTCTTTAATGCCCAATCTAGGACCAAAGGTGTTCTAGGCAAGGTTCCCTGGATGGGGATGCAATCCTTTATGGAACTCCATGGGTTTATTTCTAGCAAAAGGCCAAGTAAATCAGTTCATTTAGAAACTTTGGAAATAGAACTCATGAATGCCCATGAGTCTGGTGCTGATACAGTGCCTGGCTCAAAGTTGGAGCTTAATAAATGTTTATTGATTGATTCATTTGTACCTGACATCAACATCTGACACACTGAGCCTCAGAAGGTTTCCTGGAATGTCTGAGTTTCACTGTAACAACCAGAGATGTTTATTGAGCTTCCCTACCCCAGGTCCTCCCATATAGATACTGCTACTGATTCACCATCACTAAGGGATACAAATCAAGCTGCAGAAAGAATACTGGATATATAATGAGAAGACTTGGGATTAAATTCCATCTGTTTTACTTAATCAGTTGTGTTGTGTAACCTTAGGTAAGTCACTTCATCTTTGTTGGCCTCAGTTTCCTCACCTGTAAAATCAAGGGGCTGGGCTTGATGATCTCTAGTATCCTTGTTAGCTCTAAATCAATGGTCATGCTTTTCCCATAGTGGTCCATCCCTCTTCTTGGGCTCTATCACTGTTCTAATACCCAGTGGTATTAGGGCCCAGCAAGATCTGAAAGCCTGGGGTATACTCAGTCACCACAAAATAGAGGGACGGAAACTGGCCCACCCGTCAAGTCCAACTCAGGATCATGCCTTAGACTCTCTGGGTAGTCCTATATCACGTGAGCTAATGAATGACAAATACTGTTTAAAAAAATCAGATAAAAGAGGCATTTCTGGAGCAGCACAAAATCATTTTTATCTTAACTGGTGAATAATCTTTTCTAAGTAATAGATTTCTTGCTAAAGTAGGACATTTTTCATCTTGCTATTTGGGATCTCCATTACTAGCATGATTAGTATTCATAGAAATGTATATGTTAAATCCTTTTGCACATTTCCTGACTAGACCAAAATCCAAAATGCTACCAGCCACAACAGGTTCAGGTAACTTTCCACTTAATTAGAATTACAGTGTAGGTGTCATAAGAGGTGTGTCTGAGGTTTGCTATTACATGATAAGATTTGTTTTCAGTCTGAAATCTCAATAACAGTTCCCAAGAGACAATTCTTTTTAACTTGTAAAGTGAACTTTAAGGCAGGTCACTGACTTTCATTTTTGCATGGTCTTAAGATAAAATAAGCAATTTATATATGAAAATTATAGAATCAGAAGAAAGCTCTTAGCAGGCAGGGACCATTTGTTTTGTTTTGTCTCCCTAACACAATATTTGCCCATAGTAGGCACTTGACCAATGCTGGTCATATTGAATTAAGCTGAATATAAATGGACCTTGCAATACACAATTCCTTATGCCTATCCAATGTGGCCCTTGGGAATCAGTGTGGTGTAATGAAGAGTGCTAAGTCTGGATTTAGACAACCTGAGTTCAAATCCTAACTCTGCTACTCAATAACTGTGTGGCCCTGGGAAAGTCACTTCACCCCATGTGTCTCAGTTTCTTTATCTGTAAAATCAAAGGGTGACACTGGATAACCTCAAAGATCCCTTCCAACTCCATATGCATGCTTTTTTAAATCTCAGGGCCATTGTGTAGAGCAAGTGTTCTTAACCTGGGGTCTATCCCCCCCCACCCCAGGATCTTTTGTTAGGGGATCTTTGAACTTGGTTGAGAAAAAAAATCCCATATTTATATCATTATAATTAGTATCCTTTGTAATGTCTAGCACATAGTAAGTGCTTAATTAATGCTTGTTGACTTAACTAATCTGTATTTTATTATATCAATTAAATATTTTAAAACATTCTGAGAATGGGCTTCACCAGATTGCCCAAGAGGACCATGACATAGAAAGACCAAGAACCTCTGAGTTCCAGTAAATTGTTTCTTGACAAAAACTAACACTCTAGTAAGCACTGTTAAAGAACTTTGGATCACAAATATTTAGAGCTGGAAGGGACCTTAGAAATTAACTAGTCTAACTCTCTTATTTAACAGATGAGGAAGTAGGTGTAAAGACTTTATGTGACTTACCCCAAATCACATGGGAGTTAAATGGCTGGGTTTGAATTTGAACTCAGACCTTCTGACTTCAAGTTCAATAATCTTTCCATGCACCTTCCAGTTTAGGAATTTTGTCTCTGTGTACCCTAACTTTCATTTCTATGCTTTCAGTCAGGGGTAACCAAATAGGACTGTGTTGTCCTCTTTAGTGCTCCTTGATGTCTTCCTTCTGTACCTTGTGAAACCACAGCTACAAACACTCTTTTGCAGTAGAGATATGGAGGAGACAAGAGACTCATCCATTTGCCAATGGGTGGTGCTAGTCCTGGAGTCAAGAGGACCTGAGTTCAAATCCAGCCTCAGACACTTCCTAGCTGTATGACCCTGGGCAAGTCACTTAACCCTGTTTGACTCAGTTTCCTCATTTGTAAAATGAGCTGAAGAAGGAAATGGCAAACCACTCCAGTATCTTTGCCAAGAAAACCCCAAATGGGAACACAAAGAGTTGGACACAACTGAAAGGACTGAACAATAACAAAAGCTCGAGGGCAACCTCCTCCTTGTAATGAAGCGGCCTCAGGAAGGTCTTGGTTAGGTAATTTCAGTAAGTATCTGAAGCCAGATTTAAACTCAGAAAGATGAATTTTCCTGACTCTAGGTACCCACTGCACCACCTAGCTGTTCCAGACTTGTATCATGGTTTAAATTACACATACGTTCAATGCAATTACCTGAATGCTGATTGTTTTATTTTGTGTTGTTGTTTTTTCTACAATTTTATTTTATGCTGTTTGGACGGTGAACAATATCTACTATGCTTCCAAAAATGTCTAGTTTGGGAGGGACTACTTAGGATTGTGTTTTTCACTCTACCATATTCAGTCTAAGAAAAATGATAGCCAAATAAAACAAGAATGAAATAAAAACTATGATTATACACTATTTAGAAGAAAAAGAAAAACTTGATGTTTTCAAGTCCTGAACAGCTTCAAATGGCATGAAAACATCCTTCTAATTGTCAAGCATTCATCTGGCAGAAACTGACCATGTGTGCACTACAACAAATCCATTGCTTTCACAGAATACCCAAAAAAGGGAGATAATGTCTCTCTAGGCTTTACAATGACCTAGAGAATGAGTATTGCCTCAGCTCCTAGGTCATTCATTGAGAGCAGCTGTTTGGAAAACTCAGCAGCTGCAAGTACTTAAACCCAGCTTTTCTGTATGGACTGGGCTGGCTATTGGGGCAGTCAGTTTGTCCTGTGATGGGGCAGGAATTTGGTGTGCCTTTGTGACCAGTTGGAGCATAGAACCTTCTGTGATGACAACAGCTGCTCCAGGGACCCTAAAAGGACCCCAGACTTTCCTTCATGGAGATACAAACCCAGCCCTGGGGCTTGGGACACAGCCTCCCAAGCCTGGTTTGCACCTGCCCCGGGCAGCCTGTATTCACGTATTTACTGGCTTGCAAGCAGACTTGTTAATTATTCAGTCAGCGTTCATGCAACTAATAGTCATTATGGAGAGCACAGTAAGTTTTAAACTTTAAGTTCCCAATTATTTCATACAAACATGACTTTCTTAAAATCGGAAAAACAGAAAGAGCAGATAGCAAACCTGGACGGGTTTCTGCCACAACAGGACCAGCGATATCAGAAGGTTTCCCGACCCCTGCCTGGTTTATGGCTCGGACACGGAATACATAACTGACACCTTCCTTGAGGTTTTGGACCTGGAAAAAACAAGAGGAGAAGCAATATAAAATGTCATTCCATTTTAAATCACCTTTTCTCCATCCCTAGTAGTGATTCAAAGTCATTTGATTATTGATATGTCCTCTTGCTGTCTAGCAGCAGACTACTAAAGCCCCACTCCCTTCATTCTCCCCCACCTCCACCCCAACACACACTTGAGATCATAGATTTAGAGAACTGGACTTGGAGTCAGGAAAGTCGAAGTTCAAATCTGGACTTAGTGTCTAGTTGCGTGACCTTGGGCAAGTCATTTAACCCCTCTCAACCTCAGTTTCCTTATCTGTAAAATGGAGATAGTAGCACCTATCTCCTAGATTTATTGTGAAGATAAAATGAGATAATATTTGTAAAGTGTATTGCAAGCCTTAAAGTACTATATAAATACAAGCTATTATGATTGAACAAAGTCACATTGAAGAGGTTTACCTTTGTCATCTTTCCTTCGCCCCTTTTTGTCAAAAGGAATTTGGCTCCTTTGTTTACAATTCCCAGAAAAAACCTTAAAACTTTTAGATTCCTTGTACACTCACTTATCTCTCTTTGACATCTTTCCTCCCTGGCCCTGAAAAGAACCTGACTCTTGTTTGTCTCTTTTTCTGTCTTTGAAAGCCTTAGCCTTACCTTTTAAGCTTATTCAAATGCGCTTTCCTTCCTGACCCCAAAAAGAACCTGGCTTCTGTTTGTCTCTTTATCTCCATTTGAAAGCAAACTTCCCCCCCTTTCAGCTCCCTTCATTATCTATTCTCATTGTTTATTACCTTCCAAACAGACCCAACCAACCCCCCCACCCTTCCTCTGGCCACCCTTAATCCTAGCTAGGCGCCACGTGGTCCAGGACCCAGGAGTTCTGTTTGCCCCAGCTTACTAGCCACTCCCATCCAGATCTCCTTAGACCCCTCCTCCCGTCACTCTAAACTGTTTGGCCACTCCTAGACCTCTCCCCTAGGGGTCTTAAGTTTCACCCCAGACCCCATTCAGACACTGAGCTGTTCTCAAGCCTAGAGGCTGAGACCCCCATGCCCGCTTGTCCTCAGGGGCGTCAAGTGGCCAATCCACCCCAGTCCCCACTCAGACGCTGAGCTTTCTTCATGCCCAAGAGGCTGAGACTGCCTCATGCTCACCTGGCCTGACCACCTTAGCTCCCAAACCCCATTCAGACACTGAGAACCTCTCACGCCCAGAGGCTGAGATTCTCAAGATCGCTTATGAGCGTCACCTGACCACCTTAGCCCCCATTTAGATCACTGATATTTGGGTTCCTTGGGAGTCTGGCCTATATGCTTCATTTTTAACAAACTTTTTCTCTGGCTGGAAGAAGATCTGGGTTGAATTCATTCAGGCAGATCTGCACCACGATCTGGGCTTTTTTCCATGATCTTGGGGTGCCTCTGTGCATCTAGAAGCACCCAAAACCCCCCCTCCTCTTCAACATAAGTAATGTCACAGAGCTGTGATTAGCACTCAGATTCCCTGATTTCAGGACAGTGCTCTATCCATTGTACCAGGTTGCCTCTTGCTTTCTTGTTAATCAAGGAGCAGAGGCAGCAATGATGGGCAAATGTCTGCTTCCTCCTTCCTGAGTCATGAAGCCAAGGTACCATGTGGTTAGAGCGGCATTAATGCTGGGTTTTCCTCCTGCTTTTGGAATATTAAGTGATTCATTTGTGAACTATTCTCAGCCAGCAAGAGAGAATTTAAAATATAAGTATTCAATATTTCCATTGTTTTACAAATTGTTGAATTAAAAACAAATGCTTTCATATTGATCCTTCAAAACTAATACAATTTCCCCTCCTTTAACTCGCAAGGAGGATTATTCAGGCAGCAGCATGAAGAAGGGTGGATTAGAGGAGGGAAAAAGAGAGGAAGATTCATTGAACTAATCTAGGCAGAAGTTAAGAGGGGCCATGGGTGGTGGCAGTGAGAGCCAAGGCGGGGAGTGGAATTGTGAGAGAATGATGTCGAAATCAATGGGACCTGTAACTGCTTAAATATGAAAGATGAGAAGCAAAACAGTGCAAGAACGCCAAATGTTTCAACTGCACGAATAATGGTACCACAGAAATAAATTTGATGTTGGGTAGAAGGGCAGATTTTTAGAGGAAGGGAGATGATGAGCCTGGTTTGGGATATGTTAAGTTTGAGTTGACAGTGAGACATCCAGGATCTTGAATATAGAGCTGGAAACGACCTAAGAAGTCCATTCCCCTGGGTGCAATGAGGCAGTGCAATAGATAGAGTGCTGGGCCTGGAGTCAGGAAGATCTAAGTTCAAATCCAACCTCAGCCACTTACTAGCTGTGTGACCCCAGGGAAGTCACTTAACCCTGTTTACTTCAGTTTTTAATTTGTAAAATGAGCTGGAGAAAGAAATGGCAAACCACTCCAGCATCTCTGCCAAGAAAACTCCAAACCAGGGTCACAAAGAATCGGACACGACTGAAAAATCACTCAACAGCAACAAATAAAGCACTTTAAGGTTTGCAAAGTACTTTTAATATAGCATCTCATTTGGTACAAACAACAACCCTGTATTATAGGTACTGCTATTATCATTTCCATTTTACAGATGAGATAATTGAGACTGAGAGGCTAACTTACTTACCCAGGGACATACAGATAGTAAGAGGGTGAGGCTGAATTTGAATTCAAATCTTCTGACTCCAGGTCCTACACCCCCTGTTCCCAAGCTGCCTAAGAGACTGTGGTGTCTCTGACACTAAGAGAGAAGACAGAAGGGCATGAATGTATGATAAATGTTGCGGAGAGGTTGAAGACTAAAAAAGATCTTTGGAGTGGATGATTAGGTGGTCATTGGTGACGTCTAAGAAGGCAGTTTCAATAGAGCGGTGGTAGTTTCAGAAGACAGATTGCAAAGGGTGAGAGGACAATGGGTGGGTGAGAAAGTGAAAGTACTAGACACAGATAAATTGTTCGAAGAACTTAATAAAGGGGAGAAGAATTATGAGCTGTTGGGTAGGTGAGGTCAAGGTCTTTTAGACTGAGGAGACTATATCATGTTTGTGAGCAGATGTTAAGGAGCTAGAGTGAGAGACTGAAAATGCATGAGGGTTGTATAACCTATATCAAATTGCTTACTGTCTAGGGGAAAGGAGAGGTAAGGAAGAGAAAAAAATCTGGAACTCAATTTAAAAAAAATGTTAAAAATTGTCTTTACATATAACTTGGGAAAAATAAAATATCTTTTTTAAAAAAAGAGAAAAAAGAAAATGCATGAAAGAGTCAAAGGCAGCAAAGGCAAAGTCAGTTGGGGGGGGAGGGGGGATTAACCTTTGTAAAGAAAAGGCTGCCTCTTCTTTTGTGACCATAGGGGAGTGACCACAGAGAGCTGATGATGATTTTGTGACCATTGAAAGTTAATGATGATGCTTTGGATTGGAAGAGAAAATTGGACATTGTGAAGATCGGAAGAGAGAAATTCATATTAAAATAAATAAAATTGACCTTTTGGGTTAGGTGCAAAAGATTGATTCTCATGAGAATATTTTTTTCATGTCTGTAGTATTTTTTCTTATATAGTATTTTATTTTCCCCCCAATTACATGTTAAAACAATCTTTTTAACATTTTTTTTTTTAATTTTGAGTTCTAAATTCTATCCTTCCCTCTTTCCCCTCCCCTTGTAGTCTGCCATTTCAAGTGTTTCATGAGTCTCAACTGTAGTGATTCTGACTTTCTGCCCCTTTGGACTCATTCTTGGGTAACCATGACCATCTGATTTCTCTGCTCCCGTTCTTGGGTTATCAAGCATTGCTAGAGAAAGTGGATAGAGTACGGGGCCTAGAATCAAGAAGACCTGAATTCAGATCTGTCCTCAGACACTTAGCTGTGTGATTGTAGGCAAATCGTGTAAAACATTTCCATGTCAGTCATTTTATATAAGAAGCATGTCTGTAGTCCTTTAAGGCTCACAACATACTTTCTTCACAATAGCCCTAGGAGATAAGTAGTGAAATTATGCTCATCCTCCTTTAAACAGAGAAGAAAAAGGAGGCAAAGAGAAGCTGAGCAACTGAACTAATTACTTAACCAGAAGCTAAGTGACCTAACTTCCCTTTTGGAAGGCCTCAATCTTTTCAGTAAAGTAGGAGACTAGACCAGGGGTAGGGAACCAGCAGCTTAGAGGGCTGTTCTTGAGGACCTAGAGGGACACATGTGGCCTCAAGGCTGCAGGTTCCCCACCCCTGGACTAGATCATCTGTTCTACATATGAGGGTTAGGAATAGAACTTGAGAAGGAGGGGAAAGTTTAGAACAATGGCTCAGAAAATGAGTGAAAGAATTAGTAAGTGTAGAGTAGGAGTATCATCAAGCAATTGTAAGGTAAAGATTGCTAGCACCTACTATGTGCCAGGTACTGTGCTTAGTGCTTTACAATTGTTATCTCATTTCATCCTCACAACAACCCTAAGAGATAATTGCTATTATTACCCCCATTTTACAGTTGAGGAAACTGAGGCAGACAGAGGTTATGTACCTTGATGTCTGAGGCCAAATTTGAATTCAGCTCTTCTTGATTCCAGGCCCAGCACTCTATCTACTTTCTCTAGCAATGCTTGATAACCCAAGAACAGGAGCAAAGAAATCAGATGATCATGGTTACCCAAGAATTTGGCTTAAGCCAGTCCGGAGCAGCAGAAAGTCAGGGTCACTATGGTTGAGGCTCATGAAATACTTGAAATGGCAGACCACAAGGTCGAGGCTGGGTATGCAAGCAAGAGAAATCAGAGTCAGGGAGATAGACGGCAAGAGCGGTGACATGAATATTCGATGGTTCTGAGAAGGCTGGAGAGGTGGAAGAATAGGAAGTGGTGGTGGGAGAGTGAAGTTTTGAAATTCAGGATTTTAGAGATTGGTGCAGTTCAGAGAGAAGGACAAGTCTAACATAGCAGTGTGGGGTTGAAGTGGTATAGAAGAGGAGATCATCAGAGTGGTGGAGGCTGAGGAATTGGGCAGTTAAGATATTGGGGAGGTTTTCTACTGGGGTGAGTCTCCAGGGAACATGAATTATTTGCTTGGGGAGCAGTGAGTTGGCCAGTGTGGTTGGAGAAAAGGGTTTGTGTGTAGGGACATTGTAGCTGAAAAGTTTGGAGAGGTAGGTATGGAGCAAATCATGGAATACTTTGAATGCCAGGTTCAAAGTTTTGGAAAATATACTGTAGGCAATGGGGAACCATTGAAGACTTCTGAGCAGAGGGACAATCAGGATGGATTGATATCTTAGAAAAGCAATTCTAGCAGTGGCACAGAGTGAACTGGGTGTTGTGCTTGGAGTCAGGAAGACCCAGGTTCAAAACCTACCTCTAATATTTATTAGCTTTGTAACTGTGGGCAAGCCATTTAGTAATAATAAGTGGCATTTATACAGTGTTTTAAATTTTGCAAAGAAAGTTCTTTACTTACACTATCTCATTAAAACCTGTCAACAGCCCCTGACTACAGCTATAACTATTCCCACTTTATAGATGAAGAAACAGATTCAGAGAGATTAAGTGGCTTGTCCAAGGCTATAGAGCTAACAAGTGCCAGAGGTAAGCTTTGATCCCACTTCTCTCTACTCCAGGTCCACAAATCTGTCCACTATGCCAAATTGCCTCTTGGCTTCTACAAGCCTCAAGTTTCACCATCTATAAAATGGAAGTAATAATAACACGTAGGGAGCCAGGTCTTTTGTGAGGATCAAATGAGATAATTCATATAAGACGTTCTACCAACTTTAAAGCACAAAAGAAATGTGGTCTCTTGTTATTATCTCCCAAGTCACAGAAGGGTTGTGATTGATGAAATCACAAGCCTTCCTCATGTGTTTATTCCAGCTGCAATAAGTAAGGCAGATTGGAAAGGACAGAGAGAAAAGAGAAGGAATGAAACCAATTAGGAGACTATGACAGACATTATGTAATGAGAGCTTGGACTACGGTGACAGTAAAAATGGAAAAAAAGGAAGAGATGCAGAGTATGTAATGAATGAATAACTCATAAAGTTTGGGGCCTAGCTAGACATTAGAAGGAGAGAGAAGAAAGAGTCAAGGATGACTGAAATCTGGAGGTGGGGGGGGAGACAACAAAGGGAATGATAATACTATTATCTGAAATGGGTGCGTTTGTGGAAAGCTGACATCATCGTCGTCATCATCATCATCATCATCATAACCAGCATTTATATACACTTTAAGGTTTGTAGCATGATTTACAAATATTATCTTATTTGATCCTAACAACAATCCTGTAAGGTAGGTGCTATTATTATCCCCATTTTATAGTTGAAGAAACTGGGACAAACAGGGTCAAATGACTTGCCCAGGGACACACAACTAGTGTCTCTGGTTGGATTTGAACTTAGCTCTTCCTGATTTCAGGCTCAGTGCTCTATCTACTCCACTACTTGAATACCCCATTTCCATATCATAGAAATAAATAGAAAAAAAATAGAATTATTTAGAAGGAATTTGTTTTAAAGAAAAATATTCTCAAAAATGTCCATTTGCTTAAGTGAAGAGTACCATTAGCCACACACTTAAAAATTTTAAAAGTAAAATTACAATTTAAATTCTAACTTAAGATGTTCATTATGTGGTATAAACTGAATCAATTTAAAATGGGTTTTAGCCTGCCAGTGAACTTGCATTTTGGTAGCATTATATGTCAGTAAAAATGCCATGGTAATTTAATTCTCTATCTAGAAGAAATGCCAGCAAACTATAGATTTACTTTCCACAGCGCATAACAAAACAGAAAAAACCTGAAAGATTTCCTTGTTTGAGAAAAACAGACTTAAAATTACCTGACACATCTGTACCTGACACCTGAGTAATTTGTGGTTGATGCACCTCTTGGAGTCAGATTTTTACAACATGACCCATGAAGTGTATATACATATAAATATATACAGCCTTGCTTTTAGTCATGGAATAACAAACACACCTTTTTACGTTGAAGGTCAACAGAATGTCAATAACAACTCAGTTTAACAGTTCTAGAAATATTTATTTTCCCCTTTTGGATATTTCTTCTCCATAACTGTTCACAAAGCATTCACTTTTCTTCTTAAGAAACTTTTCCCCTATTAGGCAGCAGTATTTAATGACAGTATTTCTAAACCTCTGGTTGCTTGGTAAGGGCATTTGAGAAGCTTAAATGACTCTTGGTTAAATTCTGTTTGTTGAAAATAAATGGCAAAGTTAACTGGTAGCCAGCGTGCCTTAACTATTCTTAACCGACACTCTCAAAGAGATTGCTGCTATTTGTAGCTCTAGAAGTAGATTCAGGGAGACAATTATTCTCTGATAAAGCATTGGCTAGAGTTCACTATTATCAAAGCACTATCATCACTTTTCCGTATTACCACTACCAATCAATCAATCAATCAATTGATCAACAAACAAGTGTTTATAAAGCACTTTCTATGCACCAGGGACTACGTCAAATAGTTTCTTTTCCCCCAAAAAAGGGAAAAAACTAGTTCCTGCCCTCAAGGAGCTTAAATATGGACTAAAATTTAGTGATAAAATATTCACAAAATGGAATGACCCAATAAACTCAAACTCGGCAAGAAAAAAAAGGCCCTTCAATATTTAACTGACAAAGAACTAAATATTAAATGAAATGAATCAGGATTGGCCCCAGGCATAATTGTGAATCAGGCAAAGTTTGTCTTTGGGACTCTATCCATCTTTTGCCATTATCATTCTCCTTTGCCTTTTACTCTTCCTCTTTCTCCTCTCATATAAGGTTTTCAAAGCACACAGTCCCAGTATCCTCATGCTTCCTCCTTGGTACTGATGACAACCCCTCCTACACTATATTTTTCCTGGTTTTTCTTATTCACCCCCATAAACACTTACCTGTCCTGTATCCCACTCTTCAGGGCCTTGAGAGGAGGTAAATATCTAAATGGCTTTAAAGGCCAGGCAGAAGAGTTTGGATTTGACACACAAGGCAAAAGGGAATATTTACAAATTTTTCCCCCAAATACTGATGTCACAATATTCTCTCTTTGGGGAAAAGCTACGTGGTAAAACTCGAAAAGTCCTTTCTGAGAACCTCTATTAATATAAAGGGTTTGTTTGCATTTCCTTATCCTTTTAAATGAAGTTATACTTCATTTAACATTAATATCATCAGGGGGCAGCTAGGTGGCACAGTGGATAGAGTACCCACCCTGGATTCAAGAGGACCTGAATTCAAATCCTACCTCAGACATGTAACACTTACTAGCTGTATGACTCTGGGCAAGTCACTTAACCCCTATTGTCCAACCAAAAGGAAAAAAAATTAATATCATCATCAGAACTTTTAAACATTTTAGATACCCTAAAAAAGTGGTGAAAAAAGAAAAACAAAATTAAATTAAAAAGTGGTAATGCTTATACCTTCAAGTATGTGTTTGTTATTGGCTTCTCATTGATCCCTCGCCATTGATCATCTTTAGCCTTTGTTTCCTTGATGTCAACAAAGAAACCAGTGACAGGAGTTCGACCAGAATGGACTGGGTGCTTCCACTGGAGAACCAGGGACGTTTTCCTGACTTCACTATACTTTAGATCATGAGGTGGTCCTAGAGAAACCAAGAAATAAATGCTATGAGTACCGAGAAGATTAAATATGTACACAATCTTAAAACCACGTACTTAAAGCTGTAGCATTTACATATATTTCTAAGTGTATCATGCTCATATTTCTAAGTGTATCATGCTCATTTTGTCTTCCTGACAAACCTGATATGAATTGTTAAGCCTCCCTTTACTGAGGCCATGAAACTAGGGCACCAGGAAGTTGTGTCTTACTCAAGTCAACATGGTGGATCTTACTTAAGTACTGTCTCTGGGCTAATTCTTTTTTGTTTGTTTGTGTTTTTTGGTTTTGGTTTTTTTTTTTGGTGAGGCAATCAGGGTTAAGTGACTTGCCCAAGGTCACACAGCTAGTACGTCTCAAGTGTTTGGTCTGAGGTCGGATTTGAACTCAGGTCTTCCTGACTTCAAGGCCAGTGCTCTATCCACTGTGCCACCTAGCTGCCCCTCTCTGGGCTAATTTTTGGTTCCTTGGCTGGTCTATCTCTTGCCAGAAAAATCTGATTTGGTTTTACTGGCTAATCATGTCTTCAATGCTAGCTGAAACTTCCCCCAAATCTCAAATAATAAGAAAACAACTCCCTTGACTGGCCCATGAAGTGTGGTGGTTTAAAATGGGAAATGTGATTTGATAAGTATTTGTATATTTACACAATGGCAAAAACTGACCCTCAGGCTCTGTCCTAGTGAGTATAGTTCCTTCAAAAAACCACAGCAAGGCATCCTCCTCAGAAGAACATCACTAGCTGGGCATTTTCTCATCTCTCCATGACAGCTTTTTGGATCCATGTATTTAATATGCTTGTTCTGACTACATCCTAAATGGGAGATGAGAGGACCTGGATTCAAATCCTAGTTTTGCCACTTCCTATCTGTGGAAACTTGGGCAAGTTGCTTGACTTGTTTGGGCCTCAGTTTCCTCAGGTACAAATAAGAGTGCTGGATAGAATGCTAGGTCACCTTTTGATATACCTTCCAACTCTAAATCTATGATCCTGTGAATCAGGAACCCAGATGTGAATCTGGCTCTGATATTCACTAACTT
Source organism: Vombatus ursinus (assembly GCF_900497805.2). Classification (NCBI taxonomy): domain Eukaryota; kingdom Metazoa; phylum Chordata; class Mammalia; order Diprotodontia; family Vombatidae; genus Vombatus; species Vombatus ursinus. Next base: position 29,849,439 of record NW_020955033.1, read on the forward strand.
TAAGACCCTAAGCAAGTCACTTAATTCAATTCCATTCAGATTCAATAACCATTTATTAAGTGCTTACCATGTGCCATGTTTCCTCACCAGTTAATATTTACCATCTACTCCAATTTTTTGTTTTAAGAAAAGTACTCTGTAAACCTTAAATCCCTGCTTTTAGTATCATTTTGACATTATTAGCAAATAATTTCTCTTGCACCAATCAAATCAACCTACCATAATGTGTATTAGCCTTGAAGAGAATTGCAAACAAAAAGTCAACCATGCTATGCCATGGTGTTTCTCAATTGTTGCCAGAGCCTTTTATGGTTTATAAAGCACATTTCTAACAACCACCTGATGAGAAAGATAGTGCCAGTATTATCATCCTGGTCTTTTCAAATGAAGAAACAGAGGGTCAGAAAAGTGATGTAATTGGCCCTGAGTTACATGGTTAATCAATGTCAGAGCCTGGACTCAGACTCATGACTTCTCACTCAAAGTCCAATAGGATTTCCACACTATGTTGTCTCCAACATTTCTCTGCTCTTAACAATTACAAACACAAATCATCCTTGCACACATACATACACACACACACACCACCACCTCATTCCTGAGGTTATTGCCTCTGTCCTCTGTCTTTATGACCAATGAAGAAACAGAAAGTTGAGTGGTAATGTGGTATTGGAGAAAAAACACCAGCTGTGGACTCAGAAGACTTGGGGTCTAGACTAGTGTCTATATCTAAGTAATTCTATGATTTTGGGTAAGTCATGTCTCTTTAAGTTTCTTAATCAATAAAATGAGAAGTTGCATTGGATGATCTCTGAGGTGTCTTCCAAAGACAAGAATCTGTTCTCTATGACTATGTCTTGTTGAACCAAGTCAAGAAAGGATAGAAGGGAGCAGGGAAATTTTCTTTCTACCTTGTGTTACAGAATTTGCCCTACTGCCTCCTTCACCTACTTTGTCTACCCTTTTGCCCATGTAAGAGTTCTAGGATTTTCCTGGTCCACCCCATTCTTTGGCTCTCTTCAGGGATTTGAAGTACTTGTGACAGACTCACTGTTGTGTAATTAGCAAACAAATTCCTAAGTTGAAGGTCATCTCTATGTACAAGAGCACCTCCCACTGAAAGTCATACCAGGAGGCAGCTTCAGAACTATCAACTGAAGATATAGAAAGGGTAACAAAAGGTGAGTATGTTCTCTTGCTTGCTGAGTGTTTATGGATGGAAGTTGGTTTCCCCTTGAGTTTCTTTTGTACCCTTTTATTTACTCTGCTTAAATTACTGATGAAACATTGAGCCAGGCTACAAGTGTACTCCTGGCTACTAGATTACATACATTTATAGAAGAACCTAATCATGTAATGAATCTTAAATATTTTTTTTTTACCTGGAACGGCAATGGTCCATTCCTCACATTTAAAGGATGCACTAGCTTTAGAGGGAGTCCCCACCCCAGCAATGTTCACTGCAGCCACTTGGAACTGATAGACCATGTTTTCTTTCAAGTTGCTTATCTGCAAGAATAAGAAAATGATAGACCTCAAGTTTTTGTGGTTTTAAAACTTCCATTTGTCTATTGTGATAATAAACTGTGTAATCCTAGGCAAATCACTTAATTTCTCTGAGCCTCAGTTCCCTCAACTGTAAAATTGGAGTAAAAAGAGTACCTATCTCACAAGGTTGTTGTGAGGATCAAATGAGATAATATGGGTAAAGTGCTTTGCCAGCTTTAAGGGCTAAAGGGTAAATATGAGTTATGATGATGACAACATCAGGCTGCTTCTTATTACTTGATTCTTACCTAAGAATAATAATAATAGTAAGAGCTAACATTTACATAGCACTTACTATGTGCCAGGCACTATGCTAAGCAATTTACCCATATCTCATCTGATCCTCATAATAACCATATAAGGTAGGTGCTATTATAAGCCCCACTTTACAGTTGAGGAAACTTAGGTAGACAGAGGTTAAGTGACTTGCCCAGGGTCACACAGATAGTAAGTGTCTGAGGTTGGGTTTGAACTCAGGTGTTCTTGACTCTAGCCCAGCATTCTATCCATAGAGTCTCCTAGGTGCCTTAAAAATGGAAAGAATGCTAAAGTCAGATACAGAAGGCCTAGGTCAGAGTGTCTAGGGTTGTTGAGAACATGAGATAATGTTTGAGAAGGCACTTTGGAAAGAAAAGTGCTATAAATATGTCAGTTATCAGAAAAGCCATGCAACATTAGTTACCTTGGACATAAAATAAATGCTTAATAAATGGTACACACTTAAGTATTTCTGATGATATTGAAGGAAATACTTAAGTTTAAAAGGTCCAGCTGCTTATGGTATGCCTGGAAGCAATAAATGCACATCTATGATTTCAGTCCTTATCAGATTCAAATACCCTGGAAAGCAGTAAGTTTATCTTGTACAGGCAGTGCTCTAGTAAGTGAGAAATAGGGGATATCGTATTCTAAATTAAATAGAGAGGATCTCAATTTTCTCATCTGTAAAATGAAGGGGCTGGACTCAGTCATCTTCAAGATATTCTTTAATGCTAATATGCTACAACATTATGATTCTCACTCTGTCTACCTACCCAAATAGACAAAAGCAAACATTCCCAGTTCATTGGATCAGAGGATCGTAGATTTAGAGCTGAAGAGGCCTTAGAAGACATCAAATTCAATCCCCTTATTTTACAAATGAGGAAACTGAGGTCCAGAGAGCTTAAGGTCACACAAGTAGTAAGCATCAGAGCCAGTATTCAAACTCAAGTCCTCTGACTCTAAATGCTGTCCTCATTTGAATAATGAGTAATATAAGAAACATTATACTGGTCAGTCATGATGGTTGAACTTTAAATATATGTGGAGAAGCACAAAGGCATAGAACTGATGAAATCCTGTGTCCTGGTATTTCCTGGTATGGAAGGATGTTACTCAACAACTTTGGTTGATTGCAGCCTTTATTCTGCAGGCCTCAAAACAGATATGGGCAGAGGGGAGGAGGGAAACCGCAAATGAAGGCAATAAATTGCTTACTTGAGACAAAATACATTCACTCAGGCTGCGAGAATGTAATACTAGAATCAAATTGCAAAAATATTTTCTAAATATCTGAAAGAAGGATCTCTCAAAAGAAAGCAATGAGAGGTAAAGGAGAGAGGAAACATTCTCCTCATCCTATAGAGACAAAGTGACCTGGTATGACATTATTCCATCTATTCATTTCCCTGCACACACAATTCACTAAGAGCCAATGACTTAAGAAGGAAGAGACAGCTAAAGTGGCTCCAGATGATGACTCAGTTTCCATAATCAGCAACTTAGCCCTCTGGGGAAGGGCACAGCCATGCTCAACTAAAAGTGGGGTTACTGGGTTGGTTGGTTTGGTTTACCTGTTTTTATTTCTTAGTGGGAGAGTTGAATGGGAAAGGGAAGAGAGATCAAGAAATGACTGTGGCATAAGAAACCAATGGATGTGACACGTACTAGCTGTGTGACCTTGGGCAAGTCACTTAACTCTGATTGCCTCATTAAAAAAAAAAGAAAGAAACCAATGGATGAATGAAACTTTAAAAAATAAATAAAATTAAGAATAGTAAGATTTCTTTCAAGGCAGGGACATACATCTTAGTCTTTCACAGAATCACAGAATTACGGGGTTGGGAAGGATCTCAGCAACCACAAAGCCTAGTCTATAGCCCAAAATCTATATCTCTAATACAAAATACTTGTCATTTAGACTGTGCTTGAAAACATCCAGAGAGAAGGAAACCATGACTTCCTAAGGCAACTCATTCTACTTTTGAATAGCACTAGTTGTTGGGAAGTTTTATCTTATATCAAGTCTAAATTTGTCTTGCAAATATTTAAAGCAGTTATTACAACTCCTGAGTCTTCTCAAGGGCTAAACTTCCTCAGTTCCTTCAACTAATCCTTACAAGGCATGGACTCAAGAACCTTCGCCATGCTAGTTTCATGCCAGTTTTCTGCCAGAGAAGAGAATCTCAAAGGAAGAGGAAGAGAAAATCTCTTCTTTCTACCCAAGAAAGTTTATAACTAGTACCCTTAGAAAACTGGGAGAGACTGGAGTTCCATGTGAGTGAGGATTCCCATTAATATTTTGAGAACCAGCAAGCAGATATTAATTTGTACCTTAAACGTATAATTCACAATGGACGGTCTAATTAATTCAGCCTTTTATGTGTAAGTGCATAAGAGGAAGTCAGAAAACAGACGTAATCCCTGAATTTCCAAGTCACTTCTATTAAATTTGGTACATTCCACACCATTCCTTCCAGTCATACTACAATACAATCCCTGGGCAATAATCCAAGGTTAGGAAATGTACTGGATCATTAGAATATTGGGTAACTCTTATGACTAACTCCAAGTAAGATAACGTGAGATTGTCCTTCTTACCTTGTATGCCTGGTCACTGACGGCCTTAATATTGGCCTCCTTCCATTTCCCAGGTACTCCACCAATAACCTCACGATAGTTCACATAATAGCCAGTGATTTCAGTTCCACCAGTCTTGTCTGGTTGCTTCCATCCAAGAACCATTGAGTCACGGAAACTCTCAAGACAAATGATGTCATAGGGTGGAGATGGAGTAGCTGTTGCAAGATGATGCCATGTAAGTAGACAGAAATCAGTTTATTGGTCTATGGATATTATATTTATTTAATTGGTGCTGTTCATAAAGACAATCAAGCTGGTAATGTGAAATGTAAAATGTGATACATTTTAAAAAATCCTTTTTGTTTGGTTTAGTTTCCAGAAATCAAGCTGACACAATAGAAAATATGCATTGTAATTAGTTCTCAAAAGAGAAAATTACTATTTTTTCCTCTTCCCTGGATAGTGAAAACAGGCTAAGAACAGTAGGGGCAAAATGACAAAGCATTCTGAAAAATTACTCAATTCTTCATCCCTAGGTTCATCATTTTTTGTCTGTTTTCATCTTTGTTAGCAACCAAACAAGAATAGGAGATAAACACCACCTTTTACCTCTAGGTGATTATTTTTGTGTTCATGTATTTCCAAATGCATATTATTTCACTGTTCCATCATACTTACCTTTATGAAAGGTAGACATCACAGCCATGGTGATCTGTCTGCAAGTAAAGGACAGCTGATACTGGAGCTTAGTTAAACACTCATCAATAATGTTTCCCCCTCTTCATGGGAAGCAACATTTATTAAACAAATATGATCACTATAATTTCTCTCTGGTATGTAGTATTTCTTATAAAGGCAGCTAGGTTGTGTAGTGGATAGAAGGCTGGACCTATAGTCAGGAAGACCTGAGTTCAAATGTGACCTTGTATACTTACTATCTGTGGGACCCTGGACAAGTCACTTAACCTCTATGTGGCTCAGTTTCCTCAATTATAAAATGGAGATAATAATAGCACCTACCTCCCAGGGTTGTTGTGAGGATCAAAATGAGTTAATAATTATAAAGTGCTTTTGCAAGCCTTAAAATGCTATATAAATACTAATTATTATTTATAGAGATAGAGATTATTTATAGAGAGATAGTCTCTCTATCATAGTGGTTAGAGATTATTTATAGAGAGATAGTCTCTCTACCATAGTGGTAGAATCATTTTCAAATGGTTCCCATGATATTATTCAGTTGCTGAACATACTTAATATTAAACCTGAGTAAAATTCAGAGGGTATTTTAAGTCCTCCCTGATTTAGAGTGCCCCTTTTCATTAACTTATCAGTCAATGAAAATGTAATTTTAAATGATGGTACTTGAGGAAAAATCATCTAGATATGAAGGAGAATTTTCTTCATATTTAAAAGGACTATGGAAAGCACCCTCCACAAAAGCCTTATTCTGAATTCTAGAAGGTTGTAGCATCACAGCCCAAGTTCCTTCAGATTCTACAAGATGGGAAAAGTTTTCAATATACATCTAACATCTACAGTCCAAAGACCAACCCATCTAAGTACACAGACGAACATCACCAGTAACATAGTGATGTTGAATTTTCTTTTTGGCTACCATAACTCATGAAATTAATAAGAGCACTGAATGATCCTCATTCCTCCATGATATGCCCCCTTCCACTTCTGCAGTGCCAATGGTAGAGTAGCAGAAAATGGGATAGAAGGTATTTAGCACTACACAGTTCATCTACTATTTATGAAGATTTATCTAACTATTGGTACGCTTAACGTGTGATCTCTGTATGGTATCCCATAAGCTGACACCCTATTGAAGCAACTGAACCAAATCTGAATAACACACTGGTACCTCCTTGAGTATTCAAAGAGCAAAGGAGAGGCCTCCATTGAGTAGAAGTGGGTGGATCCTCTATGGGGGACTTATGGAAAGACATGAACAAGAACTGCAGAAGATGAGATAGTGTGGAAGGGTTGTGACCTGCATCAGTGGAATGTGTGTCCTCATTGAAGACATCACAAATCCACCAAAATTCTACAATAAAGAAGGTGCAGGAGTGGGTCCATTTGGATAAAGCTTTTAGTAATCTGGGTAACTTTTGCCTAGCTAAACACCCCATACTATTGGAATTTCTACTTTCTCCCAAGTACTATAAACAAACCAGTAGGATAATAACCAACTATTATAGCACTGGGATTTCAATTGCTAAAAAGTAGACTATCATATAATGGGAAAATGCATAAATTAAATGGGAAAATCATCTCATGTAGCTCTTCTTTCTCAGTAGCTTTCCAGATTTTCAGCTTACTCTTCCAAGTTTAATACTGGAAAATGTCATATCACATCTTTGACATGATATAACAACATGACTGACTTTTAGCTGAAGTATGAGCATCAGTCATCAAAAGATAATACCTAGGATGACAGCAAAACTTAATCTTATGTAATTATTCCTTTGTGAAAGCTTTCTCTTATACAATTGATAGAAATGTTATATAAGAACCCTATGTGGGCCATGAATGATAGTGAAGTAATTTCCATTATGATCCCATAGAATATAAGGTTCTTGAGGGCAGAGGCTGTTTTGATTTTGCCTCTTTGTACTCTAGTGCCCAGCACAGTGATTGACAGATAGTAGATATTTAATAAATGCTTATTGAGTGACTCCTAATACAAATAAATTTACCAAGGATGTTTCAAAACCACCAAATATTGAACAAAGAATTTATGTTGACCTCATTACTCAATGACATTAAATGTTTACTGTTAATAAATGTAATGCATAATGTACAGGTGAAGGAAATGTATGAAATGACTTTTCTAGCCCATGCATAAATGTGCTCTATATGGAGACCAAAAGATAGATAACCTGGGAGAAGAAATTAAACATCAATGAAAATGACAAATGATTATGGCTTGAACAGTGAGATGAAAACACTGATAGAGACCATTGATGGATGGACGCTGGTGGAATGACTTGACTTCACAGGCTCTCACCTACGACCTTCTTCTTTTTCCCTTTTTCCAAAGTTGCAGGGGCTGCAGGGTCAGACTTACTTTCCCCCTGGTCAGCTGCTTTCTCAGTTTCTGCTGATGGCGTATGATCCTCCTGAACTGTTTCACTTACTTCTTTTACTTCTGGTTTCCCCTTAGCAACTTCCTTCTTCGATGCTGGAGCAGGTGCCTGATTATCCTGAACTTTTTCACTTACTTTACTGACTTCTGTTTTGTCCAGGCTACTAGAGCTATCGGGTGGTGTGTATTGGTTAAATTTATCACTGCTATCAAGCAAAGCAGCTTTCTTAAAGGTTGGTTGGGAGGCTTCATGCATACCTCCCTTGTAGTCGGTTAGTCCACCAGCTTTATCATTCAGTTCAGGCCACACACCTTGAGACACTCCTCCCCCTACAAGTACCAGAAAACAACAGAAAACACTTTGAACCAGAAAAGGTTATGGATCTCTCATTCTTTAACAGACAAAAAAAGAAGAACATTAACAACAGCAAGAGACAGAACAAGAGTAATCTCGCTATTACAGAAATCAGAATACATTTGGGTTGGCAAGAGATATGAATGCCATATGTCTCACACACTGTACACCAAAGAATATTCTAACATCTCTATTAACCAAGCAGATGAAGAAAAACAGAGAGAACCACAGACAGAACATGAACAATTTTGATTTTCCAAAAACCAAAGTGCTTTTTAAAATATGCGAAACATGTCTCATACGTTACACGCAAGAAAACATTGAACTTTCTCCATTATTCAACAGGATGAAGAAATGAACAGCAAGAACATAATAGACAGAACACAAGCAGAACTGTTTTATGGATGTTAGAATTCACATGTATCAACAAAGAAGAGCATTTGGGTGTACCTCCCATCCTTAATGGGATCTAAAGAATGCAGTCTTGGGAGCTCACTGAAGGTAACGGATATTAAATAGGGGATAGGCACCGAACCTGTCATTTCGCCGACATAGGGAACTCCCAGAAGAGGAAATTCTCTCTACCAATATGGCTGGCACTCCCTCTGCAACTTCGAGCCTCTGAAATTTGTCTATAGCGCTGAGACATTCAATGAATAGCCCAGGGTCACACAGCAAGTATGCTAGAACATCAGAGGCCAGAACTTTAAAAACTATACCATGCTGTCCATGATAATTAAATGATATTCCAAATATTTAATGCTTAGCTAGGTGGTATAGTGGATAGAGCACAGGAGTTAGAGTCAAAAAGACCCGTGTTTAAATCCTGACTGAGACACTTACTAGCTGTGTGGCCTTATGAGGTTAAAGGAGACAACATGTAAAGTATTTTTCAAACCTTCAAATGCTTTAGAAATGTAGCTGTTATTAATTACGTACTAACTAATATATTAATAACCAATAAGCATAAATATTTTGGTATAGCACCATAACATCTATTTTATATTCCTTTTACCTTTGTAAAAATATATAGATTGGAGGTACATTCCAGTAGGATTAGAATGAAGAAAGCATACTGTCAGTGTCAGTAAACAGGTATTTTAGTTGCTTTAGACTAGAAATACAGATGGAGATGAAACAGGAATGAGCCAGCAGCTTTATATGACATGCATGGAGTTTTAGAGGAGTTAGTAGAGATAACAGTATGTAAGATGAGTACCATGAAACAGGATGTATGATGATAGTAGTAGGATAAGGGATGGAAACAGACCAGGATCTTGTGATGATGAAGTGATTTTTTTTTAGGCAACAAGATGATGTGCATTATGGATGATATACCATGTCATGGAGTCTGACCGGATCTCCACAGTTCCCAGGATGAGCATGAAGTTAGAATGGAGTTTCACACAATGATTCATGAGAAACATCTGGGGGAAGCTTGACTTGTCAAGATGAAAAGGCTACAGGTGCACAGAAACTGGATAAGTGATGGAATGTCTGCTTAATGACAGCTATGAAGTGTTAGAAGTCACCTAGAGGAAAGGATCCTCTGAGAGATGGTACCATTAGGCTATAAAACAAGTTTTAAACATCATTTCTGGAAGGGAAAAGAACACCTTACTTTATTCATTAGAAATACTGAAATTCATTTTTTCTACTGACTTAAACATGGATAGAAGACCTACCAATAGCAGCTTTCACTTCAATTGCTTCTGAATCCTGTGAGTATTCACTAAGTCCAGCTGCATTCATAGCTCTGACTCGGAATATATAATTCTGACCATTAAGAAGTCCATGGCAGGTAAACCTAAAAGAAGAAGCAACAAAAAAGAGAGATTTTTTTCCCTTTTCCCCTAAGAAACTGATGGAGAAAAAGCTGAATTAGATGGGTTCCTAATCTAGCTTAATGCTTCTGATCTTGGGCAAAGTGCTTTTTTAAACTAAGTTATGTTTGCATTTGAGATAGGGAGAAAATGGAGGCACTAGGTGGCACAGTGAATAGAGCATTGGGTCCAGAGTCAAGAAGACCTGAGTTCAAAATCTGCCCTTAGACACTTAACTAGCCATGTGACCCTGGGCAAATCATTTAATCTCTATTTGCCTCTCTTTCCTTATTTGTAAAATGGCGATAACAATAGCCCTTAAGCTGGGGGTTGTTCTAAGGATCACAACAGTGCCTGGCACATAGTATGTATTATAGAAATGTTAGTTGTTATTATTATTATTACTATCCTGACCCATTCAAAAACAGGGAAACCAACAGAAGATATCAGCTGTTTGTTCATAACACTGAGGTATAGTATCTATTGTCACCAGGCATCTCATGTGAAGTCCAATAAACAGGGAAGTTACACTAAGACTTGAAAATATGATTTTAGAAAATGAATTCCAAAATGACAAGTTCTACTTTAAAGGAACATCTCTTGTGCTGACATTGTCTCAACTAAGGTAGAATAACCAGGGAGGCTCTACCAAGAACTGAAAATAAGATGACCAAAAAATGGATTTCAGAATTGTAACTTTGACTTCATACTATCACTTTCTGTGACATTCAGATAAAGGCGTCAGTAATGAGCTACAAAGTCCTTGGGCAGCTTCATACTTATCACATTTCCACTCCATTAGGCTAGAAATAGTTATTCTATGAATCACTATAATATTCTATCCCATCGGTAAGGGCTGTCAAAGCTGAGGAAATAACAGCTGTCTGCTAATGATCATTACTATTAAGAATATTAGAGTTGTAAAATATTTATTACAAGAACCTATAATCTAGCCCTTGAGAGGCCAATGTGTCAAAATCTGACCAGGAATAGAATGCAGCTGAAAAGGTTCTGCACAGATGCAGCGAAGTTTGGGAGAAGAGAATTAAAAAAACATAAGGAGGAAATAGTGCCTTTGATCCAGGCTAAAGTGAATTCACTGCAAAAGTGTTAGTTAACAACTCTGTCTTCTAACCCAATTTATTTCTATTCTCTAGTGCCTAGTGATCTGAAAAAAGAACTAACCTATCCATCCCTGATGGCACCTTCATTGCTCAAAGCTGGCCCTCTGAGAAGTAGACCCTCTGAGGAAATGAAACGTTTCTCAAGCCTATCTCAATGTAGCCCTGAACCTACAATTCTGTTGGTTTCCTCTGGGAAACTGAAAGCATCGTTCATTGGTAAAACAGATGCAATAATAATAGCTGATGATAGTCTATTGTAAACATTTTCTCATATGATTCTCAGAATAGTACTGTGAATAGGTCCCTCAGGTATTATCATCCTCATTCTACATATGGGTAAACTGAGGCTCAGAGCGGTTAAATGACTTGCTCTGGGTCACACAGCTAGAAAGTGTCAGAGGCAGGATTTGAACAAGCTGTCTTCTGACTACAAATTGCTGTTCTCTTTCCACTATACCAACTGCCTCTAGAAGTCATAATAATAATAATAATAATAATATAATAATAATAATAAAAATATTTACACAGCACAGCAACTAAGAAAAAGCTAAGTGATGCCATCCCAGTAGATGTTATCCCACTAGTTTTAATTACATTGATGTTTAGAATCTTAAAAATATTACTACTTTCCTTTTCTGTTCAAATTGTACATGTAATCCTGCATAATTTATGTTATTTGGCACCAAATGTTCCAAAGACATATATTGGTTATTGCATAAAGAAATAGAATTTAAGAGGCAGATTAGAAGAGAAAGAGAGACAGAGAGACAGAAAGATAATTTTGATTGAGTCGTCAGGCACCTGACATTGTGGGTAAAAAAAAAAAGCATTGTTTATAACATTTCAAGGAGCCATAGTCCATTTATAAATAATTCATGATATTTTAAATATCTTTTCTACTTCCCTTTGGATTTTTGTAAATGCCTAGTAAGTTTAACTGTTTTATTTATTTTCCCCATTTTTGCTTAGTGGTAGAACTCTACTGCATGATCACTAGCATCTGCTAGCACCCCACACCCTTTCTTCTGTTACCGTGAGCCTTTCACAGGGTTATTGTTGCAGGGTTCCCAATGATTAGATCCAACAACGCTTGACTCAATGTAGTACCCAACCAACTCTTTAGCATCTTTTGATTCTTCCCAAGTAACAACCACCGAAGTATCGGTATTCCTGCTGGGAATGATTCGGCCAGGGGCTTTGGGAATATCTGAGAAGAAGGAAAAATAGCTTATCTATTGTTTGAAATCAAGTCTATATTTCAGAAGCCAAAACAATGAAATACTTGTCTGGTGTAGTGATAGGCATCATTTTGGATTCCATTTCATGAGAAATATGTGAAAGTTATTACCTCTGGTGAATTAGAAACATTTTCTCAAATGATTCTTGAAATCAATGATCTAAACTCAAAATTTTTAAAAATGAATCTTAAAAAAAATTTATATGTAATTTGGAAATATTTAATGAAATAAATAAAAATTTTTTTTTTAAAAATCAAATGCTAGTTCAAAGTTGTCATAAAATGTATACTTGGCTATGTACTTACCAAGTTTGTCCCCAACCACAGTAACATCAGTTGCCTCTGACGGCTCACCAATTCCTGCTGAGTTAGAGCATCGAACTCGGAAACGGTAGGATTTCCCTTCAGCCAAATCAAACAGGGCAAAACGAGGAGACTTGACAGGGATCTCCGTGTTCACTCTCTGCCAGTTCTCTGTATCTGCCACACACTGCATTCAGAGAAACAAAAATCCTTCAGAAAATGGAAGATCTCAATTGAGATTTGAGGCCCAGGTTGACTGTGCCACACGGCTTTACCATGTGCTATTTATTGCTCATGTAAAATTGGAATGGGGATCTGGAAGGAGTGGATAGAATACTAGATTTGGAGTTACAAAGACCTGAGTCAGAATCCTGCTTCAGACAGTAACTGTGTTACCCCAAGAGGATTTCTTACACTCTCTAGGCCTATTTTCATCACACCTGTAAAATGAAGAGGTTGGATTTGATGAGCTCTTAGGTTCCTGATAACTCTAAACTTGTGATCCTCCGATCCTCTGAAATGTCAGAGAGAGACAGAGAGAGACACACAGAGACAGAGACAGAGAAACATAGAGAGCTGGACTGGAGGCAAACAGGGTCCTGACAGGCAGCATTCTTGACTTTGTTCCAGTAGCACAGTGCCCGTCAGTAGGTACTTAATGAATACTTTTTGACTCGACTTCTTAACTAAAAAGATCACTATTATGCCTCTGGGATTCTGTAAGTCACTTCATTACTTCATAATGTCACAATTACTGGTACTCTGTCCATTGGCATGGATCATAAGATCCTTTGTCTTTTAATGGATGGTTTTATAAGTTGCTGTGGCTGGAAAAATTTAGTACCTCAAGGCCAGACTTGTTAGAATGAGCCTATTCCACCATACTTAGCTACGCCAGCCCTTGGGTGACAATCATAAAATCCATTGCTGGGATTACAGCATCCTTAAAGCCAGAGAAATAACTAAGAATCCTAATACCTACGTGCAGCTAGGTGGCTCTGTGGATAGATTGTTGGGCCTGGAGACAGAAAGACCTGAAGTCAAATTTGGCCTCAGACACTTACTAGCTGTGTGACCCTGGGCAAGTCACTTAACCTCTGTTTGCTTCAGTTTCCTCAACTGTTAAATGGGAATAATAATAGTACCTACTTCCCAGAGTTGTGAGGCTTAAATAAGATAATAATTGTAAAGTATTTACTTAGCACGGTGCCTGGCACACAGTAAGTACTATATAAAGCTGTTATTATATATATATATAGCTGTTATTATTAACATCTGAGCCAGATTTAGAGGCAGCTAGGTGGCTCAGCAGGTAACAGCCCTACGCTTGGAGTCAGGAAGACCCGAAGTCAAATCCGGTCCTAGACACTTAGTGGCTGCGTGACCCTGAACAAGTCGCTTAACCCATTTGCCTTAATCCATTGAAAAAGGAAATGGCAAACTACTCCAGTATCTTTGCCGAGAAAATCCCACAGACAGTATTGGGCTGATATGGTCCATAGGGTCATGCAGAGATGGACACGACTGAACAACTGAACAACAACAACTGGGACAGATTCAGTTGGGGAGGCAGAGATAGCACAGAGGACAGTCAAGTTAGGGATACATTAGTGGGTGGCCCATCTCTCCCAGAATCCAAGCATGGAAGACTGTGAGGAAGGTAGAGGGATGGTGCATGGAGAGAGAACGTTCTTGGATGTTGGTGCTCTTTAAAGTAAATTAAAGTAAAGCCCTGGTCATGGCATACTTGTTACGGGTCTACTTGAAGCCTTTCTCCTTTGGTAGGACTTACCAAAGCTTGTGCTCTACTGACATACTCTTTCACAACAATTATAAAATAACCTTAGGGAAGTTCTCTATGAGTGTGTGTGTGTGTGTGTGTGTGTGTGTGTGTGTGTGTATTAGTATCTATATCCTCATGCTGAGATTTATTTTAGGGACAGGGCTGTGCTTTATACTTCCTTATATTCCCTTGGGCAACTAGGTAGTGCAATGCATAGAGCACTAGGCCTGGAATCAGGAAGACTCATGTTCATGAGTTCAGATCTGGCCTCAGGCACTTATAAGCAGTGACCCTGAGTAAGTCACTTGACTCTATTTCCCTCAGTTTCTCATCTATAAAATAAGCTGGAGAAGGAAAATGCAAGCTACTCCTGTATTTTTGCCAAGAAAACCCAAATGAGATCAAGAAGAGTCGGATACCACTGAAAAATGATTGAACAACAACAAAATATTCCCTTACTCTTTTTCTCTAATCCCCACCCCTCCCCTAGCATCTAACACAGTACTAAGTATAGATGGTTTATAATTATCTGTTGAATTGAATTGAACTGAAATGAATCATTAAGAATGTCCTACTTAAAGCAAGTTTCAATTAATGATTCTATGGAAAGATTCTTTCCTGGCTTAAGTTTCAGAATGAACGTAGGAGATTTAATGAGTGATTTTTACTTTAATCCTAGTTCACTTCATTGGACTAAAAGAATGTTGAATGACCTAGAGACTGTTGGATGAAAAGTGCTGTATAAATTAAAAGAATTGCTATTATTTATACTTTTATCAGTAATAAAAGGTACCTGAAAGGCTCAAGGATTACCCTTTCCCTCCCTCTCCCTTTTTCACTATGCCCAGGTTTTGCAAATACTAAAATTCAGTAAGATTTGGGTTTGGAATATTATAAGTAGTGTCAGTTTGATTCATAGGAAAAATGGATAACAATAAATAAGATGTGAGTTCAGAACATCCCTATACCTTGAAAACTCTGGCCCCTAGTTGATAGCTGAGGTCTAAAATTCTACACCTTAGAGTTTCTTACCTTCATTTTAAGCCTTTGATATCCCTGGGAAACACTTTATATTGTTATGAATCACTTATATCTTAGTGTGAATGGATGAGCTGAGCAAGCATAGATTATAAAAAGTATGCTGCTTCCTTGTACCTTTTGGGGATTGGGATTATAATGGGGAGGTACAGACAGAGAAGCTGAGCAAATTAAGAGAATATTGTAGGAAGCTTGGATGTTAGCATTTACATAGGACTTTTAGGTCAAAAAGTGCTTTAGATCCATTTAAAGTTTGGCAATGGAAGAACCCTGTTTTTAAGATATAAATAGCCCTTTCTGGAAAAATCTCAATTTAAATCAGTTCAAGAGTCTAGTCAAAGCATAGTAGATATGTAGTTACCGGATTTGTGATCTTCTAGTAATGGCAAAGAAACAAAAGTTATTATTCTATGTACCTATTAAAAGTTCAGGTAAATATTTGGCAGCTAGGTGGTGCAGTGGATAGAGTGCTTTGCCTGGAGTCAGGAAGACTAGAGTTCAAATCCAACCTCAAATATTTACTAATTCTGTGACCTTGGGCAAGTCACTTCTCTGCCTCAGTTTCCTTATCTATAAAATGAGCTGGAGAAGGAAATGGCAAATCACTCTAGTATCTTTGCCAAGAAAATCCCAAAGAGAGTCACGAAAAGTTGGACATGACTGAAAACCACAACGACATGTTTTGTAAGGAAGATATGCAAATATGGTCAAGCTTTGTCCTGATCCTTAAAGAAGGGTCTGTGATCAAAACACTATACAGAGAAGTGAAATATGAGAGTTCATCTAGAGGACTCTTTCTCCTTCCCCCTACCTTTTCACCTCCCATTCCTCCTAGGGAGTGAAGTCTGCAAAGGGAGTATGTGTTGGATAACCTGGAGAATGCGCAGTTTCCTTTCCATTAAAAAAAAAAGTGTAGTCTAGTGTATGACAAAAACAATTGAACTTGAAGTTAAGAGAAATATGGGTTCAAATCCCACGTCTGACACTTATTAGTTGTGGGATCCTGGGCAAGTCTCTCTGGGCTTCAGTTTCCTTATCATTTGTAAAATGGAGGTAATAATAGTACTTATTTTAGATTTGTTGTGCAAATCAGAGATAGTGTGTAAATGAAGCACTTTATAAACCTCATAGCACTATATACATGTTCTCTATTATTATTAATAATTATTATAAAATACATCCATATGCAATTCCTAAAATGCAATACAACAGTAAGTCTACATACAGTGTGTTCTAAAAGATTCACTATCATCTCTTCAGTCTTAAATGCGCCCTATCACTTGCTCACCAGAATGCAGTATGGCTACCCTGTGACCTTAAGCACCTATGCCCTATATGGATAACATCCTAGATCATCACCTCCAGGACATCTTATGTTAATCTAGTCACCAGCCAGCTAGTCTAGAGTCTTCTCCTGTGACTTGTTGCTACTGCTGTGTGCTTTATTCCAATTTTATCTGTGATACAGGAGCTGAATATTCTCTAGATGTCCCTAGATGTCTCTAGGCATTTATGAACCAAAATGTTGGGAGTGAGGGAAAGAGGGAAGGAAGAAGAACAATCTCTATCGATCAGGTACAAAAACATTTTTCTTCAGAAAAGTCAATAGATCAAGAGTGTTCGTTGGAGATGTTTTTAGACTCAGGGCTCAGGAAGATGAGCTGACATTTGGACAGTGCTAAGTAAACATACTCAAGAGCTATTCCTCTGTATTTTATCTCCCTTGATAAATTATAAGAATCCTTAAAATTAGGGATCATCTCTTCTAATTCTGTTGTATTCCCCCAAAGACTAGTGCTCTAGCCATGATGTATTCCCCACAGATGTTGGTATTATCAAGTGTCTTTTCTATCCTGATAGATAAAAGAACATTCTGATCTCCATCATGAGCTCAGCTATGCTTAGTCATAGGAAAGTTATAAAATCAGAGAGAGAAAATAGAGTAGATGTGGCCAAAGCTTATCAGAAGCCCAAGTTGAGTCATCTGAAAGAACAAACTAAGTAGCAAATTAGTAACAGATTGTTACTAGGTTGCTTTTGTAAAAAAGAAGAAATGAAATATTGCTGTGCCCATGGGTGTGTCAACAAGTATGTCAGGTGTGCCCACTGATAATTCATCTCCAAAAAATTAATATTTTGCCTCATTTTTGTTTTTATTCTAAAATAAAATGTAGTTGTTAATTTTTTTAATTGTTTAGTTTTACTGGGGTTTTTTTAGTTTAATGATTAAAAATAACATCCTTTATGATTGAATAGCCTATAAATACCTTTTTAAAAATTCTCTTGGTGTATACTCTAATGAAATATGCTTTCACGACTATTACTATGCCATTAGAAACAATAAACATATTTTTGTACACGTAGAACTTTTTCCTCTTTGGTGTCTTTGGAGTAGAGGTCTGACAGAGATAAGGCTGCATCAGAGGCTGTTCACTGTTTTGTAAGTTTTTTGTGTATAATTCCAAATTGCTTGGAATAGTTGGATGTATTCACAGCTTCACTAACAGTGCATCAATGTGCCTGTTTTCCCATAGTCCCTCCAACATTTGTCATTTTCTTTTTTTTTTTAATTTTATCATATGAATGTAACAAAATACCACTGTGCTATAAGAAATGAGGGAAAAGATAGTTTCAAAGAGATGTGGAAAGACTTGTGTGAACTGATATAGAATGAAATGAGCAGAATCAAAAGAATTATTTAAATTGTGACATCAATATTATAAAAACAAACAAGTTTGAAAGACCTAAGAACTCTGATCAACTAAATAATCAACCATGGTTCTAGAGTACTGATGAAGAATGATATACATCTCATGACAGAGAGATGATGGACTAATACGCAGAATGAGTAATATGCTTTTGAACATGACCAATGTGGGAATATGTTTTGCTTAACTATCTTTGTGCATTACAGGAGTCCCTTTCTCCCTTCCTTCTTTCCTTCCTTTCCTCTCTTCTTCCCTCCTTCCTTCCTTCCTTTTTTTCTTCCTTCTTTCCTTCCTTCCTTCTCTTTTTTCTTTTCAATGGTTGAAACGATATGGGAGAGAAAAAAGGAATGCTTAATAATTGAAAAAATAATTTTTAAAGGAAATAATAAATATGAAGACTATAGAGAAGTTCAGAAAGTCTTATGTAAACTGATACAAAGTAAACAGAATCAGAAAGATAATATCCACATACATATTTACTACAATCTCATACCTTCCCCTCACAGATTAATTTTCATCTACTCTGTATGTATTTTATTCCTAATAGTTATTTATGCATATTTCTTTGTATCACCAGTGCTTAGCATAGTGCCTAGCACATAGTAAGCACTTAATAAATGCTTGTTGACTGACTGAATATAAATTGAAAGAATAGGAAAAAAAGAAAGAAAGAAAGAAAAGAAAGAAAGAAAGAAAGACGGAAGAAAGAAAGGAAGGAAGGAAGGAAAGTAGGAAGGAAGGAAGGAAGGAAGGAAGAAAAGAAAAAAGGAAGAAAAACTGAACTCTGTGTAAGTGTAACATTTAAGTCTGGCCTGATGAAGACTTGAGAAGATGCACCTCTCTCTCTTCTTCATAAAGATGGGGGACTATGGATGTGGACTATTACATATACTGTCCTGTTCTGTTGATGTTTTGGATAATTTTGCTGGCCTGACTTTTTTCTTTTATTCTTTGTATTGAGATATGGCTCTCTGGGAAGGGAAGTAAGGAAAGGACATAGAGATATATTTGGAGGTGGTATAAACACAAAAGATATCAATAATTACAAAAAAAATAGCAATGACCATCCCTGGGGTTTTTCAGAACTCTTACATTCTTACATCAAATTTGAAAGTAATTAGCTACTGATATCAGTATGTGATGGAGTGCCCCCCCCATTGTTAAGGTAAAAGAAAGATGTACTTGCCAAAGAAAAGAGTTAATAAAGGAAGCCTGTGGTCCTAAGGTTTTATCTTCATTAGCATGTGAAGGCGTATGGCAGTGAAGGAGAGAGCACCCACATAGACTGTTGCTACCCACTAGAGTTCTCACAGATTTAAATGACTGTAATAGATCCCTAAGAGCTGACTTGTGAATAAAGCTGACAGTGAATAGAGTGCTAGGCCGGTAATCAAGAGGACTCACCTTCCTGAGTTCAAATCCAGGCTTAGACACTTACTAGCCGTGTGACCCTGGTCAAGTCACTTAACCCTGTTGGCCTCAGTTTCCTCATATATAAAATAAGCTGGAGAAGAAAATGACAGACCATTCCCATTTCTTTGCCATGAAGATCCCAAATAGGGTCACAAAGAGTTGGACACGACTAAATGATTAAACAACACAACAGCAACAGCACCAGATTCCTAACTGGTCTTCCTACCTACAGATTCCTAAATATGCCAATTCATTCTATACACTTTTAACATCATTTCCCCCAAAGTCCTATTTTCATTAACCCCACTCAAGGACCTAAAATACCTCCTTATTTATTGCCTGTCAGAGCCAGTTCACACTCCTTTTGTTGGTACAGGTAATCTCTTTTAACCTTAGTTTTCTCATCTATAAAAAGAGGGAGGGAGTTAGATTAGATGACTTCTAAGGTCTTTTCCAGTTCTAAATCCTATAATCTTATGACTTGAAGTCCTGGCTTCACCTTTGGCATCCAACCTTTTCCACCATTCCCTAAGATAGACAAACCGTTTGCTCCTGTCAGACCAGCCTCATAGCTATCTTGGGACACCTTGAGTAGTAAGATGTGAGCGTCCCCCAAACCTGCCATGCTCATTCCTGCCCCTGTTCCTTTGCTATTACTTCTCCATGACTGCAATTACCATAAAGAAATAGCTCCCAAAAGGGGATGAAATAGTATAGAAAATGTTAGCGAATGTTTGTGGAATTGAATTGAAATTGGAGAAAACACTGTACAAACTCCAGAAGTTTACAATCCCTTTGAGGAGACATTTCCCAAGCTTGTTCTCTATAGGAATACCCTGAGAGCTACAATCTTGGGCTGGGGACAGGATTTGGGGGAGTGGATAGCATCACCCAGCAGCCATTGACACTCAGTCCTGATTCGTCTGAGATTTTTGGAATTTCTTTAGGATTGTAGTTCTTGTATGAAAATATTTTTTATTACCAACCCTGACCTAAGCATCAGTGCACAGGTGTGCATGTAGGTTGTATAGGTGTACCTAGGCACACACTAATCTCTCAAAAAATGAATGTTTTATTTCTCATTTTAAAAGTTTGTATTTTTAAGGTAAAGTTTGGTTATTTTTAAAAATTGAGTTTAGTTAAATTCCATTTTCTTTGTTTGAGCAATAAAAATAATGGACTTTATGATTGCATTTCTATAAATGTTCACTTTCTTAAAATAACAAAATTTCCTGAATGTACACCCTAATGAAATGTTCCATGTATATCTATACGCTGGAAGGCAGTTAGTCAACAAGTCAACAAGCATTTATTAAACACCTACCATGTACAAGGCACTGTGTTAAGCACTGAGCATATCAAGAAAGGCAAAAACAAAAACAATAAAATAGAGCTTTTTGAGAATAATAGAAACAACATAAGTGGAAAAAAAACAAAAACAAATTTGAAAATTGCATGATTAAAATGTCCAAAGTTGGCCCCAAAGAATAGATGAGAAAGCGTACTTCACTCACTTCATTACAGAGGTGGAGAACTACAGATGTGGAACTCTGCATACCCTGTTATAGTTGGTTAATGTGTTGGTTAGTTTTTTTTCCCCTTTCTTTTTTATTATTGATTACAAGGAATGGTTCATAGGGTAAGGGATGAGGGAGGACATATTCAAAAATTCATGTGATGTAAAAACAAAAGATAGTATTAGTAATCTAATAAAAAAAGCAAGATGAAAAGTACTAGATGAAATACTACGTGTCATGTGAAGTTATGTCCTCAAATTAATCCTATATTTCTCAACTAAAGCTCTACTTCAATGCCTCAGTTGTGGCCTGGAGGTGGCCCTAGGTTTTTGAATGCTATGCTAATGAAGTACGAGATTTGGTAGGTCTGAACAAGCCATCAAGTCTGGCATACAGTTGGTACTTAATAAATGCTCATTGAATCAAGTCTGGGAACTGTGCTGGACTAGGTGTCTATTATCTGAGAACCTACCTAATTAAATTTGGACAAACTTTTCATTAGAAAATTGACCATCACATAATAAATCTTTTTGGCCACTGCAATGCACAGAGACACTTCCTAAGGCATGAAGGAGTTGCAATCTGCAGTGGCAAAGGGAGTACCTAAATGAAATCATGGCTCCTTGAAGTATTGGAGGAATCCTATGTTATTCTTACTTTATCCTTATACTTCAAAGCATAGTTCTTGTAATGAGTCTTAACTTTTCTTACTTTTCCCCATTTTCCCCACTCCTACCCCTACCACCTTTGAATGCCACTGGCTGCCCTTCCCTATACCAATTAGTCACAATGATGAAATGAACTATTATTTATCTCAATCTTTTTTTCCAAAGGCCGTCTGTCAGAACAAGCGATTACTCCTAGACATTCCTAACCATAATTCCAACTCATCTATGCTTTTCTTTAATTTCTGTTTCTTGCACTCCTCAATCTTTTTCTAATTGTCATCAGAAAGTGCCTTAGCTGACTTTTTTTCTTTCATTCAGCATGGCCAGCTTCTTCTTGATGATATCTACAGAAAGAGAACAGTCACAGCCTCACCATACTGGCTGTTGTAAGAAGAGGCCAGAGAACAAGAGGCCAGAGAACTGTTATTTACCTCACTCTTCTTTCTCAAAGGCTGCCTATCAAAGCAAGAGATTATCCCCAGCCATTGCTAACCCTAACCCCAACTCATCTATACACATTTGTATCAGAGCCCACATTTTTTACCTCCTCCACTGAGTAACTTTTCCCCAGCAACTGCCATTACTAGAACATTTCCAGTATAGTCAATAGTCTTCCCAGGATCACACAGTCATTATCCTCCATCTCTTCCTGTTTCACCTCTGCTCCAACTTCCAACCTTGGAAGTCATTTACCTGCCTCTTTTGTTACTTGCTCCTAGCCCCCTGATCTGGACCATGTCACATAGGACATGTTTCAGTGATGGGGGCTACTAGGGAAATATTTCCCAGGGTCTCTGAGGTTGCACCAGCAGTAGACATGTCTCCTACATCTGTTGTGACCCAACTATCAGGATAAGCCACAGACTAGTTTATCCCATTTCTCATTGGGAATAGATATCCTATTGGATGAAGTAGAGGGATTCATCCAGGAACTCACGGGAACTTTTGAAACAACTTTGTGCTGGGAAATTTCTGGTTATCATTTTCACTAGCTTGTTGTTGTTTGGTAGTTTCAGGTATGTCCAACTCTTTTGTAGCTTTAGAATTAATGGTAAGAATTATATTAGCAATTTGTCTTTGTATCCCCAATACCTACCACAGTACCCTACATGTGGGTGGAGCTCATTAAATGCTTCTTGAATCACATTGTATTATATTGTATTTATATTTTTATGATGAGGAAAGACATTTTCCATGTGCTTATTATAATGAGGATAGAAGTTTTCCATATGCTTATTCTGTGTTCTGGTGCTTATTAAATTTCTCTTCCTTTCTCTTGAACAGAATTTATTATTTATTCACTAGGGTTTTAACCTGCCAATCATCCCATCACAGCTTTTTTTAAAAACAGATTTTATATAGAAACTTGGGGAGTGCTCTTAATATTTCTGATGGAGAAAACTGGACAGTGATTGTCCTAGAATTTCTTTAAAAAGCATAATTTAGAAGAAGCTAAGTCACTAAGTAATAGTACTTAGTGACTGAGTAGATTTGTATGTAGGTGAGCAGGAATAAGTAAAGCAACTTCTCCATGGTCACAGCAAATACATTTCAAGACCAAGATTCAAATCCAGGTTTCTTGACTCCCAAGTCAAAGGTCTTTCCATTACAACTCCTGTGCCTCTGATCTCATTAACGTTGGGCTCTAATCTAGAGAGCTAACCAACCACAGACAACAAAAGAACAAGTTTTATAGTTGGAGATTTAAATGAATAAATTAGAGAGGGGAAGGATATAGTTTAATTTCCATTTCTCCCTATAGCTCCTAGAATCATGTTGGGCACGAAGTATATATGAGTCTGTGTCATGCTTATTTAGCTAAACTAAACATTGTTTTAACCCTAATTCTGTATTCCTTTTTGCTCATCTATTATTACTGATATAGATTCAATCACCCAAAGTCTATGGCAGAAGAGTTAAAAATATACAGATCTAAGGAAAGACAGACAAGGGGAAAGCCAATGAAAGGCTTTGCCAGGCAGCTAATGGCCTGTGAGACAATGAAAACCCTGAGGTTTGGAAAACTCTTTCCTTAGGGAAAGCCTTAGGAAATATCATTAGGGTAAAGATTGACACTGCAGCTTTACCTTTTCCACAAAGTACATAATGCCTTCGTGACCACGCTGACCAGGTGGCTTCCAGCTAAGTACAACATAACTTCTGGTGGCTTCTGTCACAGAGAGGTCAGTAGGTGGCCCGGGAACAACACCCTCTGAAGAACAAAAACAAAACTGACATGAATAGAAGGGCTCCACATCCTGGAGGATACCAGTGTTCCCAAGAGGTTACAGGGTGCTTCCAAAGAACAATCCACTTTTCCCTGTAGAATCCACCTTAGCTTCATAATCCTTCTGTATGAGTCATTCATTTAGTGAACACATATTTATGAAGCACTCATCTTGGCTATAGCTTTATACTGTGGAAGATACAAAAAAGTATGTGAAACAGGATCTCCTCCTTAGGGAGCTTACAGGAGAGGCAATCCACTTCTTTCTTATTTATAAGAATGCTTGGGCATTTTGTAACCCTGGTTCATGATAAGAATAGTATCAGCTATATAGACAAATAATTTCGATTTTCAGTGACTATAAGCTCCTTGAGGGCAGGCATAGGGCTTCCTCTTGTCTTTGTATCTCTAGACTCAGTGCCTATCACATAATGGATACATAGCAAATGCTCCTTGATTCACAAATGTATTTGATTAGATTTCTTTATACTGAGCTAGAATTTTCCCATGAAAATCCATCTCTCTAAACCCAGTCTGATTAGAAAGATGAGAGTCACATATGCACATGATAAATTGAATAATAAGAGAAGGCAATATATAATAGGTGGCAGATGAGACAGGTAGGTAACACCTTGGATAGAGTGAAGGGCCTAGAGTCAGGCAGATATGAGTTTAAATCTGGCTTCAGATATTTGCTAGCTATGTGACCCTGGGCAAGTCACTTAACTGCTATCTGCCTCAGTTTCCTTATCTGTAAAATGGGGATTGTAAGAGATGATCTCTGAGGATCTCTCAGGAGTGAAGCTTCCTCAAAGAGTTAATTGTTTCTTATTCTGTTGAGACATTTGCAGCTGGTTGATCTTGTAAAGAAACATGCTTTTCAACACATCCTGTACTTTACCAGACCCCCCCCCCCTTCCCAAACTGCTTACTCTTGCAAAAACTTCCTGCCTTTCCTTGTCTCCAGGCAGGTTTGTGAAACTGTCTTTGTTCTCTGTTGCTGGGGTAGAATTTCCGGGAATAGATTGTGCCCTCAGGGCTTGCACCAATGAGCTGAGAGGAAGGGGGTTAGGGAGGAGTAGCTGGGGTTAGGGTCTATATCATCTTTCTTTGCTGAGCACACCCTTGCACTCTTCCACCAGAGCCATTTCAGGTGGACAGAGGGTGCCCTTTCTCGAGAAGGCTAATAAAGAAATCTTTCTCTTTGCTACATCTGAGTCTCCAGAATTTATTGGTAAGAGTCTTCATGTCCCACACAGGGATCATAATAGCACTACCTTCCAGGATTGTTGTGAGGATGAGATAATATCTATAAAGCGTTTTTCCAGCCTTAAATGCTACAGAAATGCTAGCTATTATTAAATGAGTAGAGCAGAAAATAAGCACCATATAAGTTTGGAGGAATGGAAAAATCACTGTGGACTTGAGGGTTCAGGGAAAGATTAGAGCTTTATAGATTTAAAGCTAGAAAGGACCCTAGAGGCCATTGAATACAAATGCCTCATTTTATAGATAAAGAACTGAAGCAACTAACCAGAAGTCACACATGCAGTAAATTGCAGAGCTGGGATTTGAACCTGGGCCTTTTGACTCCAGTATTCTTTCTGCTTCATAAAGAAAGCTGAACTCACCCTTTGTACCAGAGAACTATTCCTTTGCAGACTGGCCATGTCTTTAATTATTTCCTGCCCTTGCAAGAAGTTTATCATCAATCGTTTTGTTTTGTTTTGTTGTTCAGTCTTTTCAGTAATGCTCAATTCTTTGTAACCCCATTTGGAGTTTTCTTGGCAAAGATACTGGAGTGTTTTACCATTTCCTTCTCCAGCTCATTTTATTAGATAAGGAAACTGAGGCAAACAGAGCTAAGTGACTTGTCCAGGTCCACACAGCTAGTAAGTGTCTGAGGCCATATCTGAACTAAAGGAGATGAATCTTCCTGACTCCAGGCCCGGCACTCAATCCACTGTACCACCTAGCTGCCTGAATTAATCAAGTAATAAGCATGTATTAAACTCCTGTGATGGGCCAGGCACAATGCTAAGGATTTATAGACAAAAGTTAAACAGTCACTACTCTCAAGAACCTTACATTTAAATGGGGAGTGGGGAAGAGGAAACACAAACACACACACGCACACACACACACACATGTCCATAGTATATGCAGAATAAAGATGAAAGAGTCTGGAAAGCATCTGGGAGCAGGAGAAGAAGCTTTCTGGCTCTGGCCCCAAGTTTTCTCTGTATAAAGGTCTCCTTGTTGCTCACGTCTCATTTGGGTTCTCCTAACTGCCTTGCTTTCCTTGCTCTTCAGGTTACTATGAATTTCCTGGTTCCTGATGATCATCTCCAGTCTCTGACCCACTGTCCTCTGGAAAATCTCTTTATATTTCTAGTTTCCTCATTGGATGACTCTTTGTACTATTGCTATGTTGAGAACACAGTCCATTGTGCCCTTTGACTCTTGCTCACCTATTGCATACTGGCTGGACTACTCACCTGGCTTCCCAGCTTTACCAGTTTCTAAGTACTTTCACACTCCTGATTCCCACAAATATTTCCCACTTCTACCCTGTTTCTACCAGTCCTTTCTTTCACCTTGAGCCTTCTAAGTCCACTACCACCCATATTCCCTGCACTGCCATTGGGTTTCAGAGAAGAGCTAGGATTTAAATATGTGGGGAGGAAGGAGAAGGAATTCCAGGGATAAGAACAGGATGGTCAAAGTCCAAGACCTGGGAATTAGCAAGACATATTTGGAGGACAGTGTGATGGAATGATTGTCCTAATGCCTAGGAAATTATTCAGATAGAACAGTCGTCATTTTTCTGAGCACAGAATGGATCTATCTTCTATCTATCTATCTGTCTGTCTGTCTGTCTAGTAACAGTAACAGCTAACATTTATGTATGCAAAGTGTTTTATATATATTATCTCCTTGGATTCTCACAACAATCCTGTGAGATAAGTGCTATTATTATGCCCATCTTGGAGTTAAAGAAACTGAGGCTGAGAATTTAATTGACTTGTTCAAAGTCATACAACTAACAACCTGTATATCGGTAGCTATATCCATATCTATTTGTCTGTCTACAGTTATATATAATACTGATGAGGTAGCCCTCCTTAGGATAAGCTATTGTGACATTTTAATATTTGAAAAGAATAGTATTCATGAACTAAAATTTTCCCATTGCCTGAGTCCTTCACTTACAGAAGTTACAATGCTTGTTTCACAGTTGATGCTTGATAAATGTTTGCTTGCTTGATTGATTAGGGATATGCATTTCTCATTTCTACGAATCAGGTACCCTTCCATTAATTAATGTCACTCTCTAAATACCTTGAGAACATACTCATACAATGATACATCAAATTATTACTCTATTGAATTATGCAAAGAGCATGAAAACCTTAATATTGCCTCCCTTGATGACAAGCATTAGTTTGCCTGTCAATATAAGGAAGAGGCAGGCACTGGGGTGAATTTAGCTCAGTAACAATGACCTTCCGAAGAACACCAGCAAATGCTATTTATACAGCCATTCAGTAATTTTCATTTACCAATACTTGCTTGACAGATACATAGATGGACAGTTACTTTATTAAGATCAATCTAAAATGGATACATCAGGTTAAGAATGCACATAAGAAAAATAATTTGGTTCCCAATTCAACATGATGGCCTGGGGTTTCCATTATTTGATCTTAAATAGTGATAGTGAATGAATTATTTGTCTATGACTGTATGGCGACACATGAAACAGAAAAATTTTAAATTGTCCTCAGTACTATATACCCTCCTTCTATTTCTGCTGTAACAGTGGCAACATTGCATAAAAAAGAACAGGGAGTGTAAAAAGTCACCCACTTTTTAGACCATTCATAAAAAAATAATTTAACTTGTGGTGATCTATATGTGGGATCTTTATCCAAAGACCAACAAGCACATGTGATATTAAAGGAATTAAATCATTTCAGTATTGAAACTCTCTCTTGAAAAGAAACCAACTAAAAGAAATATACAAGGCCAAAGCCATTGCCAAGAGATAAGTGGTCAAAGAATATCAGCCAACAGTTTTCTAATGAACTATAAACAACCATATGAAAGAATGCTCCAGATCACTAATAATAAAAGAAATACAAATCAAAACGATTCTGAAATTTCACCTCACACCCAGAAAATTGGCAAAGGTGACAGAAGATGGGAATAGTTCATGTTGAAGAGATTGTGGAAAGATAGACACTCTAATGTATTGTTGGTGGAGCTGTGAATTAATACAACCATTCTGAAAAGAAATCTGGAACTATGCAAATAAAGTGACCAGAAGGTCTATGCCCTTTGACCCAGAGATTCTACTGTTAGGTAAATACCCTCCAAGTAAGTAATTTACTTGTAAAAGAAAGGCCTCCTACACACAAAATATTTATAGCGGCACTTTTTTTGAGGTAGCAAAGAAGTAGAAACAAAGAAGATGCCCATCAATTGGGGAATGATTAAACAAATTGTGGTAAATGAATGTAATGGCCCTTTGCTATGCAGTAAGAAATGATAAATATGATTAATACACAGAAGCATGGAAAGATCTACCTGAACTGATGCAGAATGAAGTAAGCAGAACCAGAAAACAATATATACAATGTAAATGGAAAGAATAGCTACAAAATAATAAAAAATAAATGGTGCAAAATTTCAAAGAGCAAGCTTAAATTAACCCAAAGAAAAGACATAAGAAAACATCTCCTCCTATTGCTTTGCAAAGGTGGCAGGATAGGGGTGAGGGTCTCTATAGGTATGGAATATTGCAAATATTGTCGGATTATTTCAATGGATTATTCAGCTGTGCTCCTTTCCTCCCCTCTTCATCTTTTTCTTTTAAAAAATTATGTGCTTTATAGGATGACTCTTTGGGAGGAATAAAAAAGAAGAATACAAGGGGAAATTTGTGGAACATAAAAATGAAAGATATCAATAAAGTTTATTTTGCAGAAAAAGAAATCAAAAGAGATACAAAAGTCACAACCAGATGGGATATGACCTATAGGCCATATAAAGAAGGTGGCAGAATTAGTTTCATCATGCATCCCAGGACAAGTGTAATATGGCACAGTAGCAATCTCCCCAGTAATGGTACAGTGCTTTGTTCACAGGCTACTGGCGTGAGAATGAAAGAATTAAAGCAGCATAGACAGTGGTTGGAAGGGGGTCACTTGCAACATGCTAGACAGAAGTTTCACATTAAATTCAAGATGCAGGAATTTTTGGAGAAGGGGTGGAATGAGAAGAGGAGAAGAAAAAGATAAAAACAGAAAGTAAAAGAAAAATGGATGTAGAATCAGGGGCCTTTCCCTGGACTATATTTCACTCCCATTAGAGTTAGCATTTGACTTCTTATTCCTGCTAAGGCTAGTACTTTCAGATATGGTAGTAATGGCACCTTTTAGACAATTCAGCTTTACCATTTCAGCATTCTTATACCAGGCAAATCCTCAACAGTCTTTCTGTTCCTTAGCTTGCCCTGCTGTGCTGATGAGAGAGTGAAAGGAGTGAAGATAAGTAGACTTACAGCCTCCCAGGACTAAAAATCTGGGAGGAGAGAGTTTTAGGAAATGGGTGATGGAGTGCCTGCTGCTTATTTTAACTCTTTGTTTACTTTTCATTTGGTTTTGAGTAAAAGAATTTTTACCCTACTATGAAATAGTGTGCTTAATTCTGGCTTAATTGAAGATATTTAATGGGGAAATGGGGAAGATGAGCAGTAGCTCTGAATAGAGAATGGGCCCAAACAGGTACTGGGAACTTGAATATGGCAGAGGAGGCAAGAAACATTTTTTTTCGTGAGACACTTGGTTATCATGATGAGCATAAACAAAAAGTCTATTATGCAGATAATTGCAGGTTATATGCCATCTACTATAGAGGATGAAGAGGTAGAGAAATTCTATAAAGAATTAAATACAGTGGACAAAGCACCAGCCCTGGAATCAGGAGGACCTGAGTTCAAATCCAAACTCAGACACGTAGTACTTACTAGCTGTGTGACCCTGGGCAAGTCACTTAACCCCAATTGCCTCACCAAAAAAAAAAAAAAAAAGAATTAAATACAACTTCCAAGTTAAATCACCATATACTTTTTAAGTTCATTGACTTGAATGAAAAGGTGAGACAATAAAAATATGTTGGGAACTGTGGTTCAGGATTCAGAGTGAAATAAGTGAATCCATCTACATCTTCTCATTCTTTGTGATTTGTATACTTGTTCTTCCACAAATGCTCCATAGAGAATCCACCCAATATTCTGGATGCCTTCCTCTAAGGCTTGCTACATTTCTTGAATATAAGTGGAGTGTCTAGGCGTCCATCCATTATCACCTGCTCTCATTGGTCCATTTCCTTTTCTGATCATACATTTCCTCAGCAATATCCCCATGTGACTGTTTGAGTATAAGACATCATTGTTTATCAGTTAGGGAATGGCTGAACAAGTTGTGGTATATCATTGTGATGTAATATTATTGTGCTATAAGAAATGATGAAGGGGATGGTCTCAGAAAAACCTGGGAAGACTTAAATGCAATGATGCAAAGTGAAATGAGCAGAACCAGGAGAATACTGAACACAGTAATAGCAATATTGTATGATGATCAACTGTGAATGACTTAGATATTCTTAGCAATATAAGGATCCAAGACAACTCCAAAGGACTCATGATGAAAAATGCTATCATTCAGAGAGAGAACTGATGAACTTTAAGTGCAGATTGAAGCATACTTTTTTCATTTACTTTTTCCTTGCCTTTTTTTTTGCAACGTGGCTACTATGGAAATATGTTTTACATGAATTTCCATGTATAATTGATATCATATTGCTTGCCTTCTCAATAGGTGGAGGAGGGGCTGGGGAAAAGAGAGAATTTGGAACTCAAAATTTTTTAAATTAATGTTAATTTTTTAAAAATAACAGTATTGGTCATCATTGGAAATATTCTGAGGAAGGATGGGTTTGGAGGGAGATATGAGTTCCACCGGGGACATGATGGATTTGGGAGGCAATGTGGCATTGCAAAAAGTTTGCTGACTCTGGACCTGCATTCAAATTGAGACTGATGCTTACTACATTTATGATCTTGGACAATTAATACCAGCCATGCATTTCCCCATTTTTCTTTACGTCATTCACAACTTTGATTCCTTGGAAATTATAGTGCTCTAAGATTCACAAGACATGTGTGATGACAGTGCTGTGAATCTTTGGTGATCATATAATTCCTTGTTTTATACTTTATTTGACTTAGTAATCAGAGAGCTGTTGAACAGAAGTTCCTCTGTGGTTGTGTTTATCAAGGAATCTCATATAACCTTAGCATATAAATAAGAGATTCCTTACTGGAAGACATTGCTTAAGACTGCATCTTACTCAGCTGACTAAAATAATAGTGAACAAACTGTTAACACAGAGAAATATTGTATTTTGCATACGATTTTCCTCAGCAGACTATATCTTTATAGTTGCTTGATAAAGATGAAGTCTGCTGAGGAAAATCATATGCAAAAGCCTGCATATCCCTTCTCACTCTCATTGAGCATACTTGTGTGTAATGCATCCTTATAAAGATTTTATAAATATGAGAAAGTAGGTATATGGGGTGGGCGTTATTGATGTTTTCTCCCTCCTTTTTAATTTTAGTCAATAGCAACGATGGTTTTTAAAATATTTTTTGACATCCAAGATATCTTGTAAAGTGATACTTAATGGATTTCCTTCGTGGACTTGGTCTAGTCCCAGCTTTGTCTTCCTAAGTGCTGTTTTTCCTTTTTCCTATGGCACATTGGACATTGAGGTATTAGAATCAAAATAAGGTGGTTTCTCCATCACTGATGATGAAAATAGAATGTTAGAGAAATATTGGCAAACTTCCTCCACTTTCTAACTATTTGTCATCTCCCTGCTCTCTGGATGATATGGTTTATTTGAGTCCTCACAGTAATTTTAAAAAATTTTTTCCCTTTCTTTTGCTGTTTCAGAAGACAATACTCCTCATAATCTTCTAGAATCTTCTGTAGTGCTTTATGAATAAGTTTGGATTCTAAAGTGGGTGTTGTCTTTGGCAGTCGTTCTCTCTCTATTTTGCAAAGAGATAAAGTAATTGCTAACTAATGAGATTTCTGGACTCTTTAAGTCTCCTTGTTGTGGTAACTGTTTTATTTTGGTTATACTTTGGTTGTCATGAAGGTCGATATCTTTGCCTTTTGCGTGTCCCAGGTTTTGGCACTGATATTTTGACTATCAGCTTTGAAGCTGTTACAGTTTCACAGTGGAAAATATGGCTCAGGCTTGAGGAAAAAAAATGAAGCCAAAGGCCTGTAAGTTACTCAGAAGTTTCATGCCTATATATGATGAATAAAATGGAATGAGAAATTGCTAGAAAAGTCACAAAATTGACAAAATAAATTGACTATATTATGAGAGACAGGAAATGACTGATCACCTATATGAAAGTCATTTATGAATCAGCCATCTGCATACAGTTAAATCACCAGCTTGTTAGAACGGAGATCAAAATCACCAGCAACACTGGGTTAGAATGCAAACTTATTTGCAAAACCTTACGGAGAAAGATGGTGAAAGATTATGAGCCATATCACCTCATCAAATAGTGAAAAGGTTTATAGGAAGAAAAAGAATTTACAGAAAGCTTAGTATGAGGTTGATCTAATTGGTCCAGATTATCCCAAAAGCATTCAAAGATAAAACTGGAAAGACAATACATAGAAAAAAAAATGGAAAAAAATCTGTCAACATTTCTGGAACAAATTATTTGCTGCATCAGTGATAGTAGAACCCCCACATGTAGACTGATATATCTCTTTACCCTCCAATGTACTATACAAAGAAGTAGAAATTACCCTAAGTACAACGAAAATAGAAAGAACAAGTAGACTAGATTAGACAGAAGAGGACCATGCTGGAGGTGACATAATTTTGAGGGCTCCGAAATGTTATTAATTCTCAGGATTTTTGAAAAGATGGAAGATATTAAATGATTCAAAAAATTACAGATGATATTGCTACCCAAAGGAGGGAATTAAGAGGATAGACCATAAATTAAATGATTCTGACCCATATGCTTATTTTCTCATGTCCACAAAAGCTTTGTGAAGATATAGATATATAAGACATTCATAACTGATATTCCACAGGAGACTGCATCTTTATGGTCACACAACTGACTGAAAGACAGCAAATATATGTTCCCACAGTACTTATTTTTTTGTTGTTGCTAACTATAAAATAATATTTGATTTGGTGGAACATAGTGTTGCTTTAAAGACTTTCTTCAAACAGGCTGCAGATAGATAAATATCTTTATAGATAGATAGGTAGCATGGTGGCGCAGTGGATAGAGCTCTGGATCTGGAGTTAGGATGACCTGAGTTCAAATCCAGACATACACTTGCTGGCTGTGTGACCTGGGCAAGTCATTTAACCTGTCTGCCTCAGTTTCCTCATCTGTAAAATGGGAATAATAATAGGTCCTACATCCCAGGGTTATTGTAAGGATAAAATGAGATATTTGTAAAGCACTTTGCAAACCTTAAAGTACTAGTTACATTATGATCAATAGATAATTTAAGATTCCTTCATGGATGTAAGATAAGAGATAACTTTGTCCAATGGTCCTCTAATTATTAACACTGAAAAGACATAAAATAAGAAAATGTGTCCCTTTCCTCGAGGAGCTCATGTGCTCCTGAGGCAAAACAACTTGTACACAAGTAAAGATGAGGTGTACACAAAGTAATGTCAAGAGGGAGACAGTGCTAATTACTATGGAAATCAGGAAAATCTTCCTATGGCAGGAAGCAGCTAAGCTGCACTTTGAAGGAAGCTAGGGTATCAATAAGGCAGAGATAAGAAGGGAGAGTATTCAACAAAGGCACAGCAATGGGAAAAAGAATGTTAAGTTCAGGAACAGTTAACAGGTCAGTTTTACTAGAATACAGCATGCAGAAGCAGAGTAACATGAAGTAAAACTGGAAAAGTAGGCAGGAACCAGACAGCAAAAGGCTTTAGATGCTATCGTGAAGCGTGCATTTTACCCTAGAGGTAATAGGAAGTTATTAGAGGTTTTTCAGTGGGGAGTAATATAGGCAGATCTGTTTTTTTTTATATCAATTGATTAACTGTACGGAGGATGCATCAGAAAGGGAGAGAAACTAGGTTACTGCTCCAGTCTAGCTAATGAGAACCTGAACTAGAGTAAAGGCAATGTGTATGGAGCCAAGTGGATTATAGGATAGTGATGCTATGAAAGTAGTATCACCAAGATTTAGCAACTGGTTAGCTATGAGGTTTGAGGAAGAAGAAAGAGTCAAGGGTAACTTCATGGAGGTGAATCGATATGACCAGAAGAAAGACTGTCAGCAAAAGGGGAAGTTTGGATTCAGTCAATTAGTCAACTAGCATTTATTAAATGCCTATTATTTCAAGAACTCATAGTCTACTGGGAGAGACAACATGCAAATAACTATATAAGAATAAGGTAGATTGATATGAAATGATATGACACAATATGATAAATGCGGGTGTCGTCTCAGAGGGAAGGCGCTGAGATTAAAGGGGATTGGAAAGGGTTTTTTGTAGCAGGTAAGACTTTGGCTGAGACTTGAAGGACTCCAGAGAGGAAGGATGGGTTTGGAGGGAGATATGAGTTCCACCGGGGACATGATGGATTTGGGAGGCAATGTGGCATTGCAAAAAGTTTGCTGACTCTGGACCTGCACTCAAATTGAGACTGATGCTTACTACATTTATGATCTTGGACAATTAATTCACTTAAATATCTTGAGTCTCAATTTTCTTCATCTGTAAAATAAAAGAAATTAGACTAGATGGCCTCGGAGTGCCTTCCAGCGATACCTACAAAAACATCTTAATTTTGGATAGAGCAACAGCCCTGGAGTCAGGAAGACCTTAGTTCAAATCTGGCCTCTGACACTTATTATCTGTGTGACCTTGGGCAAGTCACTTAACCCCAACTGTCCCCTCTCCCCCTGCCAAAAAAACAAAAACAAAAAACCTAAACATCTTAATTTGTTGCTATAAACCTTTGGAAATCATGGCCTTTACCTGCAGGTTCCTCTTCAGTGACAATGATCTGTCCAGTCCAGGGTGCAGAAGGTTGACCTAAAGGAACCAAAAACTGAAAATTAGAAACGGCTCCATAATGAAGACTGGCTGCTGTTGCACAATCACCTCAACTATTTTTACCATGTGGGTGACTCATTTGGTCAATCTGATTAAGGAACTATTGATTTTCCTTCCCCACCTTTCACCCCCAAATTGTGACTAGTTCAGTCATTCCACACAATGTTCAATGGATCTCTTCTATGTGAAAGCCTCATGTTTGTAAAGAAAGCAGAAATTGGAAAATAGCTAAGATACCTCACTTGCCTTCTAAGAGCTTAATCTGGGAAAGGCAGTTAGATCTGAGCTCAAGTAAATGGCCAAATGGATGATTTCCAATAATGTTGCCCTTGTGTTTTATATGTCTATATGTAAATATGTAAATATAGATATGTGGAGCTAAGTGGCACAATAAAGAGTGCTGGACCTGGAGTCAGGAAAAGCTGAATTCATATCTGGCTTCAGACATTTACTAGCTATGTGACCCTAGGCAAATTACTACTTCTATCTGCCTTAGTCTCCTCATCTGTAAAATGAGGATGACAATATCTTATCTCCCCAACATTTATTTCCCAATGTGAAGATTTAATGAGAAAGTATTTGTAAAGTACTTTGCAAACCTTAAAACTCTATATAAATGCTATCTATCTATCTACTTATCTATCTATTTATCTATCATCATCATCATTATTATTGGTATGCCATAGTTCAATGTCTCCCCAACCTGTGGGAGGCTAGGTGTGCTCTTTTCAAACAAACTTGGGGGCAGGATTTATGTACTAAGGCTTTATTTAATATTAAGGTTTAGCATATAAACAATAGAAATGTTTTTGATAGCTAAAACCAAATGGCCTCCTAATTTTCAAAACTGTTTTGCTTGGAAATTAGGAAGAGCTATGGGTGGGACTTTTGCCTCAAAGAGGCTACTTCAAGGTAAAGAATTTCTCTGTTAAAAAACAAACAAACAAACAAACCCAACACTTATTTTTGGAATGTGCTATTATGATCATCAGAAATAGTTTTCAGGTCCTTGGATTCCATATCTTTGCAGCAAAGTTAACAAAATAAAACTTTCAAATGCAAACAAAACCAAATTTCATGAGAATGGGGAAGTCAGTGAACTGCAAGATTTCTTGGACGTGAATTTGTCTGGAAAAGATGTCTTACTCCTACCTCCCTCTAGTGGATGTGTGGAGGAATGAACACAAATACAACCTCTTGTGGGCCATTGAGTTTGTTAAATCTCTGCCTTAAGGAACATGCTTAAAGATGCTTACTTTTAAACCTGGCTCTATCTACGGGGTCCAGTGCTGCCACAGGCTCAGAAACGCGAGATGGGTTGCTTATTCCAGTTTTGTTCACAGCTCGGACACGAAATATGTAAGAACGACCTTCAATTAATCCAGTGACTGGGAAGCGAGCAAATTTGACGGGTGTGTCATTGCATTGGGACCAGATGTCTGTGCCTACCTCACATCTGAAGAAAAGAGAGCAAGGATTATGAGGAATCAACAGAAAGTGGGAGTGGCAGCCCAGGTCTGAGGCTGTAGACTGCTGCCTGCAGTCTGGGGCTCGATCTCCAGTGACCTGTCTAGCAGCAGCACGTAATGGCATCATCTACCCAAACAATCCAGATAAACAGAGAGGTCAGGCATCTTATGACTACTGCCACTATGGCCTTCAGCTGTGTCCTCGCTTCTTTAACAAGGAGAAGGAAATTTGAGTTGATTCAGTGTCCATTCAAGTCCTCTCTGAACTCCTTCCCAGAAGACCTTTTGTTCTGTGCCACCTACATGTTATGATTTGGGAGGCTGAGGCAGTCAGCAAGATTGAGGTACCTGTGTAGGAGAGGCCTAGGGAGCAAAGGAGGGGAATGTGACCATACATAGCTCCAGGTAGGCTCTGGCATTGCCTTACCAGGAGCATCTGAGAAGAGCAAAGCAGAGCAAAGGAAGTATGGATCAGTGGGAAAGACACTAAAGACTTTCATAACCTAGCCCCATCCTCTTTTCCAGTTTTCTTACATACCCCATCCCTAATACACTTAGAGCCAGTGACATTGGCCTCTTTGCTGTTTCTGGAGTAAGACACTCCATCTCCTGACTCAGGGTGTTTTCTTTGGCTGTCCCCTATGCCTGGAATACTCTTCGTCCTCATCCTTGCCTCCTGGCTTCTTTCAAGTCCCAGCTAAAATCCCACCTTCTATAGGGAGCTCTTCCTGATCCCTTTAAATCTGGGGTGGGGAGCCTGCGGCCTCCAGGTCACATGTGTGGCCTTCTAGGTCCTCAAGTGTGGCCTTTTGACTGAGTTCAAGTTTTAAGGAACAAATCCTTTTATTAAGGACATTTGTTCTGTGAAGTCTGGATTCAGTCAAAGGGCTGCACTTGAGGACCTAGAGGGCCACTTGTGGCCTCAAGGCCAAAGGTTCCCCACCCCTGCTCTAAATTCTAGTGACTTCCCTCTGCTGATTATCTCTAATTTATCCTGCATACAGCTTGTTTGTACATAGTTGTTTGCATGTTGTCTCCCCCATTAGATTGTGAGCCTCTTAAGGGCAGAGACTGTCTTTTGCCTTTCTTTGTATCGAGGCACTTAGCACAATGCTTAGCTCAAAGCAGGTGCTTAATAAATGCTTATTGATGAACTGGAGCTGGAATCAGAGGATCCAAGTTCAAATTAGACATGACCTTATGCAAATCATTTGACCTCTCTGGGCTTCAGTTTCTTTATTTATGATAGAGTAGCAGATTTCTGAAGTCCTTTACAATTCTATGACCATGTTTCCAAATAACTCTCCACCACCACCATGATACTTTAAGTTGTACTACTAGTATTTATTCCTTTATATTTATCATTGTCCTTTCCGTGTTCCTTCAAAGGTAGATAAATACTTTGAGTCCCTAACACTTTAGTGAGCTTGAAATTATTAAATAGTATTTCTCTGGAGAAAAGAAGGAATAGTATGAGGACCCCGGGTATAGAAAAGTCTAAGCAAAGGGAAGGCTAGGGAACCAAATATAAAATAGACCTATTTCACAATTTTGGTTGAATAACAATCTTTTAGAATATTCAATATCAGATTTAAGTATGCAGTATCAGTATTATTGGGTGTTACTTCTCTGGCAACAGTAGTCAGACAAAACATTTCCAACCCACACCTAACAGCTTTTGTTCTTGTTATTCAGTATTGCAGTCATGTCTAACTCTTCATGACCCCATTTGGGGCTTTCTTGGCAAAGATACTGGAGTGGTTTGCCTTTTCCTTCTCCAGCTCATTTTATAGATGAGGAAACTGAAGCAGACAGGGTTGACTTGCCAGGGTCACATAGCCAGTAAGTGTCTGAGGCCAGATTTGAACTCAGGAAGAGGAACCTTCCTGATTCCAGCCCTGCCCTCTATCCACGTCGCTATCTAGCTGCCCATAGTGGGGGAAGAATAGTTGTTATTTGTGATCCCTTCCGGTTTTAGCTCCTGTGATGCTTATTCTAAGCCAGGCCATAACAAGGCTAATCTAGTAATTCAGCTTTGGGTGTTAAAATACGATAATAGGCATGGGTTGTACCACAATTGCCGTTGTGTTAAAACTCTTCTTCTTCCCTGGCTCCCTGATTCCCTCTTCCTTCTAGTCAATATAGTATAAGTAGCCATTATAAAGGGGATAATAGCAGGAAATAAAATTATAAAGGGGAACCTGGAAGTCACAAACTGTCCCAAAGATCAGAGCATAATTTACAAGTTATATCATATATTAACCAAAATTCACATCCTGATAGTATGTGCTGAATCAGCAGAAACCATCTAGGTGCTGCTGTCAGGGTTCTGGTTCTATGATATGTAAGTTCCAGACAAATTCCAGACTTCTACAGCTCCAGACCAACAAAACAGCAAGAAGGTTCTGATAACTTTGAGATAACCTTGAAATTTTACTGATAACTTTGAAATGATTTGGATATGTGAGATGAGTTGGAGAAGAAAATGACAGAGCACTCCAGTATCTTTGCCAAGAAAATCCCCAATAGGGTCACGAAGAGTTGAATCTGACTGAAATCACTTCGCAACAACAGCAAATGAACTAAATCCCCCCAAAACCTTATAAAAACGAGATCTCAAACTCCTTTCCCCTCCCCACGGACTCCTCCATTTCCATTGGGTCCATGCTGCCTAGTGCTATCAATTCTAATCCATGGCAGTGTGAGTGATATTCTCTGCCTCCTCCCTTCCCCATCCTCTTCCTCAAACTGCCTGCCTTCCTTCACCATCCCATCCCCCTCGCCCACCACCTGCCTCTATATCCCTTTCACAGTTTCTCTCCATACCTTCTATGTTTAAAGTGTGATTGCCATCCCTCTTCCCACTGCCAATCATGGTCTTTCCCAGATAGTATCCAAATAACTGGGTGTGCCTGCTCCCATTTCGTAATTTTGTATATTATCAATTTGCCATTAAAGCCAACTTTACCAGGAAAAGGTTAGAGGATTGATTTTTAAAGTATCCTCCTCTGTATCTCCAGAATCAGCACAGCAGACGGCTAGATCAGGAAGACATTTTCCAGAGGGCAGCAAGAGCTGAGGTATAGCTTCTGATCACCATTCCCCTTCTGCCTCTTTATGCCTCAGAGGGCAAAGTAGTCAAACAACTTCCCTCCCTGTTTAAGGAACCAACCCATCACACGCCATTGGAGCCAAGACCTGTTATAGAAAGCACCAGGTGGGGCTGCCAGAGAAGCGAAAGAATAGGGGGTAGGGGCGAAAAGAAAAAGTTCTTGGCCAGCCCATGTCAGGGTGTGAGTATGGGCTCTCAATCTCTCAACAGGCATAGTGGGGCTGGCCACCCCTCCTCAACGACAGCCAACATCTTACTACAATCCCTGTGACAATTTCCTGCTCCTCCCTGAAAGGAAAAGGAAAGAGAACCCAGTCTTATCCCAAAGAGGACACCAGTCATAAAAACCAGACTCTAGGAGTAAGGAGAGGCCCAGAGACTGGAGGATGATGAGTAGAAGGGAATTCCTGGCTAGAGATAGCTGTAAAGGCCAAGAAGATGCTGTGACTAAGGTAGCAGGAAGACAGTATGTATATAATATCCCCAATTCATTAAGTTAAAAGTTGGCAATTACCGATGAAGTCAGGCCAAAGGTTGCTAATACACAGTCCCTGCTCTGTATGAGAGGTTCTTAATTAACTACAATTAACTAACTTAACTAATTTAACTAACTTAATTGTACGTAGGTCCATAGGTTTCAGTGATGGCAGCACTTTTTGCACATTAAAATAAAGATAGCATTTTATTTCCTTAGTATAAACCATGACATATTCCCTACATTCCTAGTAAAAAAAATGCCTGAATAATTATGGCTCTTAAAATTGCAAAAAGAGAGAAAAACAATCTTGTTAGTTCTAAGAATCCAGTTCTGCCATCTACATGAATCAAATTAATTAGATCATTTTTCAGGTCTTCACTCGCCCTGCATAAACACAGCTATTGTAAGATATAAGGTCTATTAATAAACTTAAAGATATCTAAGCATTTTAGATAGTAGCA
Organism: Vombatus ursinus; assembly: GCF_900497805.2. Lineage (NCBI taxonomy): Eukaryota > Metazoa > Chordata > Mammalia > Diprotodontia > Vombatidae > Vombatus > Vombatus ursinus. The sequence goes on from NW_020955033.1 coordinate 29,889,849, forward strand.
GTTTAACACTAACATATTTCCCCCCTTGGGGTCAAATTAATAGCACGTATTGTATCATGTATAGGGTTTTTTTTTTTTAGCAACTATATAGTAATTATATTTAAACTACATGCATAATATGAATATAGATTTATGTGCTTACTAAACTGAGATACAGAGAGGTTAGTGCCTTTCCATAGCCACATAGCAAATAATCCAGTTCTTCTGACACCCAATCCAGACATTTAATTTTCAAAATGGCTGCAATGAAATGTACAGATTTATAGAATGCTTGCTAAATTATATGTGCAGATGATGATATGCGATTGGATGGGCAGCCCACTGAGTTGGCCTATCAGTACACATGTCTTGGACATACACTACAGATTGACAAACAGCTGGGTCCAGAACTGAAAAGGAGGAAAAGGGTGGTTTAGATTTCATCTGGGAAAGTACACAGCTCTCTCAACGACTCCAAACTGCTCCCTGAAACAAAAGCCCATCCTTTTGAATCAATATTATCCTGGGAATGTAATATGGATATGAAACATGGAAGACTACGCTATCTAAAATCAAAACTGAGGGTCACTTGAAGGATACTAGAGAGACCATGGATGTGAAGTAGCAATTTATTATCGATAATGACCTTGTGTAAAATATAATATCCAAGAGATGTCTGATCAAAAAAAGGAAGCAGGCTAAGCATGTAGCAATAGTGAATAATGGGGGGGGGCAGCTAGGTGGCACAGTGGATAGAGCACTGGCCCTGGAGTCAGGAGGACCTGAGTTCAAATCCAGCCTCAGACATTCACTGGCTGTGTGACTCTAGGCAAGTCACTTACCCCAATTGCCTCACCCCAAAAAAAAATAGTGAATAATGAAGAGCTTGTGAGCTACATTGGCACACGTAGAATGTTTAAAAAATAAAAAAATAAAAATTAAAAGACCTCAAGGAAGGCCTCCAGCATGTTGAATGGATTATTTCTTGCGGATTTATGGGAGGATGTGAATAAAGGTCACATAGGATGAGGACTTATGGATGGTTTATAATTGGCACTCTTTGAAGAGAGTATCTACACAGATGAGACCACTGATCTATTAAAGCATGGGTTCTTGGCCTCTTCTTGTGTCATGAACCTCTTTAGCAGTCTGGCGAAGCCTATGGACCCCATCTCAGAATAATTTTTTAAAATTCACAATTTAAAGAAATACTAAATTTCAGTTAAAGGTCTGTGAAAATAAGGATATATGTATCTGTGCATATGTGTGTATACATAAGATATGTATGTATATATTTCTCATCTAAATTCATGGATCCCCTTGAAATCTATCTATAGACCATGGCAGCTAGGTGGTACAGTATGTCTTGAACCCTCGGAGTCAGGAAGATGTCATTTCAAATCTTGCCTCAGGTGTTCTCTAACAAGGTGGCGCAGTGGATAGAGTGCTGGACCTGGAGACAGGAATATGTAAGCACAGGTACAGCCTCAGACACTTACTAGCTGTGTCACCCTGGGCAAGTCACTTGACCTCTGTCTGCCTCAGTTTCCTCAGTTTTAAAATGAGGATAATAATAGCACCTACCTCCCAAGGCTGTTGTGAGAATAAGATGAGACGATAGTCATAAAATGCTTTACAAATCTTAAAGGCACTTAAAATACCATATAAATACTATTATTACCATTGTTATTAATTATTATTATTATTATTGCTATATGACCCAGGGCAAGTCATTTAACCTCTCTGTACCTCAGTTTTCTTGTCTATAAAATAGGAGTAATAGCACCAACCTCACCAAGCTCAAATAAGTTAACATGTTAGCTAGCATTATCAACCCCAGGTTAAAACCTTTGTGTTCAAATATTGAAGTAATTTGAATTGGGAATCAGAGTCAAAGTCTGTCTTTATAAAGCTTGACACCGGATGTTTATGTGACCAAGAGGTAGTCAAATAAAAATGCTTCACATGCAGATGGTATAACCAATTAAACATGACTCTTCCTGCCTCCCCAAGTCCTTCAAAAGACTATACATGACTTCATACTGAACACTGACTTACTTGTCAATGAAATAGCCCAGGATTGGGCTCCCTCCATCTACAGCAGGCTGTTTCCAAGAGATGATGACATAATCTTTGTTGGCATCTAAGCAGACCACATCTAAGGGGGAAGCAGGAGCTCCTGCAATCTCAGCATCAGCATCTATATAGGAAAGGACATCATTTTTGTTAAAGTTCTCTCTAGGTTACTCTAAATCTAACTAAAAGCATTAATTACAGCTAGGTCCATTAATATGAATAATGAAGCCCCTGAAGCGTCACATTATTCTAACTCATACTACATATATCCACTGGAACGGAACCAATGACCATATTTTACATAATTATAGGACAAATTCAAATAATAATGACAATAATAATAACAGCTAACATTTATATAGTATTTACTATACGCCAGGCACTGTGCTGAGCGCTTTACAATTATTATCTCATTTGATCCTCACAACAAACCTGGGAGGTAGGTGTTATTATTATCCCCATTTTACAGGTGAGGAAACTTTAGGCAAGCAGATTAAATGACTTGCCCAGGATCACACAGCTAATAAGTGTCTGAGGCTGGATTTGAACTCAGGTCTTCCTGACTCCAGACTCATTGTACTACTTAGCTGCCTCTATATATGACCACTTCAGGGGAGTCATTATCCATACTAATTGAAAGCTATCTGTAGTCAAAATGTTTCTTTTAATTACGGGTATTTTAATGCATTAACACATATACTGAAATTTCTTGTCCACATCCTGTCATATCAAGTTTTAGCCTTTTAGCCTTTTTACCTACAGTGGAGAGCATCCCTAAGTAAGAGCTTTTACTCTTCCTTTCCTAGGAAGAAATGCTTGCTTTAAATCAATTTAAATCAATTCTTTCTTATAATCAATGTTATATTTCTTATAACCTTATATCTTGTAATCTCTCTTATAATCAATCAATAAACAAGCATTTATTAATCATCTACTGTGTGCCATGTAGTGGGGTTACAAAGACAAGAATGAAATGGTCCCTGCCCTCAAGGATCTTTCATTCTGTCAGCAGAAACATGTATATATACACATATATATTGTATGTATATATATGTTATATTGTATGCACATACACATATTATATGTATATATTGTACTGTATGCACATACATATATTCAGAATATGTAAGGTATAGAAACATAGAAACAACAAGCTGAAGGTGGCTCTTTTCACCCAAGCCTTGCCATCCAAGAAGCTTATTTTAATACTTAAATGAGCTATGAGCACGGAGACGATGCCTCGTCTCCAATTATATTTGAGATTTGCTGCATCTGAAAGAGTTACTGTATGGTCAACCTTTTGACAAGTTTCTTTGAACCTAACCAGCCTGGTTCTTATAAAACGGACCATAACCAGGCCATAATTGAAGTCTTTCCACCTTGGCAAAGCCCACCAAATATTGTGGTTTTCTGGAATAACATTCAGTGCCTTATAGTTACTGCTGTACTATAACAAGGTACTGGTGTAGGACTTCAGTGGAATCCAGGAAGCATTCCAGTTAATGAAAGGAATTCCCATTGGTCAATACAAGTCGAGGCATGCCCCAGAGTTGGACAGTTTTGTGATTTTGAAAACTCAGATGATAGGAATTTTTAAAAAGGCAACTAAAACAAATAACCCTACTTTGCCTTCTGGAAGCATATGCAAACCAGGCTCTTGAACCCTGGAGTTTTGCCCATCCCTAAGGCTGACATTTTGATTTTGGAAGATAAAGGAAAATATATTTGCTGAAATAAAATGTTTCCAAGCCAAGCATGGTTAAGACAGGAGTTCTTAAGCAATACCAACATCCGAGTTTATCTGATCTGATGATAGTAAAAGTCTAGGACTGCACAAGGGCCTGTGACTGTTTATGAAATAGGATACTCCTGCATAGGGGCTTACTCAGTGCTGTGAGTCCTGGCTCAGTTGAGACTGTAAGCTAAGATTGTGTTTTCAGGAGAAGAGGAAATAGAAATGAAATCTTTGTAATCTTTCCAAAGAATCTATTCAAAAAGCTTTAAGACTTCAAGTCATGGCTTCTCCAAGGGCCAGAAGCTCTTTTGCCAATGCCAATGATATTTGGTCATTCCCTTTTCAAGCTACAAGGAGCTAAGACACCAAGAAGCCACACACTGGAAGGAGAACAACATTAGCTAAGCAAACATTTTCTTTTCCTCAGATCTCTTTGCATCTGAGAGACTTTTTCTAAGTTGGGAAAATGTTTGATAACAATTCAGAAATATTCAAACCACAGGATATTAGAGAGGGTTCTAGTGGAAAGATAGCAACATAGAAAATTAGGAAAAAAATAAATTCAACTTCTAGGCAGCAACTTGCCACTTCCTAATCATGTGACCGCGGGCAAATTGCTTACCTTCTCTGAGACTTAGTCCCCTCATCCGTAAAGTAAGGAAGATGAGCTCTAAGATCCCTCCCATCTCTGAAAGTCTGTGATCTAGTCCAACCCCATCATCTTACACGTGAAGAAAATAAAGCCCAGAGAAGCTAAATGATTCATTCAAATTTTCAAATCAAGTTAATGGCAGAATCAGATCTGAAACCTCTATCTCTTTCCTCCCAGTTCTTTGCTTTTTTCCCCCCATCTTTCAGTATCATTCTAAGTTCAATACATCAGTATTCTAGTGCTTTGCCTAAAGATGGTAGGCATACCACAAAAACCTGTCAAATGGATGAATTCAATCCATTTCATAGGAGATATGGTGCCTCTCCCTAGCTACTACATAATGAAGACCTGGAGTCAAGTCTTGCCTCTAACACACACTGGCCAAGTGTCCCAGAGCAAAACTCAAACTCTCAGTGCTTAAGTAGAGAAGTCCATCCGGCAGCCCACTTCAGGTCTAGAAACCTTTAATGTAACCAGCTCCTTAAATTCAAAATCACCAGATCCGTGGCTTCTCTTTGTGTGTCTGTACACACACACTCTCACATTCATTCACACTCTAACATACCTTCTCTTCCCACATCCAATGTACATGCTGCCCTCCTGGGATAAGTCCTCCTCTCTCATTTATCATTTTTCTTCAGTATAATCAAGTGCTAATGTAAAGTTTCTCCAACAAACACCCTTGTTGTTCCTCTCTATCTCAAAAGCAAAGGCACAATACCCATTTACACACTCTAATATATACTCAGTTATACACACTAATACTATTTAATTCATTTTTATCTCAAATACCCTGTAATTATAAGACAAATTATATATATTATATTAGGAGCTAACAATATTTTTGTAGGTAAGCTCAAAAATGAGTAATTTGACCATAAGAGTACTGAGGTACTAACGGCATATTTTAGATTTCAGCTAATTATACATAAATGCACATAGTTGAAATATTTGCAATTCAGATAACTTTACTCTCCATGAAAATATAAAAATGATCATCTGAGACACAAAATATCTATTTTTTTTCACTTTAATATTCTGATTTGAAAAGTTGACAATTTGTATTGGTAAAGGGAGTTTCTTCACCTGGGAATTACACCAATTAAATTACAGATCCAATTTATAACCTTTTCCATAATATTTCTTGCCCAGGGAATGAGCCAGGACTTGTCCCAGTCAAATTTCTCAAGGTTAAGGCTATAGTTAGATAACTGTGATAGTAGTGGAGTTTAAATAAACTGCCAGAAAATAACCTCCCTGCAAATGTGATAGTTCTTAATACCATAGATTGGGAGTATACATTCCTCATAAGGGAGAGCTATTCTTTCCTAAAATTTTGAGATTGCTGGAGGGTGGAGTAAGGATTGTTAAATTCTAGATTCCTAATGTTACCACAGTCAGAAAGCCAAGTCAATTGATCTGTGGAATAGAAAGACATTAATAATTGCCAAAAGCACCAACAATATAGATGCAGATATAGATATAGATGATGTAGATATATCTATATTGATATAGATATAGGTATAGATTTAGATTATATATATAATAGATATTGATATAGGTATAGGTGTTGATATAGATACAGATCTAGATCCATAGATAGGTATAGATATAGATTATAAAGATATGATAGATATGGATATAGGTATAGTTATAGATTCAGATCTATAGATACAGATGATATAGATATAGTTATATCTACATTGATATAGATGTAAGTATGGATATAGATTTTATAAATATGATAGATATGGATATACATGTAGATACAAATACAGTTATAGATGCAAAATAGATACAGATGATATAGATAGTATAGATAGGCTTCTGGGTTAAAGTTGCTATGGAGTTGACTAATTTGACAATAGGGGCAGGTGAATAGTAGTTAAGATAAGTACCCACAAAGTTTATAAGGGTTAAAATTGCATCAATAATAACAGTATAGGAGAAACATTTCAAGTGGAAGAATTGGGTAATGAGGAACAATGTAAATTAAGGATTCTAATTCTATTTCACTATAGCATGTCCAATTATTATGTCTATTACTAATTATTATTATTATCATTATCATTATGTAGTGCTTATGTATATTATCTCATTTGGTTCTCACTACCACTCTTATCAGGTAGGTGTTATTATTACTTCCTTTTTACATATAAGGAAACTATGGTTCAGAATGATTATAGCTAGTAGGAAGCTAACATGGGATTCAAACTCAGGTCTTTTCAATTCTAAGTCCATCATTGTAGCCACTGTACCCAGAATTTATTTCCATTCACAAGGAAATATCTCCACCAACTTACTTCCTATCCGCCATAGACTATTTTTAGTCCTTTAATGTTGATATACTACCACCAAGTGACTGGTGGTTCCAAGAGTATGGCCTTATAGTTTGAATGGCCAAGCTTCCCACAGGCATGATTAACAGAGATTAACATGCTTTGGAACAGCATCTTGCTTTCCCCATTTAAAAAAAAAAAAAAGAGTATCAGGTGAAGGAACTGGGTAACAATAGAATTAATTAAGAATTCTAGTTCTATATCACTATTGCATTTCTATGACTACCAATAACTAGCATTTATATAGTGCTTTATGTATGTTATCTTCAACCCAGACTGGTTTCTTTTAAAATAATTTGTTATCCTCACTATTTAACAAAAACTGCTGGGAAAACTGGAAAATAGTATGACAGAAACTAGGCATAGACCAACATCTTATATCCTATACTAAGATAAAATCAAAATGGGTACATGATTTAGATATAAAGATGGATACCATAAGTAAACTAGGAGAGCAAGGAATAGTTTACCTATCAGATCTATGGAGAAGGGAAGAATTTATGGCCAAACAAGAGATAGAGAACATTATGAAATGCAAAATGGATGACTTTGACTACATTAAATTGAAAAGCTTTTGCACAGACAAAGCCAATGCAACCAAGATTAAAAGGGACGCAGAAATCTGGGAAACAATTTTTACAACCAGTGTCTCTGATAAAGGCCTCATTTCTAAAATATATAGAAAACTGAGTTGAATTTATAAGGATAGAAGTGATTTCTCAATTGATAAATGGTCAAAGGATATGAACAGGCAGTTTTCAGAGGAAGAAATTGAAGCTATCTATAGTCATATGAAAAAATGCTCTAAATCACTACTGATTAGAGAAATGCAAATCAAAACAACTCTGAGGTACCACATCACACCTATCAGATTGACTAACATGACGAAACAAGAAAATGATAAATGTTGGAGAAGGTGTGGGAAAATTTGAACACGAATGCATTCTTGGTAGAGTTGTGAATTGATCCAACTATTTTGGAGAGCAATTTGGAACTATGTTTAAAGGGCTATAAAATTGTGTATACCCTTTGACCCAGCAATACCACATCTGGGGCTGTATCCCAAAGAGATCATAAAAATGGGAAAAGGACCCACATGTACAAAAATATTTATAGCAGCTCTTTTTGTGATGGCCAAGAATTGGAAAATGAGGGGATGCCTATCAACTGGGGAATGGCTGAACAAGCTGTGGTATATAAATGTAATCGAATACTATCATGCTATAAGAAATGATGAGCAGGCAGACTTCAGAAAAACTTGGAAAGACTTATATGAACTGATGCTGAGTGAAGTGAGCAGTATCAGGAGAACATTGTACACAGTAACAGCCACATTGTGCAGTGACCAACTGTGATAGACTTAGCTCTTCTCAGAAATGCAAGGATCTAAGACAACTCCAAAAGACTCATGATGGAAAAAGCTATCCACATTCAGAGAAAGAGCTTTGGAATCTGAATGCAGATGGAAGCATATTATTTGCTCTCCTTTTCTTTTCTTTTTTTTTTTTGGTTGTTTTGTTTCTTCTTTCTTATGGTTCCTCCCATTGGTTCTAATTCTTCTTTACATCATAACTAATGTGAAAATATGCTTACTATGAATGTACAAGTAGAGCTTATATCAGATCGCATGCCGTCTTGGGGGAGAGGGGAGGAAAGGAAAAGGAACAAAATTTGAAACTCAAAATCTTATGGAAGTGAATGCTGAAAATTAAAATTAATAAATAAATTGTTTAATAATAAGGAATTAAATAATTTATCACTAAAATCTCATCCTATACCAGAATTTATCTATTTATAACACATTAAATAAAATATAAGGTTTTTAAACAAACAAAACCCACCCCCAAAAAACATGATTTTAGCAGAGTGCCATATTTGTTTAAAGTCTTTCTCAAATTGTCTGGCTTTCAAAGCCATTCATAAGGAGGCCCCTTCTGACTTTTCCAGTCTTCTTAATTCTTCCTCTCTTCCATCTACTCTAACATCCAGTAACACTGGTCTCCTTGTTGTGTCTCACACAAGAAACTCCATGCCTGTAATCCTCTCACTTCTCATTTCTGCCTCCTGGCTTCTCTGACTTCCTTCAAGAATCAAATAAAATCTCCCCTTCTGTAAGAAGTCTTACATTAAGGTCCTCTTTAATATTAGTGCCTATTATCTCTGAGATTATTTCTAATTTATCTGGTATACCTTGTTAAGACACAATTGCTTACATTTTGTGCATTAGAAGATAAACTCCTTGAGGATAGGATTGCTTTGGTCTTTTTCTGTATCTTCTTCTCCCCTGCCTTTAACACAGTGCCTGGCACATAGTAAGCACTTAATAGATGCTTGTTGTTATTGCTTGAATGATTTGAGGACTCAGTGGAACTATGTTAAAAGGACAAATTGCAATTTGTCATCAGGTGACTTTTTGGACACAGTCCAAATCTGTTGTCAGCCAACAGGCCTCCAGCCCACAGGACTACTTAGGGAGACTTCTTAACCTAAACCCTACAGAACTTTTAGCTATCCTATGCTGTGAGCCCTGCCCCTGAATGGTACAAGGATGGGCAGGTCTTTGTGTAGGGAAAAGAAATAATTGAAGATGTTTAGGTATTGCAGATGTGAATTTTAATTGCCCACGTGCATCTAGTCTTTTGGCTTTTCCAAAAACCAATTGGTTAATGAGTAAATAGAAGTAGTGTGTGTAACCTCATGCTGCTGATACTGATGTTAAAGGGCTATAAAATTGTACTGATGAATGTTAATCGTTTAAACTATAAGCAGTGAAACTTTCCTATGAGTAACACTAAAACTGTAAAATCTCAGCCAAGCAAATATCAAACAATTAGATATCCTTATATATTCAGTAGTTGAACAGGAATTTGCAGATATTGCTCATGGTAGCTCAGAAGTTATTTTGTAAGTGACAAAAATATACAAGTTAAAAGCAAATTTAGTCAATAGATGCTGTCCCATTTTATGTCAGGGAGTGAATGATTTAAATAGATTGTCTCATGCAGCTCATTAGATAGAAAGTTTTAGAAAATTAGCTAACTTTGAAAATAAATTCTATGTAGAGAAAAACTTTTATCAAAGCCTAAATTTGCTAAATTTACAATTAACATGATTATTGAAACGTTGGGTTGTTTGTGCCTTGAGTTACTTATATTAGCAACTAGCAAAAATAAGTAAGATACTCTTTTTTTTAGAATAATTCTGGAACCAATGAGCATATGATTGCTTCTATTTTTTCCTCTTTTGTGGGTTTGCAAACTCATGTTCATGGCTTCACTTCAAATTTCCACAATTCCTGCCTTACTTTTATTTTGTACACAGTGCAGGCCAGGCTGTTGTCAGTAACTTGTGAAGTTTGGCATACCTTACAAAGTGGCACCATTCTCGGTGTGGTCACAGATCCAAGAAAATAAGAGTATTTGGAATTAGCAACATAAACCTTGGCTGCCTTAAACAGCTGAGTCAGATTTAGTATTGATGAAAAATAATAGGCTAGAGTATTTTTTTTTATCAACAATCACTTCCATATGCTTTTGAGTTTAAAATTTTTCTCCCCCTTCCTCCCCACCACCCTCCCCAAGGTGGCACACAATCTGATATAGGCTATACATATATATTCCTATTAAACATATTTTCACATTAGTGATGTTGTAAGAATTAAAACCAATAGGAGGAACCACCAGAAAGAGGAAACAAAACTCAACAGAAGAGAAAAATATAGCAAATAGTATGCTTCGATCTGCTTTCAAATTCCATAGTTCCTTCTTTGGATGTGGATAGCATTTTGCATCACGAGGCCTTTGGAGATGTCTTAGATCCTTGTATTGCTGGGAAGGGTTAAGTTTACCAATATTAGTCTTCACACAACATGGTTGTTATTGTGTACAATGTTCTCTTGGTTCTGCTCACTTCACTCAACATCAGACCATGCAAGTCTTTCCAGGTTTTTCTGAAGTCAGCCTATTCATCATTTCTTATAGCATAATAGTATTCCATAACATTCATATACAACAACTTGCTCAACCATTCCCCAATTGATGGGCATTGTCTCAATTTCCAATTCTTCACCACCACAAAAAGAGCCGCTATGAATATTTTTGTACATGTGAGTCCTTTTCCCATTTGTATGATCTCTTTGGGATATAGCCCTAGAAGTGCTATTGCTAGGTCAAATGGCATATGCACATTTTTATAGCCCTTTGGGTATAGTTCCAAATTGTTCTCCAAAATGGTTGGATCATTTCACAACTCCACCAACAATGCATTAGTGTTCCAATTTTCCCACATCTTCTCCAACATTTATCATTTTCTTGTTTTGTCATCTTGGCCAATGTGATAGGTGTGATGTGGTACCTCAGAGTTGTTTTGATTTGCATTTCTCTAATCAATAGTGATTTAGAGCATTTTATCATATGGCTATAGATGGCTTTAACTTCTTCATCTGAGAACTGCCTGTTCAAAGCCTTTGACCATTTATCAATTGGGGAGTGACATGTATTCTTATCAATTTGACTTAATTCGCTAGAGTAATTTTTAAGGAAAGAAAAATATTTTTGGAACCATCCTATGAAGATAGAAGACAATTAGCTAGGTTTTTTGCAATCTAGGAAGATACTTTGGCAAAAACTAAGCATTTTAGAGGAATATCACAACTTTGGGGAAATAGTGAGGCTGGGAATTCTGGTAAGGCAGAGAAACAGAACATGATAAAAGTCCTGAAGTCTAAACAAGTAGAGGAAAGAAGAAAAAGGAAGGAGTGATAGGTGGCTGGAATTTGGATTTCAGACACCACCACCACCACCCCCCCCCCCCCCCCCCCCCCCCCCCCGCCCCAGACAACAGCTGAGGACAGTTTCTCTTTGAAGTAAAGTTTTAGCGAGAATATACTAATGAAGAATGCCATGCTGCCAAGCAAGCAAACAAGTAACATCATATATGAGAAAGAAAAGCCTGCTTAGGATTAGTCCACCATTAGCCACAAGAGTCAACCACAAGGGCTAACAGTCATACAGAACTGAGAATCTCAGTTATAGCAATTACAAAAGGCAAGTGTAATTTTTCAGTGACCATGTACAGTATGCTGTGTTTTTATTTTTACCAGTGTTAGAAATAATTATGATGAGGATGAAAAGAAGGAGTTGTCAAAATATAATAACATGGATGAGCTCATAAGGAACTCGCCAAACAACTTAGGTTTTCAAAATATATGTATAGAAGATGAAAACAGAATTGTTGAACTACTTGACAAGTAGTCAACACTTTTATCATGACCTGTGAACTGGTCCAACCATTCTGGAAAGCAATTTGGAATTATGCAAAGAAATTGACTAAATGTCCACATCTTTGCAGTGATTGAGAGGGAAAGACAATGAGTTATGTTTTGAATGGGTTGAATTTGAGATGCCTATAAAAACATCCAGCTTGAGATATGGATTGGATATTTAGATCAGGAAATCACCTGTATAGCCATGGTAACTGAACCCATGGGAGCTGATGAAATCACCAGGCAAGATATAGAAGGAGAAGAGAATCGAGCCCAGGATAGATCCTTCGGAGATAACCATGATTAGCGGGTATGACCCAGATGAAGATCCAGCAAAATCGATTGAGAAAAAATGGCCAGATATGTAGAGAGAACCAAGGGGAAACAGGGTCGTGAAAACCTAGAGGGGACAATATCCGGGGGAAAAAATGATTCACAGTTTCAAAGGCTCTAGAGATTTTAAGAAGGATGAGGACTGAGAAACATTTTAAAGATATGACCACTCCTGTGTATGGTTGAGGCAGACTGGAGACAGAGTTCATGGAAATTGAACAAGTCAAGGAACTGAAAAGTCAGGTCATTAGAAGGGGTAGGACTATGATCCAGGTTATGAACTTTTTTGGAAGGAGAGAGAATGAACTAGAGGTCCACAGATGTCAGCAATAAGGATCTGGAAGTAAACTTTAAGATTTCTGAGTGATGGCGGAAAAGGGTAGTCTGAAAGTGACCTTTTAGAGCCAGGAGGATACCAAATCCTTCTTCTAACTCTATGTGTTGGGGGATGTGACAGAAAGAACAGTCAACCTTGGAGAATGCCAAGAGATATAGGGTCTTTAGAAGAAAGCTAGATTTCAGGGAACCCCAGAAGATAGAAGAAATGTGAAAGGTGGAGATCTAGGATCAATGGAAGATTAACAATAGAGGATTTCAAGAGGGAAGGGAAGAGAGAGGAGGCTAGGTACTAGAGAGGGCTAGAGTTGAGTTTCTTTTGCGGCTGAGGTGGTAGCTACCAGAACCTATTGCCTTCCTTAGATGATCCTAAGTTTACTATGTGGAGAGAATGAGAAAGCAACGTTGCCATGTGTCCTTGCCTTCTTTCTTTTTTTCCAATTCTTTTTTTTTTTATTTTTAATTTATGGAATAACACAAGCATTTCCATAACATAGTATAATAAAAAGATGATTGCAAGGAAATTGCAAATCTATTATGTATAACTTGCTATTCCTTTTAAATATATAATTATGTAAACATATACTTATATAAAGTTATCCTGTAAATTTTTTTTTACTTTTTTTCTTCCCTGCCTCCCCTCCCTAGAGATGGCTACCATTAGACACAAATAGGTGTGTGTGTGTGTGTGTGTGTGTGTGTTTAAAATTATTCTATACTTACTTCTATTTATCAGTTCTTTCTCTGGATTCTCATAGTGTCTTTCTTCATATATCCTTTATAGTTAATATGGGTATTTGTAATAGTCCAAATAACTTATTCACTTGTAGTTGCTGTTACTGTACCCAGTGGATAGATGGGACCCAGGAGAATAACAAGAAGGACATGAAACATTGTTGGGTGGCAACTGGTCTAGCAAAGGTGAGGAAAGGGCAAAGATGTGGTTCTGCTGGGAGGGGGGAGTGTAAAATCTAATCATGACTCCTAGATGTTGGTACCTGGGACAAAGACTCAGCTGTTCTATGTTAATTCTGGCTCAGGATGAAAGAATTTATTGTAGCATTTACAAACTAAGACTTCTTTTTTTCTCCTTAGTACTCATTATATCTCCACTGAGCCTATAAAGAACTGAAGTAGTACTATAACTACTAGTTAGTTGGTGGATGAGGAAGGTCATGATAAAAGCCATAAGAACCTGTCCTTGGGCAATAACTCAGTGGCTTTCCATAGGTGATAGTGAGTCAAGTAACTGTATTGGTGGTTTACATTGCAAAAGTCTTTCCATCTTTCCCATGTTCACATGTCCTGGTAGTATTTTCAAAGAGCTCTTTAAAATAGACCATCATCTGAATTCTACTGTATCTTTGAGCATAAGCACATCGCACTGACATCAGCAGCATTAACATTATCACGTCTTACCTCGAACAAAGACATATGCACTGTATTGCTCATAATATTCTCCCATCCGCACACGGAGAGTGTAGAGCCCTTCATCCTCTTTATTGAGATGGGAAAAAGTCAGTGTTGCTCGATCCCCACCCCATTGTGTTTGGACCCATTTTGATGGAGAGACAGGTGTCCCTGGAAAATAAAAATGCAAGCAGAAAAGTTGATTACTTTATGGTCACTCCCTATTGGGCTTTTACAAGAATTCTATAGGGAGAAGAGGAGGAAGACTGCAGGTTTGGGACATTGCATGTCCTATCAGACCTAGTTGATGCACTGCTGACTCATCTACCTGGGCTTTTCTCCACTATGCTATAGAAACCTCTTCACCCTGAAAACTCGCTGTACCAGAGAACCTTGGCAGGGAAAATGGTAAAATCTACCACATCCAGCCTTCAGGCAACGGGGACCAGGGTGGTTAGCATTACATACTCTATGACAGTAGCTTCATTTATAATTCTCACTAAATTTTAGTTAATTGATTGATTGATTGAGCAAGTCTTTAACATCCTTCTTTCCCAGCCAGAATAAGTTTCTGAGAATTTCACAGAAATCTCCAGAGGTAAGAAGTTTTCATACTTTAAAGTCAGAGAAAATGGGCCAGTACTACGTTCTTCAGATCTACTATTTCCCATCGCTACCTTGATTCCTGAACATTCTGATTGGCTCAGGGTATCCATGGGACTGCAAATTGAACTGGGTAGGGAGGACATTTTCCTGAAAGCCAATAATATTTTTCTCCTCTAAACTGAAAGTAGAGAAGGCCAACATGAGCAGGTAGGGATTTTCTATTAGGTCCTTTCACTGACTAATAGAGATACATCCTCATGTATTTAAATATGATCTAAGATTTGTGATACCTGTTCTAGACATTCATTCTGAAGTCTGAATTAAATCACCTACTTTGATAACAACATTTTTCTATATAATTTTTTAGACTTTAAAGAATTTGTTATGGGGAGCTAGGTGGCACAGTGGATAGAGCACCAGCCCTGGATTCAAGAGGACCTGATTTCAAATCCGACCTTAGACGCATAACATTACTAGCTGTGTGACCCTGGGCAAGTCACTTAACCCCATTGCCTAGCCAAAAAAAAAAAAAAAAGAAGAAAAAAGAATTTGCTATAAAATGATTTAGCAAAATGAAATCTTTATTTTCTTTTAGGCCTGAAACACTATATCATTAAGTGATTATTTAAAGTAGTGGTATCAAACTCAAATAGAAAGGATCCCTGAGAGCCTCATATTGACTTAGAAAATTACCAATTACCAATAGCTATATTGTATTGTACTTTTATTTATTTGTTAAACATTTTCCAATCACATTTTAAATCTGGTTCAAGTCACATTAGGGAGTTTTACTGGTTGCCTGTAGCCTGCTAGCTGCAAGTTTGATGCCTCTGAAAAGGCATAGTTACAAAACACTTGAAAGAGGTTGTTTTTTTTTTTTTCTTGTTTTTCTTATGGCCCAAGATATAATGTGAGCTGAAGGAAAAGACAGTTTTTTATTTTTGCTGACCCTGACAGCCATCTTGTATAGTCATATATTGCACGCAACCTGTAGGAATGATTCAGATACAATGACTACATCCCTGGTAAATTTGAATAAAACTAAAATGGTCTGAAACACTTTCTTAATCTATCCGCATGCTGATTAATGTAACCCTCATTTTAATAATCCATAAAATCAAATTTTAAAAGTCAATTTCTTAAAATGACCTAAAAATAGGAAAAATATTTAAAGAAAAATATTACATCAAATCATATTAAATTATAAAAAGAATACATTTATACTTTTAACTCATTACTTCTTTCCACTTATTACTTGGTGATTTACAAAACTCCCCCAAATTGTAGAAATACATTATTAAAATGTTGATGTTCAGCAATCCATACTATATCAGAGCTAGATTAGGGAACTCTAGACCACACCAATTTAGTTATGTCAATGCCTCAATGGATCTGCTATCTCAAGTGGCAGCTAAACCATAACTGTCAATTCATTTTGTAATGTCTGGTTTATAGTTACTATAACTGCAAGAACCAGCCTTCCTTTGTAAATACAAATGAATTGATATTACTTGCTGGGGGGGGAGGGAGAGAGAGAGAGATTGAGAGAGAGATATGTGTGTATACATATATATGCATGCATATGTACATCCTCATTCATAATTGCTTGCTGGCCTATCTCGTGGATGCAAGTTATTTCATTTCATAAATGTGAGATATTCTAGAAGTACTGGACAAAGGAACATAAAATAAATCCTTTTATTGTACCTATAACATATTTTGGAGTCTGGCATCTGACTCAGGAGAATGAGTTAAACCAGAAATCTAGGTCATGTAAAAACTTACTGCCACCCTT
Organism: Vombatus ursinus; assembly: GCF_900497805.2. Lineage (NCBI taxonomy): Eukaryota > Metazoa > Chordata > Mammalia > Diprotodontia > Vombatidae > Vombatus > Vombatus ursinus. The sequence goes on from NW_020955033.1 coordinate 29,906,373, forward strand.
CATTTGTGTTTTATTATGAGCCCTCTTAAGAACTTATGGCCACTTGTATAAGAGTTGATCCCCTAGATTCTGGGAAAGTTTTTCACAGTCCAACCAAGGTGTTGAGAACAGATTCCTAACTCTGTAAGAACAGAACTAGTGAATTAGCTATAAGGTGAGTAAAACTCTCTTTGCCTTTCCTTTTCCCCCTTCTTTGCTCCCTCAACCAATTACAACGCTCAAAGACTTCCAAGTATAGTCTGGAAGGAGGAATAATATAATCATTCTGTCCTACATCCTTGGGCAAGTGAGGAAGATTGGGGAAAACACCACTGATGCACATCAGAGATGGGACCTTTGCTAAATAAAAACAGAAAACTGGAAAGTCACAATTGGTGCAATCCCGACACCAGGGGTGAGTTTATCATTGGCTCCTTCCTCTTAGGGGTACAACCTAACCCTAATTCTAAGCTTATTTCACTCAAAGGCCAGTGGTAATGGTTACTGCTGGGCACACTAGGCTTGTACTTTATGTACAACTACGATTGTTTAGCAAAGTTATTTCTGAAGCAGTATTTATCAAGGAGAGAGGTAACACAGTAAAGTGGATAGAGAACTGGCCTGGGAGTCAGAAGAACTGGATTCAGGTTCTGCCTTTCACACCTACTAGCTGTGTGACAATGGGCAAGTCACTGATCTGTATCAGGAAAAAGTTTTCATACCAGGGATTCCTTATACTGATGAAATCACAGATTTGGACACCTCCTATAGACCTCACAAAAGAAAATCTTTCAAGGACTCTTGTTTGATTTTAATAGAAAACACTTTGTTGGCAACCTAAAGAGATTTCTTATAGATGAAGTTGATTTTTTTTTTAATTCTATGAAAGACCAGGATTATAAGTGGTAGGATGAGTTACTCACAGGAAAGGAGACAGGAGTAATTCCTTAAGTCTGTGACTCATTTATCAGACCTGTCAGCCCTACAAAGTCCACGAGTTTGGACTTGGAGCCAAACTGGGTTGTTTGTAGCAAATGCTCAGGCCATACTAGCCCCCATGTCCATTCCTTATTTCAAACTACTGCCTTTTCTCTGGGGCTGCTTTCATGCTATGGAAACCAGAATTGATTTATGTTCTTATGAAGGAGTGCTAAAGAGAGATATCAGGATTTATACTCACCATTTCTGAGCCACTGAACTTCTGGCTGGTAATGCTTAATGTCAGGGGTAATAACAACACGACAGCCCAGACTCATTGTCTCGCCTTCTCTTCCAAAAGATACATCGAACTTGTCATCAAAGTGGATCTCAAACTTGGAAGCAAAGCCATACGGGGTAACACCAACTGAGCCCAAAATAACAAGGAAAGCAACAAAAAAACTCAGTCATTTATTTTATCTTGTCCAAATGAAATCAAGAATTTTAATAGGAGAGGAATGAAGGAGACAGGGCAGCCTTCGATAAGACTGATCGAATTACTTGTTTGGAGGGGGAGTAAATTTCAAAGGCTCACTAGACACCAACATCCCAAAGATCAGAGGACCGCAGATGTAGAGCCAGAAGTACTTCAGAGGCCATGGAGATCATCCTTTAACATTAAAACAAAATAAAGCAAAAACCATCCAGCATTCATCTGGAGGGCAGTATGGCTCAATGGCCAGAGAGTTGGCCTTGAAGCCAAGAAGACTGAGTTCAAGGCTCACCTTTGACATATTTTGGCTAAGTGACCCTGGAAAGTGACTTCACCTCTCAATGTCCCTATGCAACCCTCCAAAACTATATGTCACAAGGAAGATACTGCTCTTCACTGACAGAAGTAGTTTTCTTACCTGGGAGTTCCTGTACCAATGAAATCAGAGATCCAGTATCTATTTCTATACATCTAACTACGGAAAATCCTTTAATAAAGTGTCACGGTATACCCTGGATTCAGATATACTGTAGGTTGAATCATCACCACCACCACCACCCATGTCTCTTTCTCTCTCTCTGTCTGGCTTTGTCTCTCTATTTGTCTGTCTCTCTATCTATTTCTGTCTCTATCTACCCGTCTTTTTCTCTCTGTCTCTCTCTTCCCCACCCCTCAGGCTGAAAGTACAATAACTATTCAGTACTTTACCCCTCTTTAGGGAGCCTGGTGGCCCTCAGCTTCTGGTGGGCTCCCCATATTGATGCCACAGTAGTGTGGATACCCAACTGGCATAGCCCTACCACAGCTCACAACTATCACACTCAAATCACGCACCAGCCTCAGCCTCCTCAGTAAAAGTCACAGGGATTACGGGTGTGGGACACTATGGCCAACCATCAATCTCACTATAATGCAGCAAAGCTATGAAGGGGATATTCTTTTTGCCCTCCAACACTACCAGAGTTATAATGGAATTCTACTGCCCTTGGAGAACGCAAGAAACCAACAAACAGAATCTCAACAAATAAAATAACCATAGATACCCGACGATAATAGCGCCAAGAGTGCAATTTAATGTGTGATTTAGCAATCATATACTTCTTGAAAACTCTGAGCTGTCAGTTTACTTTTGGGGTTTTGGGTGAATTTTAAATGAAGGAGAAATTGAGCAAACTTACAGCTGAGGGGCATGGTGGAAGCTCCAGCATGGAAACAAGTCTCATCATACTCTCCTTTGTATCCTGGAGGAGACAGGAGGAAAGAAGGAAAATGAATCATATTCTTTCACCACCACCACCATCCACTTTTCATTTTATCATCATGAAAAAAATGTAATGCATATATACACATGTACATGGATGCATATAGACATATATGTTGATAAGCAACTGAAATAAAAAAAATCTTGCAAACCTACTCTTTACCACGATGGAAGCGTAAGCCGAAAGCTCTCCTTTAACATTCATAGCAGAAGCCCGATACTGAGCAGTGTCTTCAAAATCACATCTGAAAGAACATTATGCAAATGATTAGCCATAATATCAACACTCTTCTTAATTACTAGCTTTGAGATTAAAGAGCTTTTTGTTAACATGGGGAAATTACAAATGAGAGTCTAACAAATGGCTGGGGGTGGTGGTGGTGGGAGTATTAAGGCTATTTGTCTCAGATCCAGCTAATTAGAAGACTGTATGAAGTTAAAAGGATGTTGTATTCACTGTAAGGATGGTACCCAGGAGCAGGAAATGGGGGATGAACATTCTTGCTCCAGCAGTTATCTATTACTGTTGCTTGAAGGCAAAATGGGACTGCCCCAGCATGCATTGGGTTCTTTGCCCAGTGGCCCCTGTGCATCCTCACATAGAAGCAAAAAGATAAAGCAGCAGCAACTGAAACTAAACCCAGCTAAAACCAGACTAAGTTCAACTGTTCCATTCTCTTGAAGTCCTCCTATCCAGATTTCACCTCCATGTTGCACTTTATACCTTGTTAAAGGTACTGAGGTGAAAGACGTTTTCTCTGTTTTTAACTGAACCGCTAGGGATTTCATTTGGAAAGCTGAGACAGGCCCAAAGCCCAAAAGTCACACTCTGGCCCTGGGAGAACATTGGAAAAGTCTGACTCTAATCCTAGCCTCTGCTACCCCGAGAATGACATTTTTCTTTTCCTCTATTCATGCCTAGCCACATAAGCTGCCATCAGTTAGCCATCCTGAAAAGACCTCTGATCCTCCTCACCCTCAGATACCCACCCCCCAAAAAGTGAAGACCCCATGAAGAGGCTGGAAGGCCACAAGGAAAATAGCCAGCTACACCCCCACATGCATTTTCCCAAGTTATTATCTGTCACCCCTAGAAAAACTCTGGATTCTGCTTGGCTAGATAAAACAGAGTATAAAGCAAGAGTCTGAAAGGCCGTCCATGCTGAAGCCCAGGACAATGATACTCATGAGCCAACGGCAGCAGGGATGCCTTTCCTTTCTATCCACTCCAGAACTGGACTAGAGGGCTCACCCCTTGGCCCTCAGGCTCCCCTTCCCCTGACAACATAAGCATAAGCAGCAGGGGAAAGAACACAGCACAGCCCAACTCTACGTGATTCTATCCCAACATTTCTGTATCCCTTCAGAGAAGCAGAACTTTCCAGTGCCTTGTGAATATTTAGGTGGGAGAAGAATGAACTGATTCAGAGGCAAATAAGAAAGGAACCCATCCTTTGTGTCCTCCCACAGCGACCTGATGGGTTTTTCCTGGATCTGAATTAAGGTAGGCAATATATGCCTCTAGCAGGCCACCTCCCTCTTCAGTTAACGTGATTGTGATTGCTTCTTTTTCCTTTCCTTTCTCTAACCTTCTAATAAACAAAGGGGATAGACACCCTAGTTAGCCTGGACCCATCCTTGTTTTTGACTGCCTGTACTGACCAGACTGGCCTCTTAGAAAAAGTCACAGGATGGCAGTCTTTGCACAAACAGAAGCATCATGGGTTGCTTTGTGAACTTGCTGCCCAGCCTTGGCTGACTCTTTGTGACCCCATTTAGGGTTTCCTTGGCAGAGATACTAGAGTGGTTTGCCATTTTCTCTGCCAGCTAATTTTACAGATGAGGAAATTGACACAAACAGGGTCAAGTGACTTGTCCAGGGTCACACACCTTGTAAAACGTTCAGAGGACGGATTTGAACTCAGGAAGATAAGTCTTCCTGACTCCAGGCCCAGCACTGCACCACCTAGCGGCTCGCTTTGTGAATAATCCTATCTAAGATAAAGTGCTGGTAAAATAGTTGACAAAATATTTCCTTGACTTAGCACTTTATCAGTAGCTTAAAGCCAGTTCCCAGATGGGTAGCCCTGTGGCTGGACCTGGAGTCAGGAAGACCTGAGTTCAAATCTAGCTTCATACACTGACCAGCAGTGTTGCCTTGGGCAAGTCACTTTACTGCTGTCTGCCTCAATTTCTTAAACTATAAGATGGGGGATAAGAGTAGCTACCTCCCAAGCCTGTGGTGAGAATCAAATGAGATAATATTTGTAAAGTACCCAGCACATAGAAGGTCCTTAGTAAATATTTGTTTCCTCCCTTCACACTTCTGTAGACAGGAAATCTAAGGAGCATTAGAGGAGAAGGAGATCACTAGAAACCCTTTCCACAGTCACTGAGCTCTGCCTGGGAGCAGTGGAAGGGAAAGGTATTCAATATCTTTTGCCCCCACCTCATTACTTCTGCTCTTGCTCCACAGCGGCTGATCTAAAACATGGTTCCTCACGGGTATGGTTACAACAGTCTCTCAGTTCTGTTTTGTCTCTAATTACAGTTCTGGGGGGCTATAGACCAATGCTTCCCAGTCCAAACTATACTGTAGCCTGTGAAAATATCTAAATTCTCTACTCTGTACTGTTTGCCTTCTATCATTAAAGTCTTCTGGAAATCTGGAGGGAGTGAAGGGGAAGGCAGGTAGCAGAAGAAAACATTGGAGTAGATGTCGCTATGGAATGTCCTTCTTATCATGGTGGCCCCCAAGATTATCACTGTACACACACACACACACACACACACACACACACACACACACACACACA
>NW_020955033.1:29911849-29937469 GCF_900497805.2 Vombatus ursinus
ACACACACACACACACACACACACACACACACACACACACACACACAGAGTTTTGATTTATCTCTGAAGAGGAATAAGAATAACGGCAGCACATTTGTATACAAATACATACATGTGTGGGAATATTGCAATTTTAAGTGTGGGAACTCCCTTCACCAAAAGAGATGAAGGCCAACTGACTTAATTGAGGTTCCAGAGAATTGCCTGAGGGACATAAAGATTAAGCGACTTGCAGAGGTAGTGTCAGGGGTGGAATTTGAACCCAAATCTTAGAGTCCATCACTCCTTCATATAGGCATAGTGTTTTGGGGCAGCATTTTTTAAAGTCCTTCTTTGTGTCTTTAGCACAGTTCTTAGCACATAGTAGGCATTTGTATAAGTGATTTTTCGACTGACTAATACATCACATTTTTCCTTATGTTCTCCTTTGCTCTTAGTTAAGTTTAGCCAGTACAGAACAGGCTAAGTACTTGATAGTTGACTAAAGTGAATGCAGTTTCCTCTTTAGATTTATTCTGTAGCCACCAAGGATCCAGCATGTACTGAGCCAGAGGTAACTAAAGCAGCCTTGGAGCTCAGCAGAGCCATGAAGCGCTGAGTCTAGCCATTCCAGAAGATTTGTGATGACTTTGGGTCAGGATCAAGGCTGAGGGCAATCTCACAAGGTTCCATTTGGAGCCACATCTGAAGTTTGCCAACTTATGCAAACTTGTTGATCTGAGAAAAAGACTACAACTCTCCAGAGACTCGCCACATGCAAAATTTCTTTTGACATCCCCGGATTTCCAGGGTTTATCTGAACTGAAAATGCCTGGACTTTGTTTAGCCTTTTTCATTTACCATGCCAAGCTGCTTTCTTGAAACTGCCTAAATAGAGGAAATGAACTTTGGGGGAAAAAACCTCAAAAGATTGAAATGAATTCTGATGTCAAACTTTACATTGGGTTAGCACATGATTTGGGTCTCATTTTTCCTGAAATGAAAGAATCTTAGAGCGGGCAAAACCTTAGAGGACATCTTGTCCAACCTTGTGTTCTTTATGAGGAAATTGAATAAAGCCTAATTAGTGAGATGAAATGTTTCGTTGCATGGTACCATTGAATATATACAGATGTGGTCAATTTCTCATGGTCATGATAAGGCTGAAGGAAAAAAAAAGAGAGAGAGAATCTGCCAACCATCTGTTTACCTCCCAAGCAAGACATTACTGCTTTGTTTTTGTTTTTTTTTGTAATTATTGACAAGAAGAGAAGCAATGAAGCCATTTTGGGACCAAAGAGATATAATGAAATAAATGCAATTTACACAATAACAATTTAGAAACTACCTTTCTTGTTCGTGCTTTTGAAAAAACAAAGAGGTGGGGCAGCTAGGTGGCACAGTGGATAGAGCACCGGCCCTGGAGTCAGGAGGACCTAAGTTCAAATCCGGCCTCAGACACATAATACTCACTAGTCGTGTAACTCTGGGCAAGTCACTTAACCCAAATTGCCTCAAAAAAAAAAAAAAAAACAAAAAGGCAATATGACATAACAGAAAAGACAAGAGAAGTCTGCAGAATCAGAAGACTTGGGTTCCTGTCGTGGTTTGTGCCAGAAATAAATCACGTTACCTTGAGCAATGCAGAAATCAGGTCCGGGTTTCCTCTTCTCAAAAATGAGGGGTTTAGGCTAGGTGGCCTCAAAGGACCTAACTTACCACAGCTCTTACTTCCTACAATTCTACAAAATCTTCAAGGAATATCAGATTGCTTGCTATCTTGGGAAGGGGGATGGAAAGGGAGGGAGGGAGAAAAATTTGGAACTCAAAATCTTACAAAAATGAATGTTGAAAACTATGTTTATATGCAATTGGAAAATAATATAAAATATTATTATGGAAAAAGCCTTCAGGGAATGCATAAAGAAGAATAACTATGAACACATACCCTATACACTTCAGAGTTTGTCTCTTACATAAACAAAACCTGAGTAGTCTGTAGAATGAATTTGGCATTATATAGCACTGGTTCCATATAATAGCAGGTATGTATCAAGAATATGAATCACTAATATTCATACTTTTAGATACCCATTAAGAATTAGTAGAATTACATTTCTGAATGATTTTGCTTTGTATGTCTAAGCAAGAAATGAGAAAATAAGTCTAAGAAGGCAATGCAACTATGCATAGGCACTTAGAGCTGACGGAGGCTCAGAACCTCAACTGGACCTGGGGGGGGGGGCAGGGTAAATGGTTGCCTAGGGTACAATCAGGGAGACCCAGTGCGAGACACTTCGTAATGGCACTTCTTATCGTTTTAAATGCCAGAAAATTCTACTCTCTTGTAGTCCATTGGTGTCAAATCATTTATGTTACGGTGAAAGCTCAAACTCTTCCTTCCTCCCTCCCCACCGCACTTAAGTGGGGGAAGGAGAGAATAGGGGAGGGGGAAGTGTCACAGTTTTGAAACTTTACCCAGGGCATTGTCCTAGCTCTTCTCAGAATTTACAAGACTCATAAGAAACTAGACCTTGGAAATCATCTGTCCAGCCCAATTATTTTATAAGCAGAGAAGTAGGTTCAGAGAGGTGAAGGAATTTGTTCAAAGTCACCCACCTCATATCCAACTTCAGCTCAGAGAGCTTTTGTTCCATCTTCCAGCCAAAATAGAATGACTTAATTTATTAACATACTAGGACAAAAAACTCTGGACAACTGGACTGAAGTATCAGGTCTGACACTAATAAGCTTTGTGATATTGGTAAAGTCACTCATACTCTCTGAGCCTCAATTTCTTCCACTATAAAGTGAAAGGATTGGGCTAGCTGACATCTAAAATACCTTCCAGCTCAGACAGTCCAGGCACCATCTCCTTCAGATGACATTTATTTTAAACACCTTTTACTCAGGAACACACACATACACAGGACCACATACACATAGGACCACATACACACACATACACGTAGGACCACACAAATACACAACCACATACACATACACACATATCTACATACACACACACATCACCAAGAAATTTTTCAAGGACACACAAGGAAGTTTTGATTCCCTTACGCATTAATCTCCAGATAGTGCATTCCATATCGGCTCTCAATGATGTACTTTCCAGGGTTAGCATGGACGTTAATGGGTACGTTGTTTTTATACCTATGGAAAATCAGAAATGGAATTAAGTACATGCTCAAATATGAATCATTTGATAGTCAAAAGAATAAAGCTCATAGGGACCTTGCAAAAAAAAAAAATCTTTTCTGACTCTACCCGCATGGGTCGTCCCTCTAAGTGAAATATCACCTATTTTTAAATTAGAAGTTAACAGATTTAGTTATTGTTCAGTTATGACCCCATTTGGGTTTTCTTGGCAAAGATATTGGAGTGGTTTGTCATTTGCTTCTCCAGTTCATCTTACAAATGAGGAAACTGAGGCAAACAGGGTGAAGTGACTTGCCCAGGGTCACACAGCTAGTAAGTGTCTAAGGCCTGATTTGAACTCAGGAAGATGAGTCTCCCTGACCCCACACCTAGTGCTCTATTCACTGCACCACTCAGGTGCCCCATGTCAACAATCCATTTGGAAAAATTTATGTCTGTTTGATGCACAGGACTTTTATTGTCTCATCATGATTACATCTAAAACATGGGACTGTATTGAGAATGTACACATGATGAAGTTGTGTCATTTCCCAATCAGTCAACAAACATTTTTTAAGCACCTACTGTATTTAAGACAATAGAGATTTTGTTGTTGGCTGAGTTTAAGATGAAAATTTCTTTGCTGCTAACATGATTGTATATTGTGACAAATTATTGTTAAGAATTAATTGATGAATAAATATTAACATAATTAGCAATCATTTGTCAAATATCTACTGTGTATAAGTTTATTGGACAGTTAGGTGATGTAGTCAGGGAGACTCATCTTCCTGAGTTCAAATCTGGTCTTGGACACTTAATAGCTGTGTGCCCCTGGGCAAGTCACTTCACCCTGTTTGCCTCAGTTTCCTCATCTGGAAAATGAGCTGGAGAAGGAAATGGCAAACTACTCCAGTAATCTTTGCCAAGAAAGCCCTAAATGGGGTCATGAAGAGCTGTACACAACTGAAAACCAATCAAAAACAAGTTTGTTATAATCATTAATGATAACTGTTATTATTTAGTGTTTTCATTTATCATTATAATAGCTACTTATTAATATATTGGATTGTTGTCCAACACAGTGGTATGACTTTTGTTTTTGAAGACTTCATAATCTAAACACATAAAAGACTTCTAGATAAACACAAAAGACTTCTTCTTTCTTCTAGGCAGCCATGGTCTGGCCAAGGAGGAACAAGTAAATGGTATTAAAAATCTGATCTTTGATCATCACTTCTGGCTACGGTCTAAATTATTCCTCTTAGGCACTGGAATTATAAGTGGTAGTGGCCTTCAAATAGGATAGGATTTTCCTTTTATATATTTTCTGCACATAATATTTGACTTTCAAATACTGAGGATGTGATTCATATGTTATTCATAAGTTGCTTCATAAGTTATTCATACTTGTATCCTAATTCCATTGGTTCTCAATTTGTTATGTTTTAGTTCTTTGGGAGTTTCACAAACATGGTAACAAAATGAAAGGCTTAGGGAGGAGGAGCAACACCATAGGGGTCACTTAGTGACATTGAAAAAATAATTTCTTTCCTTTGGGCTACAATTTCTTCATCTGCAAAATGAGGACACTGAACTAAACAATCCCTGTGTTCCCTTAGAGTTCTAAAAGCCATGATTTTATAATAAAGGAAAGTAAAGAGAGAGAATCAGAAGCAAGAGTGTGCTGGTAAATGTTTAACAACCAGCTCTCGGTGGTGCAGGGGGGTGTACATACAACACACATTTAAATTTAATATGCATTATTAACATTTTCCCTATCATTTTCTTAAGTCTAAATCAACACAATAATAAATCAAACCTTAATTTGTAGTATTTGCTAATTTCTGAGGTATAAATGCTTGCACTGAAAAATTAACAATCTGCTGGGGCAAACTAGTTCGAGCCAGCTCTGGCAGACCCCTGAGTAGACTTGGGTTTTCCTCTCAGCTCTCCCACTGACTTGCTGTGTGACCTTGGACAAATCACTCCATCTTTCTACAACTCTCTCTGATATACAATGGAAAAGTCGAAGGAGTTTGTCTTAAAGGCCCCCCTTTCTTCTCATATTCTATGATTTTATTTATGCATATCACAAAAAGAGGCAACAAAATCCTTTCTCCAGCCCTAATATAAACAGTAATGCAAAACAGAAGCCATCTGTTCAATTCAAGTACTCCCTACCACTTCTTGGGGTTGTTGTAAGACTGAATAATAAATTGTGAATAAGACATTTTCAGTTCCCTGGAAGAAAGACTATATAAATCCAAAGTACTGCGTTAGTATTTGTAGTATTATTATACAGTGATATCTAATCTAGCAAATACAGAGAAACAGGAAATTCTGGTCAACTATGGGTTAATGGGACAACTGTTTTGTTTCTACCTATGTTACTGAAAATCTTTCCTAAATCTATTAGTTCATGTTGCTGCCTCACTAGTTACAGTACGTTATAGGTGAGATGATTATTTTTGAAGGTTAAAGATCTAATCCAATCTCAGGATCATCCTGCTGAATGTAAGTTGTGATTTTGTTGTACGACACATATTGATGGCATAGGAGATGTGGATAGGAACTGAAGATGATACCCTGAAAATTATGGGGGTTTTGGTTTGATTTTGTTTTCTTTTACTTAATCCCTGATATCAGTCTGTTTTCCTGCTTTTCTTATAAATGAAATTTAGTGTGGTGGTGGTGGTGGTGGTGGGTGGGTGTGTGTGTGTGTGTGTGTGTGTGTGTGTGTGTGTGTGCGCGCGCTCAGTTTGTCCTTCCTTCTTGAAGAGGACCATGACATTAGGAAGGTGACACCATTAATTGGAAGTGAATTGGATTTAAGTGAGGGAGAGCTGTGCAACGTCACCAGCCTCACTTTCTCCTTTGGAGCCATCTGGGTCCAGTGGCAAGATATAGATCAAGACAATTGGAGATGGCCCAGTGATGATAATTAGTGGGATGTGTGTGTGTGTGTGTGTGTGTGTGTGTGTGTGTGTACAGTTTACTAAGAATTCCATTTAGTTAGGTTCCAGTTTTGGGTTATCCACAATAAAGACTTTACTCTGATACATTCGACGTCTAATTTAAAGTCCTACATGATATGCCTCTTGATTTCATAATAAAAATTGCTGGGCAGCAAGGCTAGCTACAATACAACATTTTAGGAAATACATAGAATCCTGACAAGTCTGTTGTATAAGAAATAGGCTGCCTACTAAATGAATGAGCATGCAAAAGAGAAAACAAAATTGCTTCCCTGTTTTACTTGCCTGGGATATTTCATATGTGATAGAGGAGTTCCCTGCCTTACTTTAGTTTTTTCCAAGTGCAGGAATGTCAATTGTTCCCTTTGGTATCAGGAGAGACTGTAAGTGGGTGCTGCTGGAACAAACAACCAAGTGACACCCATTTGCTTGGCTTCTGATAGAGAATGGTGGTCAGCCTCCCATAAAGTTCTAGCCTAATCAGAGGTTGTTAGTTCCTCACATTCCCTCACCAAAGGCCTTTCTTTTCTGTTTGGCTTAATGATTTAATGCCATCCCCACAGCTGGGAGTTCCTGCCTTTTCAATCGTGATCTCATGGAGAATCAAAGCTGATTTTTTAAAAACCGTAGACACAAAAGAGGAGGCAAGGCTCTCACTGAGCCCTGAGTGTCTTTTCCTCAGGTATTCCGTCTAAGAAGAAAAGAAATCTTTCTATTTTAAAGTGGCAGAAGTCAGGGAACCATTTAATTACACGCTGTAGGGAATCTATCAGGGAACATTTTACAGAGCAGCTAAACCCAGCCATTCAAGCTGTGTTGGGGGTGGGGTCTAGGTGCTGTCAGTGACTAGGAAGCCAAGAATAAAAGGATTTTTACCCCATCTGTAATACTTATTGATAGAAAGAATATACTCCACAGTTTGTTATTCTGGAAAGTGAAATTCTAAGCCAGCCTAATCATCAGCTAATGTTGGAGAGTGAATTGCCATCCTGATGTTATATGCCAAAAGGTTTCTTAAATCCCCCTAGAAGTCTCTGATGTCCAAAGTCCTCCATATTTGTTTTATCCATTGCCTATAAAATATTATTATGAATGAGCTTAAGAATTTCTAAAAGGAAAACCTCAAGAAGCCATTTATGCTAACCACAACCCAATTCTTTGTGGCTTGCAGAAATGTCTTTTTGGACCTAATTCATATTTCAAGAATCAGACCTAGAAGAAACCATCTAATCCAACTCCCTCATGTTACAAATAAGAAAACTGAGGGACAAAAGTAATTTGCCCAGGGAGGAGAAAAGTAGGCTAATCCTGATAACTAAATAAAAGCTTCTAGGCACTAAGAAACATGATTAAGAGAATAAAATTCTACATTCTTATTATTTTTTTTGTATCATCAGAGAATGCCAGGCAAACCATCTTTCAACTCAAATTAACAGATGTTGGAATTCCCCCATCCCCCAATTTGACTGCTTCTTGTCATTCAACTCATGTACTAATTCTGTTCTCATGTTTAGTGGGCAGCTATTACTGACAAGTCCTAATTCTCGGGGGGGACACATGACACACTAAAATATATTTTGGTACTAAACGAATAGCAACGATCTAAGAAGAATGTCAAAACATCTATTTGGAGGAAGTTATTATAAAATGTAAGTAATTGCCTGTAATCCTATTTTTAAAATAATTATTTCTCTGGTGTGACAGAATTGTAACTAAATTGGACAATATAGTAAATTACTCTAATATAGTAAAGAAATATAATGATGATTTCCAACTCCAGTTCTAGGATAGAATTTTTCCAAATGAGATACTGTCTCTTCCAAAGACTGCTGTTCCTATAATAGTCACATAATCATAGATTGTGTCATTAGCAGGGTTTGACATCAACTTCCTTTCCATTTCTATTTTCCAATGCTTTGGAGCTAACAGGAACCACCCCACATTTGGAAAGAGAAAGAAAAGACTTAAGAATCCCCAAGCATGTATTTTAAACACTTTAATTAAGCCCATCCAGTACCACCAATAATCATCTTGGTGAGGAAATGTGTCATTACTTACAGAGTGCAATCAAGATATTCCATCTATAAAAATTATTTAGACCTGCAAGCCTAGGAACCTGATTAGGTCTGGTAATAGTATGCTTTTCAGGTATAATCAATAGCATTTTTTTCTTTATTTACAAAAAACTTTTAGTATTAGGCAGCTAGGTGGTACAGTGAATAGAGCTCTCTGGCCTGGAGTCAGGAAGACCTGTGTTTGAATCCAGCTTCAGACACTTATTAGCAGTGTAACTCTGAGCAAGTCACTTCACCCTGTTTGCCTCAGTTTCCTGATCTGTAAAATGAGCTGGAAAAGGAAATGGCAAACCACTCTTTGCCCAGACGATCCCAAATGGGGCCACGAAGAGTCAGTCAGACGTGAGTGAAATGACTGAACAACTACAGCAAGAATATTAGAATTGGATGGGATCATCTCATCTTTTCCTACCCCCTTTTACAGATTCAGGAAACTGAGGCCCAGAGGGAAGCAAGTATCCTTATATTAAAATGAACCACCTTCTCATTTTTACTGAAATCAGTGTTGCATTTGCAACCACTCTCAGGTTTTTGCAGTCAGGAAAAGGCCCATGTAGGTTTCACAATTTGTGGAGTACACAGAATACTCAGGTACTTCACAAAGACATATTTGATTATTCTGAAGGGGATACTTTTTGCATTCCAATCAATCATACCTGCCATCTGGTCTTGACGAATAATGGTTATTAGTTTCACTTAGCAATTGCAGGGTAAGCCCTGGACTTGATTGAAATAGATATGATGGGCGGTAGATGACTGGCAGGAAAACAGCTGTTCTACAGCCATGCCATCTGCTAAGACCATGGGGACGCTTGAATTCTGATGATGCCTAGTGGAAACTGTGAACCACCCTATTCAGGAAGGCCAGCAATGCAAGCCCCACATGCTTGTGAAGGATGGCAGAGAATTTGGTGGGGTTAAGTAATTAGGACCAAAAATAATTGCAGCAAAATATTATGTATACAGGAGCACTAGACAGAAGTATGGTGTCCCAGAGAGTCCACTGGACTGGAAATTCAATTTCTTGCCCCTGTATACATGCATGCATACATACATACATATATATATATATATAATGTACCTGTTCATCCCTAGGTAAGTCACTTACTCTCTCTAAATCCGAGTTTCTTCATTTGTGCAATGGAGATAATAGAATTTGCCCTTCTTGGCTCTTAGGGATGCTGAGACCTAAAGTGCTACAAAAATGAGTTATTATTATCAGTTATCTTTGCTGAGAACTGACTTACATGACTTAGGTGAGTCACTTGACCTCTGAAATCCTTAGTTTCTTCATCGTTGGACCCGATGAGAGATTGCTAAGGTCTCTTCCGCTCAGACTAGAATTCTATGGCTCACTGCAGAACTGGGGCATCCCTGTCATGTAGGTTCATAGCTCTCTACCTGGAAGGGGTTTCAAAGGCCACCTAGAGCAACCCCCTAATTTTATAGATGAGGGAGCTGAAGTACAAGTAGAGATTAAGTGACTTGTCCCAGGTGACGCCAGCAGCAAGTATCAGAAGCAGAATCTGAATCCAGGTCCTCTGATGGTAGGACCAGTGCTGTTTCCACCATAACATTTCCATCTCCAGTCTGTGCAGTGTGGCGCCTCTATTTGCTTCACCACTTTATGTTTTCCTTGTCAGCCAAAAGAAAACAGAAGCTGGTGGTGAAAATTAAGAGGAGCAGTAGCTCCCCCCCAAAAGGAAACTTTTTTCTATATATGATACTATATTTAGGTACTCTGCCTATGATGCTTATTACTGAGATGCTAATTCCAAGGCAGGTAGGCTTTCTTAAGAAAAGCAATGTATTTGGAATTAGAGGGCCTGAATTTAAATAGTGTCTCTTTTGCCACCTAGATGAATTTGAGGTCTATGGGTCTGTTTCTTGATTGGTAAAACGAGGAGGTTGGACTATATGGTGTCTAAGGGCCCTTCTAACTCTAGAATTATCCCCAAGATTCAGGAAATTACTTTGTGAGGTTTAATCGTAGTGAACAATCTTGGCTTCTGAGAACAGAAGATGTGACCCATCTCTCCTCTGGATAGACGAGTCAGAGACCCCTGGTACAGAATGTGGCGTATATCATCAGCTTTGTTTTGTCAGTCAGAAAGGGAACAAGCATTTTATTAAGTGCCTAGTATGCACCAGGCACTGTGCTAAGTTTTTTACAAATAATATTTCATTTGATTCTCACAACAATCCTGGACAGTAGATGCTATTACGAGCCCTATTTTACAGTTGAGGTAGGTAGAACAGGGTAAAGTGACTTGCTCAGGGTCACATGACTAGTAAGTGTCTGAGGCCAAATTTCGGCCTCACCTTGAAGCCAGGACTTCCTGACTCCAGGCTCAGGGCTCTACTCACTGGGCAACCTACCTGCCTGTTCGTTCTGCTTTAATTCCGTAATTAGGGAATAATCTGTGAACAAAACAGGAAATAACCGTGATTTTTCTTTTTAAAAGGTAGTAATATTTAAATGCTATTGTAAGGGAATGACATTTTTCTGAAAACTACATTTTCTATAACTGAATTAAAATTATTTAGGGCATTTTTATAGTTTCTAAAAGTGCTCAGTACAGGAAATCTAGGAATCCCATTTCAGAGAATCCAGGGAATTTGGAACTATACTTTGTCATAGCTAAATACTATAGTCAATTCTTAATTATGTTCCAGGGGATTATTCACATTTTGGTTTATCAGACGAAAATCTTTCAGATTTATTGATACTACCTACAATACTAAATAAGTAACTATTTAGTTACTTGTTTTGTTGACAATTGGCTCTTCATTTCAGTTTTCCATGAAGTTTTCATATCAGTAGGTAAGACCTATGAAAACCAAATACTTAGCTATCAATCTGACTCAAGGGAAAATTTCACAGAAGATATCATAGTTTCACTTAGCTTGGTGCTAATCCTAGCATGGAGTAGGCTTCAGGGATAAGTTAAGAAGGAGTCATAATGGAGAAATCTGTTACCTCCAGAGACAGATTTTCACTGTCTGGCTGCCAAAATAAGTTTCTTAAAATATGTCCACCATGTCAGTCTCCTACTCAAGAATCTTCAATGGCTCCCTATTATGTACGGGATAAAATACCTTTTTAACTTGGCAATCAAGGACCGTTGAAATTTAGCTCTGACTTACTTTCTCAACCTTATTTCATATGACTCTTTTTCTATGTTCTGTCTTCTAGCAAAACTGAAAAATTCTTCCCTCTATTTTATCTTGTACCCTCTTACCTCAGCAAATTCACAAAGGCCTGGAAGATACTCCTTCCTCATATCAACCTGTTGAAATCCTCCCATTGTTCAAGGACTAAAAGGGGAGCTGCCTTTTCTAAGAGGCTTTCCCTGGTACCCAATCTAGCAGTGGCTCTCCCTTTCTATTTTTTTTAGAGTAGTTTGATCTTTATCTCCCATTTTCTCCTGTCACCCAGAGAGTGAGAGTTGGAGTCAAGAAACCTAGGTTCAGATGCTGGTTCTGACACTAATTAGCTGTGTGACCTTTGATGATACAAAAGGTCTTTACGTCTCTGAAACTGTTTCCTCACCTTTAAAAATGGAAGAATAATTCTTGGTCTGCCTACCTCACGGGATTACTGCAAGGAAATTTGTAATCCTATAAGAAATATGTGGGCATTAATATCGCGGTTACCCTATATCAATACAGGAAGGCAGCTAGGTGGCATAGCGGATAGCATTCTGGACTTGGGAGTATGGAACACCTGATTTCAAATTCTGCCTCAGACATTTACAAGTTGTGTGATCATGGACAAGTCACTTAACCCCTCTCAGTCTCAGGTTCCTCATCTGTAAAACGGGGATAATAATAGTACTGCCCTCTTGGGGTAGTGAGGATCAAATGAAATACCATACATAGAGTACTAGTTCCAACAAGAGTGTGGAAACACATAGGACAATGTGCAGTAAGTCCATCTCTCTATAAGGGACCCCAGATACCTCATTTATTGATATGTATTTTAGACTTTTTATGGTGCTGTATATGCGTGGTAGAGGGAAGCTTTTTGTTAGCAATAGAATACTTTTGAGATAAAAATGCGCCAAAAGTCACGTCCTCATGGCTTTTAATGAGAAAGACTAAAAATGCTAATGATTGAATAGTCATTAATTTGGGAACATAGTAAGAACTTAAATTCTCTCTGCTTTCTCTTTCTCTCTCTCTCTGTCATTTTAGTGAGTACTCTCTTCTTCACCAAAAAGTCTTCCTCTAGTCCCCTCCACTAGAAAAACTCAACATTCAACAGGAAATGACTGTAATCTATACCAGGTAATCTGAAGAGTTGTCAATTTCCATGGGAAATGGAAGTGGTTTTGATTGTGTACCTTGCTACCACAATGGGGAAGGATGAGGCATAGGGAGAATTTGTTCCTAACCATAGCTAGGGCCTTTTATGAACTAAAGCCTGACAATTGAAAAGTGTTTTTGCTGCAGTAGATGATGTCACTAAACATCTAATTTCTGATTGATCTCACTGTTATTTGCCTTGATAATTGATAACTGACTGGTTTCCATTCTCTGGATTTCAAGCTTACAAGGCTAATGAAATGGTTTATACAAAAGCAGGAAAACCCAGTATATAACCAATTATAGATGCTTTCACAAATGGATTTGTGTGTGTGTGTGTATAATTACAAATTGTTCCTAAAAAATGAATGATTTCATCCATCTTCATTATTCGTGATCAGAAGTGTTGACTATCATAGGAAAGAAAGGAAGAAATTCCACGGGTGAATATTCACTTTCATGTATCTTTTATTCTTTCAGCATGCATTGCTCTCCACATCACGTGTGAGGATAAAGGAAACATCACACAAAACACACATGTCACTGGTGTCAAAGGATTAAAAAGAAAAGGCTTCTTTTTAAATTGGCTTAATTCTTATTCCAGAGCCTGCTGGCTATGGCCAGAGCCCCAATGCCTGTTGTAGGTCGTTTTGCAACGTAGGGCTCAGAAAGACATTATACAACTATAGAAGAACACTAAAGAAAAAAAAAAAGACCATTTTCTTTTGTTGGGGGCAAAAAGGATGATTTTGCTGGCCCCTTTAATGAGTGATATTTTCAAACCTAATTTTTTTTCTGGTACATATGAGAAGGCACAGTGGGGTCAGAGATGGCACACAGAAGTAGGCATTGGTAGCTATCCTTTTTAAGATTTACATTTTTTTTAAAAAGGAAAAACAGTAGAGCATCACTTCTAGTCAAAATGATTACGTACTTGCAAACCTTGTCATGAAAGGGCAAAGGGATTTTATTAGAGTTCTCAGGTTCTCTATTCTGGTTGTGGCCATAGATTTTTATTTTATTTAAGAAGCTTTCAGTAACTTTCAATACTGTATGTAAGATGTGGAAACAGTAATGTCATCATCATTAAAGCATTCTTTTTCTCTTGCATAAGGTACACAGTCTGGCATCATAATCCTTCCTGACAATCCTTCAAACTAAAAACTGTCTTCATTAATTTTTACACACTGGCAGTCCCATTTGAGTCCATTGTTGGTAACAGCTAAATTAGGAGTCACGTATATTATTTCTATCAATAATTCTCACAAAGGCGCAACCTACCATGTGAGCCGTGGTTCTGGCCAGCCTGACACAGAGCAGTGTAATCTGACATTCTGTTTCTCCCAGACAGTGTGGGAACGAGGCTTGATGACAAACTCAGGAGCATGGAGAAGACTGTCTTCATTCAACTTTTTATGAAATTCCTCAGTCTCTTCTAACTGAAAAAAATATGTCAATAAAACGATTCCAAAATCAAAATATTCTATCTTCCTAAAAAAAAAAAAGAATAATGAATAAACCACAATTTTAAACCACTGGGTTTGATTTTCATTCTGAGCCTCAAGTTTGCTTCTAAAAGATAATAACTTGTTCTGATTATCTTTCATAGCTTTGGCAAATGATTTCTATGAGGCTTTAAAGCTCATTAAGGTTTTCTTAACCCTAATTGAGAGCAAGGGATTCTTCCTCCTTAAATGAACCTTTTTTTTTTTTTTTTTTTTGGCTGAGGCAATTGGGGGTTAAGTGACTTGCCCAGGATCACACAGCTAGTTAAGTGTCAAGTGTCTGAGGCCAGATTTGAACTCAGGTCCTCCTGAGTCCAAGGCTGGAGCTCCATGCACTGCATCACCTAGCTGCCTCACTTAAACGGATTTCTTAATGCTCTTTAAAGTGTTTCAGAGTTTAATATGGGGTTGAGAATGTTTAACTTTTCTCTTTTGATTTTCTGTTTTGTTTTTACTCCTACTTCCCTTAACCCGTGCAGAGTTTCGTGTGTTTTAGCACTTGAAGGAAATTGAGTATCTAAAACAGATTGCCATGCATGTTCCCCTTTGGCAACATGACCTATTTGTCTGCTCTTACTGTTTTTCTCAGTGCCAGGCGTTCTGCCTTCTCCCGTATGGCCACTTTCCTAGATTTCTTCTCAAAAAGTTCCTCCTGTTGTGAAGACACCGTGGACTGCTTGGTGGTGGTGATGCCTTCACCAGTGGCCAAAAGATTTCTCCTGGCAACATAGGCAGCAGCTTCTTTAATTCTTCCCTCTTCTGTATCAGTAATTCCATTGACGTTTACCTGGCTAAAATTTAAATAAAAAAATACAAGTTCAACGAATGCACATCCAAATCCCCATTTTTGCCCTTTGTACCAAATTCATATGCATACCACACTGAAGCATTCATTTGCAAAATACATAGTTGGGGCAGCTAGGTGGATAGAGCACTGGCCTTGAAATCAGGAGGACCTGAGTTCAAATCTGGCCTCAGACACATGACTCTTAACTAGCTGTGTGACACTGGGCAAGAAGTCACTTAATGCTGACTGCCTTGCCAAAAAAACAAAAAAGCAAAATACATAGTTATTCCCATTATGCAAAGATTTTTTTACCTTTCAAAGGGACATACCAATGTTGTTGCTGTTCAGTCCCGTCTGACTCTTTGTGACCCCATTTGGGGTCTTCTTAGCAAAGACATTGGAGTGGTTTGCCATTTCCTTCTCCAGCTCATTTTACAGATGAAGAAATAAGGCAACCAGGGTTAAGTGATTTGCCCAGGGTCACATAGCTAACAAGTGTCTGAGGCTGGATTTGAACTCAGGTCTTCTTGACTCCAGGCCCGGTGCCCTATCCACTATGCCACCTAGCTACCCATATACCAATGTCTTTAGCTAAAAAAAGTATGCTTCCTTGCTTTGTTTAAATGTAATTTTATTTATATCCATATTTTCAAGAATATTGCAGTTAGGCAGCTAGGTGGTGAAGTAGATAGAATACTGGACCCGGAGTCAGGAAGACTTGTGTTCAAATTTGACTTCAGATCCTTACTAGCTCTGTGACTCTGGACAAGCCACTTAACTTTCATTTGCCTCAGTTTCTTCATCTGTAAAATGAGAATAATAATAGCCCTTACTTCTCAGGGTTATCAGGATTAAATGATATAGTATTTGTAAAGTGCTTTGCAAACCTTAAAGTTCCATATAAATACTCACTGTTATTATTATTAGCAAATCTGTGTTCAGTTTGAAGTCTAAACTCCCGATCCATAGTTTGATAGAGTTGTACTCTTAAAAACAAGCAGGTACAATATCCAGAGCAATTACATGGAGAAATGAGTTATGGACTTTACGCTAACTAGATTGACCGTGTGGCTCACTCAGTCTAACTCTCTGAGACAATGAAATGTGTGCGCATTTTCCACATAATAACTCTGTTGTATTGGGGCAGCTAGGTGGCTGAGCTCTGGCCTTGGAGTCAGGAGGACCTGAGTTCAAATACCGTCTAAGATACTTGACACTTACTAGCTGTATGACCCTGGACAAGTCAATTAACTCTGATTGCCTCACCAAAAAACTCAAAACAACCCTATTGTGTTTATTGTTTGGGAAACTGATCAGCTCTGTAATAGCTAGTCTTGGTCAGGGAGAACAGACAGTAAAAGGTATGCAAGCTGTTGTAGAGCATGTTGAGCTGTCTCCTAGAGGTAAGGTTATAGCATAATTTCTTGAAGTAAAAACTGAATAAAGCTCCTAGATTATCAAGACACTAAAAAAATTTCCATGTTTCTAGAAAAGCAGTCATTGCGCATGGTTCCTTCATGCCCTTAAAAGCTGCTCCTCAAACACTCCCCTCAAGAGGGCGCTGAAGTGTCAAATTGACAATGCTGCCTTACTGCCACGGAAGCAGCAGGAAACCACAGAGGCAAAGCATTTCGGAAATTGTCAGACAGGGCCAGTGTTTAGTTACTTTTGCTAAACAGTTTTCCATTAGGGGTAATGGAAGAGACCAGATCTACAACCAGGAATGAATAAAACCCCTAAAGCATCAACAAAACTCTTTTTTTCAATGAATATATTTAGAACAAAAGATAATCATTCAGTTTACTGACAGCAAGGTCATTTCTAATTAATTGAATCCTGTCAGAATGTTTTTGTTTGTTAGTTGATGGTTGTGAAAAGAGGAGAAAACGAAGTTCCATAAGAAGCACTGACCCCCTAAGATCTGCATTTTGTAAAGCTATTATCACGAATAATGGATACCATTAAGTGGTCACATTATTTGAATTCACACTATTTTAAGTTATAATTAGTTGCATGTAAAATAACTATGGTAGTGGTTCCAGCCCAATGGAAGTATGCACTGTGAATTCAAATAATACAACCATTTCACAGGATTCATTATTTGCATTAATCACGGTTGCCTGAAAATTATTTTTAAAATAAAAAAAAGTTTTATTTTTAGAATCTTTCTCAGAATCTTTTCTGCAACTTCCTTGGGCGTTTCTTCTAGACAGGATACAGCCAATTTTAGTAACACTAAAAAGTCAGGGTTTCAGAATTTAGAGTTTCTTCAGCCCTATTATAGGGAATAAGTAACACAGATCTACCTGCTTTGTTATATCCCCTTCTGAGGGAGGATTAACACCATGAACAGAGTACATGCAGATATTGTATTTATATATTCTTGACATCTTATTCTATAACATAGCTAATGTATGCATGCATTGACTGAATGTTGAAGAGAAAGATCCAGCCTCTCTTCTCTGTCCTAGCATTTAACAAACCCAAATTGTGACCTTGGCGGACCTTGCCTCTTACAAAATTCAAAGGATATACTTTCATGGATTTTCCCTTAACTCTCTCACCCACCTCTACAACTGATTCACTGAATCTGCTCTGGCAAGTCAGTCAACCAGCATTCATTAAGTATCTTTATGTGCCAGGCACTTCATTTCTCTCACTTTCAGTTGTCTCATCTGCAAAACGGGGGCCTGGTCTCAATACTTCCTATAATTCTTTGCAACTATAATATTCTATGATTCTAATTTCTGCAGAAAATCAGAGACACACAGAGAGAAAAGAGACAGAGACAGAGAGACGGAAAGGAAAGGAGACGGAAGATATTGTCGCTAGAAACCTAACCTACTGTCAAACATTGTGGAAATTTGCCTGGTTTACTCTATGGAAGTCTGTCTCAGTTTCCTCAGCTGTAAAATGGAGATAATAGTACCACCTACCTTGCAACATCCTTGTGAAAATAAAATGAAATAATATTTGTAGTGCTTTGTAATTGTTGTTTTTGTTATTATACCCTTTAGGGTATAATGTTTGGTGTGTTAATAATTGATAATAATAGCTATCATTTCTATAGTGCTTTCTGTGTGTCAGGCACCGTGTAAAGTGCTTTAAAATTCGTATCTCATTTCATCCTCAAAACAACCCTGCTATGTAAGTGCTGTTATTATCCCCATTTTACAGATGAGGAAAGTAAGGCAATCAGAGGTTAAGTGATTTGCCTAGAGTCACACAGCTAGTGTGGGAGGTTGTAGTTGAACTCATGTTTTCTGGAAACCAGGTCCAGAGCTCTAGCCACTGCGCCATCTAGCTGCCAAGAAAGGCACATTGCTCCGAGAGGAAAGTCTGAAAGGAGAGAAAGACAGCCTGCTCTACTCAATAGAACAAAAAGCAGCGGTGTTTCGAGTTGCCTTACAAAAGAAATGGTTTTTTTTAAAGGACAATAAAATTGCATATGAATTTTTAGAGAAGATTTTGGACCATTTTAAAGATTATTTAGGCTTTGATTACCTTGTGGTATGTTTTTATTGAATTATTGAATAGAAATTAAAGGATTTAACATATCTCAGTCCGTGGCAGAATATGGAAAAAAAAAAAAAAAGAAACCAAACCTTGCATAACCACTTTTTGGATTCTGCCTAACTACACACACATTGCTTAGAAAGTCAATCCTGGAGTCTCCTTTTCCATTATTATTATTATTTTTTTTTTTGACATGAGGTATGCTATTTAAGAGATACAATGCTATAGAGCTGAAAGAGCAAGGAAAGCAGACTTAATGTAAGACACTTGGGACCTTTATTGTGAGACATTTCACTAAATGCAATACAAATGTGGGATAGTTTTAAAGTCTGCTGCTGGTGATTTGCAGAGAAAGAAAAAATGCGACGGAGTAAAAAAAAATCCAAGCCTTTTTTTAGTGGGGGGAAGTATAACAATCTATATACCATAGTAAATCCATATGTATTTTAGCTTGTATGAAGTTCTACTAAATAACAGTATCTATTAAATTATCTTAGGTAGGCAGTAACATTTTTAGAGGAAGAAATATGACTGTTAACACAAAAAGTTCACTTAAAAAAAGCAGGGAGTTGTAGTAATAAGCTAAAAATAGCATCTTACACAGAAGGAAGTGAAGGAAAGGATTTTATTTGTTCCCCGAGTTCCACCCCAGGCACAGTTCCATTAGACTGTGGAATACTTCAAAAAGCAGGCCCACTGTCAGAACAGGAAAGAACAACACAGAAGTACAAATCAGGGATGGAAAGAATTCCTACTGACTTTCATCTAGGCTCTGTTTTTCCATGACATTTCTTGATGCCATTTGGCCCAAGAGGATGACATTTGGTCAGTAACCTTAAGATCATGCATCATTGGCCCAGCAAAGAAAAACAAATAGGAAAGGACACGAGGATTCCTTTAGCCCTTGATCTCCGCTCTATGGTCAAGTTCCTTTCAAGCTTCCTGAGGATGCTATTGGAGTTCAAATGAAAATTACCACAAAAGTAATGAATAATACACTGAGCTGGAAGTTGATCTGTTTCTCCTGTTTTTTGCTTGCCTTCATGAAATAAAAGGAAATAATTTATTTTCCATCAAAACCCAAACCTTTGATGATAAGGTTAAACTATAAAGTAAAATTTTCCATGATAAAAATCTATGAAACTATTAGATCATGTTTGCAGCTGTCTTTTTTCTTCTTAATAAATAATAATTAAACAACCAAAACATCACCCATCAAAGCAGTTTTCAGGATAACTAAATAGTGGTATATCATCTGACCCTCCCCATTCTCCTCATTTTTTGGGTATTTTACTTAAATATTCCCTTCTTCTATTCTGTCTCTAGTAGTCAGATCAGTATCATCTCAAGCATGCTGTCCTTCCAAGTTCTAAGAAATTCCATAGGAGAAATATGTTTTTTTAAAATTCTTCCATATAGCATCTCCCTGTCTTCTGAGATGACTAGTTTCAGAGAAAGCTCTTAAAGCCCCTTACATGACAGCTTTCAAAAATGGTTTTTAGAAAAACAATTTTCTTGATTTTTGCTCCCAAGAAGGATGCCATATCCGGAATAACAGGTGAGCATAAAAAGCAGTAAACAAAAGACGAGAAGAGATTACACAAATCATGAAAGAAAATAAGAACCTATTAATAATATAAGTTCAGGTTCACAGTATCGTGGATCTAGGGCTGTCAGGGATCTCAAAGGCCATTTGGTATCCTGACCTCTTTTACAGAAAAGAAAACTGAGGCCTAGGGAGATTAAGTGGGTTGCCTAAGGTCACACAGCATCAGAGGTGGGTTTTGAACTCAGGTTCTCTGGCCCTTGGACTCCTACACTTTTCTACGATACCAAATTTCAGAAAGTTCCCCCCACCTTTCCTATCCCCTCTTATGAGCTCCAAAAGTACAAAAATAATGCAATGATGGAAGGGGCCAGGGGGTGAGGGTGGGGCAAGTAGAAGGAGGGGGAGGGTCTGTTGAACACATCCAATTTTCTTGGGTGATGCAGTCTCCACGTGGAAGAGCCTGGGAGGCCTCCTTCAACATGTAATGGAAAGGTCTTGCTCCCTCATTTGGAGCATGAGCAGACATTCTGGACTGGTTCTGCTCAGCTGACCATGAGGTGAAGAGACAGACTTTTCCTTGGCTATGGAGCCAGAACTGGGATGCATTCAAAAGGCACCAACAAGCCAAAGTGAGGCTCTTACTCTTGTACATTTCTCTTTCCTGGGGGCTTCTGTTCAGCTCAGAGAGATATTCTAGAAGCCTCTAGTGTAAATGAGGAAAGGCATCAGGCTCTCCTCACCAGAGGTCAACATGTGACTCCTGAATAAGTGTCTCTGCTGTTTCCTGCTTTTAGGTGAAGTTTTGGAGACAGTTACGACCTTATGAGTTTCCAAAGGTTAGGATGACTTGCCATCAGAGTTCGCCATGCTGGATTTGGTAGCCAGCTTCGTCCATCAGAAGTGAGCCCAAGGAGAGACCTTTGGGACACAGGCTAACAGTGGCTAAGACAGATTCATTCAGCAGCTGTGTCACATTTAGAAGTGAACTGAAGGGGTAAACGCTGGGTAAAAACTTCTTTGGGTTTGGACCCACTCTCTATAGGGACCAGGGTAGTTTGAGGAGAGTGTGGCCCCAGGGATGTGTGTGTGTGTGTGTGTGTGTGTGTGTGTGTGTGTGTGTGTGCGCGCAGTGTTTATGCTTCTGTTCTTGCTGTATCTTGGTGGTAGGTATCCTTTTGCAAAGGCTAATCAATGTTGATTGGTTGGATGGAGCTAGGATGCTGCTTCCTGGAAATCTGCAGTCAAGAGTACACCAGAATGGGGGGGTTTGAGTTGGTAGCATCCAGAGAAGGCCACTCCCACAGCCTCAGGGGTACCCCTGGAAACCTGAGGAGGTGGTGTAACCAATTTCATTCTGCAAGAATGAGTCCAGAGTCTCACTAGAATAATGATAATACCAAAAAGAGAAAACATACATACCGCCCTGAGAAGATAGGTACCACGTAGTCTTTTGGATCGTTTTCTTTCTCCTCTCTAGAGACGAGGCTCTTTTTGGCCCTTTTGGTTTGTGGACTCAACTTGGAGGAATAATCTTCTATCATTAGAGAGGAATCTGTCAGTCTGAAAAAAAATCCCTGAGGTTAGATTTAACAATGTGGGAAGATATATTCAGAACACACACATCAAAGGTGAGATTTAACTTGGAAAACATTTCATAGGATCTTGGATCTGGAATAATTTTCTTTCCAATCCAGAGCCCATTAAATGTGGGCACATACAGAAGGAACTGAAAATAATGTTTCCATGTGCATATGAAGAAAGGATTTAGGCTATATTTAAAACCAGTAAGAGAATATCTTAGAAGAAGGTTTGAAGGTTAGAAAACAAGCCTTTTATAATAATTCCTTTTGCTTATTGCTCTCATAGTCAATGTTCAACATTTTTCTCCTTTTTAATTTAATATTTTATTTTTTCCCAGTTACCTGTAAAAATAAGTTTAACATTCTTTTTTTTTTCAAATTTTGAGTTCCAAATTCTCTCCCTCCTTCCCTCTCCTGCCCACCCCTTCCCCCATTGAATATTTTTCTCTTTCTAAACAAAAGAGTCTATATCTCAGTCTAGACTGCATTTATTTGCATGGCTTCAGGTTCCCTCATTATCCTAATCAGTAATGCAGGGGTTTGATGACTTGACAAAGAAATTCAATTTAATTAATATTAATTGAATGCTTTGAATATAGCAGACACTTAGGGAGATCCAAAGAATGAGGCACATTTACTGCTCTCACTGAGCTTGTAGTCTAAAAGAATCCCTTGTTCCCTTCCAAACTCAGCTCAGGTGCCATCTTCTGCACAAAACCTTTCCCTGGTTCCCACAGACCTCTTCCCATAAATGTATTTTGTGAGAGGCCATATTCATGCAACATGTGGCCTAGTGCAGTTGGAGTCTGTCTCAGAGTCAGGAAGACCTGGGTTCAAATCAATGTACAACGTGTCTGGCTTTGGCTGATCATACCAATAAGAGCTTAGAAAGCCCTACCACAGGTTGGACACAAATAGTTCATATGACCATTTGCGAGGAAGAGGTCTCTAAATTTTCACACGTCACATTTCTTTTAAGCTACCACAATTCTGTTTTGCTCATAGAGCACAACACCTTCTTTGATGAATGACTTTAGGCCCCCACATTGTCCTAATCAGTAATGAAGGCATAGATGACTTGACAAAGAAATTCAATTTAATCCACTTCTGTAGATAAGAGTTATCAGCAAAGGAATGATTGCAATTTTCCAGGTGTGAAGTGGTGAGAACTCATATTAAGATGGTAGAAGAAGGAATTTCCTTTTGTTCTGTTACTAGAGACAGAAAACACTCAGTAATGTTCCCCGTTTCTTAACCCAAACATGGAAATTAGAAAGTTTCTCCAGGCATTAAAGGTCTTTAAAGTAGAATCTATGTGATGAAATTATTCTAACAATGAAGATCTAAGAGAGTGCTTGCAGTGCAAATAAAGAGGAGAGAACAAATGTGACAGGAGGTTAGGGAAAAGGAAGTGTCAAAGGCAATGCCACTCATGGGTGATTGAGTGAATGATGGTGCCATTGATAGCTGTTAAGAAATCAGGAGGAAAAGTAGATTTAGGGGAAAGATAATATGTTACATTTTGGATATTGGAGTTTGTAGTGCTAATAGCATACCCATGTGGAGATGTCTAATAGGCAGTAATCTTTCCAGTGTAAAGTCTAGAGTGGCAACGTGACAGCAGATTGAGTGTTGGGCTTCCTGTCAGAGATAGCTCATCTCTGATGGTTATTGGGTGTGACCCTGGGCAAGTCAAGTAACCTCTATCTGATTGAGGCTCTAACACTTATCTTTTGGACTTCAGTTCCCATCACTAAAACGAGGGAGTTGATTAGATGTGCTTTAAGGTCCCTTCCAGCTGTGATTCTATAATCTACTAAGCCATGAGTTTTCTGTGTTGAGGAAATCACAGATACTTCACATATTTGTGAGCACATAAATGTGATCATGCACACTTCTTTAAAAAACCCTACACTGGCTTCTTATTAAGTATCAAATAAAGTCCAAACTCACATTGGGTATTTCACATTCCAGATTTTCCAGATTCATCTCTTAACACTTTTTCTTTCATGTACTCTATGCTCTAACCAAGCTCAATTACTTACTATGCTTCCTCTCTCCTGTCTCCTTGTCTTTGTCTATGCCATTCCCTAATGCTAGGATGCCAATTCCTCTCTGACATCAGTCCCCAATCAAAATCTTCTCTTTTTCCTTGAGCCTTTTATAATATTCATTATTATATTATTGCTTATACATTATTTTATTTATATTTATATCTTTATTATAATATATTATACATAATATATCATTATATTATTATATTATGTTTTGCTCAGTGCCTATTATGGTTTATATTCTTTTTTTCTTAATTTATTTTTAGTTTTCAACATTCACTTCCATAAGCTTTTGGGTTTTAAATTTTCTCCCCCTCCCCAAAATGGCATGCAATCTGATATAGGCTCTACATATACATTCCTATTAACCTATTTTCATATTAGTCATGTTGTAAAGAAGAATTAGAATCAATAGGAGGAACCATAAGAAAGAAGAAACAAAACAAAACAGAAAAGGGGAAAAAAGAGCAAATAGTATGCTTCCATCTGCATTCAGACTCCATAGTTCTTTCTCTGTATGTAGATAGCATTTTCCATCATGAGACTTTTGGAGATGTCTTAGATTCTTGCATTGCTAAAAAGTCTATCAAAGTTAGTCATCACACAATGTGGCTGTTACTGTGTACAATGTTCTCCTGGTTCTGCTCACTTTACTCAGTATCAGCTCATATAAGTTTTTCTAAGTTTTTCTCAAGTCAGCCTGTTCATCATTTCTTATAGCACAATTACATTCATATACCACAACTTGTTCAGCTATTCCCCAATTGATGGGCATCCCTTCAATTTCCAATTCTTTGCCACCACAAAAGAGATGCTATGAATATTTTTGTACATGTGGGTCTTTGTCCCATTTTTATGATTTCTTTGGGATATAGCCCTAGAAGTGGTATTGCTGGGTAAAAGGGTATATGCACATTTTTATAACCCTTTGGGCATAGTTCCAAATTGCTCTCCAAAATAGTTGAATAGGTTCACAACTCCACCAACAAAATCTTCTCCAACATTTATCATTTTCCTGTTTTGTCATATTAGCCAACCTGATAGGTGTGCTGTGGTATATGGCTTATATTCTATTAAAACTATTTGTCAATACTTCCTACACACACACACACACACACACACACACACACACACACACAGTCACACACACATACCCAGGCAGATCATAAGCTCTAGACAGGAGTCTCGTGTCTCATTACAAACTTTCTATTCCCCTAGAGTCTACTACAGTGCTTCAAACATAGCAAGTGCTTTTAAAAAGTTTTGTTGAATTGAATTGAATGGCAAGTCTAATTTTAATGATTCATTATGAATCATGTTATGAATATAAAGATGTAGGATAGATAGTATCATTTGTTTATACCTCATACATCCCCCCCATCTCTGCACCCCCTCACCACTGCATCCTGGGCCATCTGCAGTAGTCCTGATCTATATCTGGTCACTGGATGCAGATATATAAGACTTTCTTAAGGACCATGCCTCAAACCCAAATCACTCTGGCTCTCATTAATTGGCTAACAATAGGTCCCAGGACAAGCCCCACTGGGTCCTTGTTTGGGCCCTGATTGGCTCAGAGTGAATGTAAATAACAATTGTTTCTGTTTTGGCCAGAAACCCTGAGGGTCTTCTCCTCCCAGACTGATTTTTTTTTTTGACCAGTTAAAGAGGCCATTCTCTGCCTCATTTCTTACCTAGACTTAATCATAGAATAGGTCTCAGTCAAACTGAGACATGTTAAAGACCTTAGCTTAAAAAGGCCAAGGTCTTCCACTGCATCCAGGGCCATCTACAATTCTCCTGATCCATATCTGGCCACTGGACCCAGACTGTTCTGGAGGGGAAAGTGAGGCTTGTGACTTTGCACAGCCCTCCCTCACTTAAATCCAATTCACTTGCATGTCGTGGCATCACCTTCCTGATGTCATGGTCCTCTTGGAGAATGAAGGACAAACAACAACCTCTGTGAGTAGAAAAGGAGCTGCCCATCGGGGATAAACTGGAACTGGGCAGTTGGGCAACACAGTTTTCTTTCTTTCTTTCTTTCTTTCTTTCTTTCTTTCTTTCTTTCTTTCTTCCTTCCTTCCTTCCTTCCTTCCTTCCTTCCTTCCTTCCTTCCTTCCTTCCTTCCTT
>NW_020955033.1:29937479-29991270 GCF_900497805.2 Vombatus ursinus
CTTCCTTCCTTCCTTCCTTCCTTCCTTCCTTCCTTCCTTCCTTCCTTTCTTTCTTTCTTCCTTCCTTCCTTCCTTTTTCTTTCTTTCCTTTCTTTCCCTTCCCTCTGTCCACATTAGGGTGTCACACCCTTACCTGGGGATGCTCTGCCCAAAGAAAATGTAAATTTTAATCTCTGAAACCTTTTGTTTTGTTTTGTTTTGTTTTTTTCTTAAAGACCTGCCTTACCCCCAAACTGCTCTCATTGATTGGCCAACAATAGGTCCCAGTGAACTGGGACTATTAAGCCTTACTTAATCATTGTTTGGGCCAGAATTGACTCAGAACAAACAATAGCAATTGTTTCTGTTCTGGCCAGAAACCCTGATGGTCTTCCCCTCCCAGATCTATTTTTTTTTTTAAACTAGGTAAAGAGGATATTCTCTGCCTCATTTCTCAGTAAGCCTTAATCAATGAATAGGCATTGCCTCAGTCAACTTGAGACCTATTAAGGACCTTTGCAAGGTCTTTCACTGCATCCCGGGCCAACTCCAGTCCTCCCGATCTATATCTGGCCACTGGACCCAGATGGCTCTGGAGGAGAAAGAGAGGCTGGTGACTTTGCACAGCCCTCCCTCACTTAAATCATAGAAAGTCATAGCATCACCTGCCTGATGCCATGATCCTTTTCGAGAATAAAGGACAAACAACAACCTCATACTTCTAGCATAACAGCATATGTTTAACACACTGCCTGGAATATAGTAAGTGCTTTATCTAGCCACTCAGAAATCTATTGCTATCTGTTTTTCAGCATAGTACTTTAAGGTTTGCAAAGCCATGTAAAATTATTATCACATTTTATCCTCACAACCACCCTTGAAGATATTATATCCATTTTACAGATGACAAAACTGAGGCAGATAGAAATGAAGTGATTTGTGGAGGGTCACATTTATTTGAACTGGATTTTAACTCATTTTCCTGACTCTGAGTCTGACACTTTATCCTAGCTGCCTATGGTACCATCTAACATGGTACCATCTCAAAATGTTCTCTAGAAAATGTAAGTGATAAATCATGATCATGTTCTCAAAATTTTATTCAAGCATTTGAATCCTAAAAAAAGAAAAATTTTAAAGATTTATTTTAATAGGGAAAGTTTATTATCAGGAAACTCAAAATTTTTATGCTTTCAGAACATTCAAACTAGTTCTCCAAAGAATAAACAAATAAATAAACAACAACAACAACAACAAATACAGAATACACGTTTCCAAAGAAGCACATGAAAGACCTTGGGGTCAAGGATTTAAGATCTGAAGTTAAAGAACAATCAATAAGAGAAAAAACTCCAACCCAGTAGCCCTGGAGAAGCTGCCATTTTGACAACACTGACAGTTTTATTATGATATGGTACTGATTATTTTAAAGAAAGCAAATTATTGACTATATAATATCACGTTCAATAAAATGTGAAATCTAATGACTACTAATGTTTAAGGTTAAGTTTTTTAGAATAATTAAAAATGCTATGTAAATTTCAAATTCCTTTAAATTTTGATTCTTCCTAGAGCCATCTGAGATCTTTGAAATAATTTGGGCTTTTAGTATGAGACACTTTAAAATGAAAACAACACACACACAAACAGAAAACTCCAACAAAAAACTTTTCATTTAACAATAAGTTTTCCTCCCAGTGGATTCTAACCTTTATGAAATGCTTCATTCAAGTTTTATATAGGATGTTTAATTTTTTAAAAAGCTATATGCAGTGTTATTTCTGCCCCATTTAAGTTTTTTTTTTTCAATCTTTATCCTTTCTGAGTTTTAGTTGTCAGAGACAATATGACTCTAGGGACTAAATATAGGATGGGGGATTAGGGATTGTAGGAGTATCTAGACTGTGTGTGTGTGTGTGTGTGTGTATGTGTATACATATATATATAT
The DNA here is from genome assembly GCF_900497805.2 of Vombatus ursinus. Taxonomy (NCBI): domain Eukaryota; kingdom Metazoa; phylum Chordata; class Mammalia; order Diprotodontia; family Vombatidae; genus Vombatus; species Vombatus ursinus. Next base: position 29,939,407 of record NW_020955033.1, read on the forward strand.
AATGTGAATATATATATATTACATGTATTTTTTTTTCTGCACTATCATACTGCTTATGGTTCTGTTTCCTACATTGTAAATTCCACAGTTGGTGTGCACATGTTTGTTTTAAACAATAATGATCATGTTACATTATCCCTGCCTGGGACATGCTATGCCAATAGCAGTCAAATGGAAAATACAGAAAAGCTATGGCTAATACCCCATGGAGTCTCTCTTGATCCTTCCAGGGAGAAGGGAGTTTGTCCTTCTCTGAACTTTTATGACACTGCTTGTATCTCTGTTAGGCACATAACTACAAGACAAAATTGAATGCTACTTAAACTGAACTTTTTGAATATAGACCATTATCTTTTTAAATCTCCTTCAGTACTCAGTACAGTGCTTTTCATGTAGTAGATGCTTAATAAGTATTAATTAAAACATATTTGTTGAAATTGCCTAAGAATCCTATATAGTTATAATAGCCAAACAATTTGGAGTATAGTAGTAGTAACAATAGCTAGCATTTACATAATGCTTTAAGATTTGCAAAGTACTTTACACACATTATTTCCATTTGATCCTCACAACAAACATGTGAGTTAATGCTCCTATTATCCTATTTTGCAGATTAGAAAGTAGTAGAAAGCCTCCCAGGCTGTGGGTAGAGTTAAGGATCTTCTCCTTGCTAGCTCCTTGACCTTAGGAAGGTCACTTAACCTCAGAGATCTTCATTTATCTCATCAAGGTCCTGGGGGTTGGCATGAGCAAAGAGCACCTCTAATTAGAATCTCCCCAAATGGAAGGCAGTGAGGGACTTACTTTTGGGAAAGACACGATAATGCGTAATACAATTGCCTCGGAGTGGCATTGGAATACGCGGAGTGATTCTGTAACTGGTGCTACTTTGCTAACCACAGAGTTAGGGAAAGACTTTTTGAATATGCTAGGACAAGGGGAGCCTTCATATAGGCAGTAGCCAATTTCTCTTTGGCTGCACTCTCTCTTTGGCTCTTCTGTCTTGATAGATCTCTGATGTGGTTTGATTCCTTCACTGATAATAAGAAACAGTGCTGTAAAGGTAGAGGCCTAGGGCCTGGCTATCAAGGCCAACAGACGGCCGTGTGAAAACAGGCATTGGATGTTTTGCTTCTAAATTTGACCTTTTCTGTTTTAGGTAAGGGAGATTAATCTGGAGGCTCCGACTTGTGGGTTTGGAAAGGTTAAGAGGGTGAGCTTCCAGGAGTCTGGGAATCTGAGTCCATGCTGAGTTTTATAGCCAGCCCAGCCTTGATGTTCTGAGGAGTAAGGAGTGACCTTCAGGGCCCAGCCTAGCAGAGGCTGAAAGAAGAACTCATCCAGAAGATGAGGGCTACATCTGGAAGTGAATACCTATACTATGCAGGATGTGTGCTAAGAGACCAAGGTCAGATAAGGGGAGAGCATGCCCTTAAGATATGAGGGGGAAATGGTTATATTTTTGTTATTATTTTATCTTAGAAGTAAATATCCTGCTGTAAAAGTTTGTTGACATTAAGTAGATAAAAGGAATTGGGGGTGCTAGTCACTGGCACCTAACGGTGGGAGGAATACAACTTGTTTGGGGCTTGAACTAATGGCATTAGACAAGAGATACCACCAAACCTTTCTGAGTACTACTACAACCATGAGGGGCATATATAGTGGGCCTGATCCTGTAATAGCATGCCAGAGTACAATCACCATGTGTGGGGCCTCATCCAAGACAAAACTAGGCCCTTCACATTTTGGGGGGCTTTCAAGTTTAGATACCCTACTTGGTCAAATCATAGGAGAAACTGGGGGGAAATGTTTCTCTCTTTGTTTTAAGCTGTAATTCTGTAATTGTTTTTTTCCAGTGTATGTTTCCATTTGAAAGTTGCTTTTGCAGACTCTGGGCAGCTAGGTGGTACAGTGGATAGACCTGAATTCAAATCCAGCCTCAGACACTTACTAGTTGTGTGACCCTGAGCAGGTCACTTAACCCTGTTTGTCTCAGTTTCCTCATCTGTAAAATGAGCTGGAGAAGGAAATGGCAAACCACTCTAGTATCTTTACCAAGAAAACCCCAAAAATGGGGTCATGAAGAATCAGACAGGACTGAACAATAACAATAAATTTGCAGACTTTTGCATTTGTTGCTTCATTGAATGTCTAAGTATTCATATTTACTTTATTACTGAATCCTGAATAAGTATTGGTATAAAAACGAATATGAGAAGTATGTAATTTCCATTCTTAAAATGCTGGTGCCCAGATGAGAAATGCTCATACTTTCTTTTTGAGGTTTAAACAGAGCTAGACAGCTCGCCTTATTACAAGATCCTTATGCACTACAATTCCATAGGGTACAGTTGGCCTAGGAGCCCCAAGTAAGCAACTCTTAGTGCTAAGTTACTGTGCTTGGCAACTTCACCATTCTTCTGGGCTTATTTGACCTCATTTGATCCTATCTATTGTTTCTGAGCCTCAGTTTCCTCATTTAAAATTTGGGAAAAATAATAGCTTCAGTCTCACAATACGGTTGTGAGGATCATACATAACGTATGGAAACTCCTTTAATGCAAACTTTAGAACATTATTTGTCAGCTTTTATATGAAGATAAAATCCTGTAATACATAGACTATGGTTTGCCATAGTCTGTGGTCACTGTGGTAGTTTTGCCAGTGGCCACTGCATTTTCAGCATCTGGGTTGGCTTTTCCTTCCCTTGTTTCATCCAGAAAGAGTGTAATAGAAAAGGTCAAAGCACCTGTAGAGAGTGCTTCAGATCTTAAAGAGGCCCTGGGCCTCTGTGGGGAAGCTCAGTTATCCTGTGCTGCTGCCTGGCCAGCAGGAAGGTGCAGACACCACAAGGCCTCTAGCCCTACAAAAATGGACCTGACATTTTAACTGAGAGGCACTGGAAAACACCAGCCCTGCTTCTCCTGGACCTTCAGCTGATTCAATTCATATCACATAAAAGGAAATGCATTCCTTTTCTTGCACATGGTTCACTTACCTAAGCAAGGCTGCCATCGCCCTCTGGCCTCCTCATACTCTCTCAACCTAAATCAAGTATGAATTTAATATACAAGAGGCAGCTAAGAAATAAGGATACTTTTCATGTACAAGGAAACCCAAAATGAAAAGAATAATTGCCAACTAATTTTACAGAATGAAAAGAATCCACTGAGTCCTACCTTTCTCTTCCAACAAACAAATCCAGAGACATATCAGGTAGAGTAGTGGGGGGAGGGGTGAAAAAAGGGGTTGGGACCATTCTTATATTGTTTGTCCTGTATAAAGGATTTAGTTCTTTGTGATCCTTCATGCACTTTAATGGCTTTTAAGGAGGGAGTGTTAACTTTCTGTCCTCATTAGATTTTCCTCTAGCCTCTCACTCTCCTAACAGGGTCACCATTCATCATTTTGGTAGGTTTGATGATCTCACGTACTTTAAGGAAAATCCTGGTATCTTATGTTAATTCTTCATTACACAGTGACCAAGTTGTAGTTTGGGTTTATTTGTTTTTTGTACTAACATGGATTTTCTTGAAGTAGAAGTTAAAAAATACTAATCCCCCTCAGCCAGCAACCCTTGCAAAGGAGGCAAGAAAGCATGACCTTGACTTCTTAGTCATTTTCAGACAAATCCAATTTCCCATAAAATCCTAGTTTAATTTGGTTTTCACTAATAATATTTAACCACTTATGGCTTTGAATCAGTGTACATAGATTTCAGTATTTATACAATGTCAGCACTAATTATCATGCAAAGAGTTATAATAAAGCAAAGGGCTTCACAGAATCTACCTACAGTCTGCTGGAAAGGAGATTAATCTACTAGATTTATGATCCTCTAAAGTACATCTCCAAAGTCAATGGTTCTGGAACCTATCAGATTGACTAAGAGGACAAGAAAGGAAAATGACAAATGCTGGAGGACTTGTGGGAAAATAGGTACACTAATGCACTGCTGGCAGAACTGTGAATTGTTCTAACCATTTTGGAAAGTAATTTGGGACTATGCTCTAAACTCTGCATACCTTTTGACCCAGAGATACTTAAACAAGGTCTATACTCCAAAAAGGTCAAAGAGAAAGGAAAAGGACCCATACCTATGAAAATATTTATAGCAACTCTTTTTGTGGTAGCTAAGAATTTTGGGTGCTAAAAGAATGCTTATTAACTGGAGAATGGCTAAACAAGTTGTAGTATATGAATGTGATGGAATACTATTGTGCTGTAAAAAATGATTAAGGGGATGGATTCAGAAAAACCTGGGAAGACTTAAATGAACTAATGCAGAGTGAAGTGAGCAAAGCCGGGAGAATAATTGATACAATAACAACATTATAAAGACAATCAACTCTGAAAGACTCTAACTTTGATAAGCACAATGAACAAGGACTCATGAAGAAACGTGCTATCCACCCCCAGATAAAGCTTATAGATTCAGAGTGCAAATGGAAGCTTATTTTCTTCTCTTTTTCTTTCTTTTTTTTTTTGACAGGCTAAAGTGGAATTTTTTTCATTATTACATATTTGGGATGGATTTTATTTTTCTTTCTCAATGAGTGGAGGAGGGAAATGAAGGAGAAAGAGAATCTGGAAGTGGAAAAAAATAAATTAAAAAAAAGAAGTTAGTTTGTTCAGAAACAAATGAGCCTCCCCCTCTTAGCTTGATTGAGAGACATTAAGGATGGAGATCTATCTCCCTGAGAGTGCAAAAGAACACTGTAGAGATTCTGAGAGAACTGAACGAAGCCAGGGGAATCGGGCTTTGCCTAGGACTCCAACATCTGTGCTTCCTTCGAAGGAAGGCATGCTTCTTCCAACAGGAATTGTGGCATCTCATGATCCTCTGCACCAAGGCTAGATTTGGATTTAGGCACACCAGGAGAGGATGTGGTCCAACTCTCGCTTCAGCAGGGGGTTGGAGTGGGCAGGATACAGGAGAACTTACTATCTTTCCCCCCAAACTCCTCCTTATTCATAACTTTTTGATCACTGCCAAGGGCATCACTATCCTCCCAGGCAGCCAGGCTCACAAGTGTGGTGTCATCTTTGACTCCTCCCTCTCACATACCATCCCCCATTTCCAATCCATTGTCAAGTCTGGTTGTTTCTACCTTCGCAGCATCTCTCGCAGCCATCTTCTTCTCTCCATTCATATAGCGACCATCCCAGTAAGGCTCTCACCACCTCACGCCTAGACTATTTAGAATAATCTTCTAACTGGTCTCCCTGCCTTAAGACTTGTTTCTACCTTCACAACATTTATAACCATCTTTCCTTTGTGAGTACCTCCAGCCCGGTACAGGGCCTCATCACCTCATACTTCGAGTATTATAATAACCTTGCCTCTAGTGTCTCCCATCCATCATCCATCCACTCAGCTGCTAAAGTGGTCTTCCTATACAGCAAGTCTGACGATGCCACTCCCCCACTCAATAAACTCCAAGGGCTCCCTATTACTTTGGAGATCAAATCTAAAATTCTGTTTGTCCTTTAAAGTCTTTACAATCCAGTCCCTTCCTACCTTCACTTTACAAAGTTACACTAGGCGGCTTGCTATTCTTCACACATACCCCTCCAACTCACAGCACCATACATTTGCATTGACTGTCCCCCATGGCTGAAATGCTTTCCTCCCCACCTCTGCCTCTTGGCTTCCCTAGATTCCCTCCAGACTCTCCTTCAGGAGTCTTTTCCTAGTTATCCCCCCACCTCCAAGCCCCTCTCCTCACAAATTACTTTCCATTCACAGTATATATGTGTGTACTCTGTTATTTGCATGTTGTCCACCAATTAGAATGTGAACACCTCGAGAGCAAAGAATGTGTTTTTGCCTTTCTTTGTTTTGCCAGAGCTAATCACATTTCCTGGCATATATCAAGTACTTAGTTAACGCTGATTAGTTGACGGACTGACTGAAAAGACTTATCCCCAGAGTCCTGTCCCAGTGGAGGTCCCCCTGCACTCCTCCCTCTAAATCCTAGGGGGAGGAGAGGGGTGACCTTCTCCTAAAGCTGGACTACCCTCCATGTCACTCCCATCTCAACCTTAGCCCCTATTCAATTATTTTTGCCTGATGAGAAAAAATTCCTAGTTATAACTCTGGAATCTGGTTTTCCTAACTTAGAGGAACAAAGGTGAAAAGATTGAACCACATGACCTTTAAGATCTCTTCCAGCTCAAACAGTCTATAATTCTAGGAAACAGATAGTGGGAAATACATTCCAAGGTGACTATCTGGGATGAATACAGGAAATGCCAGCAAGGCACCTGACTCCTTTGGGGAGAGAAGGTGAGGAAGGGCTCAGCCCTGACATTAATTAGCTTAAGGTCCTTTCAGGCCAAATTCTAGCCATGCCCAATATTAGAATTTGGACGTGGAGGCTTCCTGATCAGTTGTTGTTCTGTGCCCAGAAACTTCAGTAAACCTACATAACTGATGGTATGAATACAGGTTGGGAACTGGGTATTGCTTTTCACAAAAGTCATTTCAAACGAGTCAGATATATGTTTTTACTATCATTCTACTAAGGCTGCTTAAAAAAACAACAACAAAAAAAAGATAAATAGGAATGGAAAGAGTTGTGAGGGTTATCTTCGAAATATAATTCTCATTTCCCATGAGGTTCCTTATCTGGGTTTTGGAAATGGCTAAGAATTCCAGAAGCTGCGTACTTACAAAAAGCTTTTAAAATATATATATATATATATATATAAACATGCCGAAGGCACATTATTCATGTCTAAGATAATAGCTAAACTGACAGATAAATATTATCTACTAGGTTTTCTCATAGAATTTACATTTTTACATGATATTAGGAACCAAATTAAGAAGACATGAAATTTCATGAATGTTTAATACATAATATTCTTTGGGAATTTCTTCAATGGCCAAGAAAGCAAATAAGTCTTCTGAGTTACAGCTCTAATCTGACTTTCACATTAATGATTAATGGTTACGTGTTATGGAAAACACCTATCTTCTTCAGGCTCCTTGAGCACAGGCAGTACAGGAAAATGGATATCTATGGTGCCTTCCTCCTTTAGCACTCAACAGCTGTTTTCCTTATCAAGGGGAGCCTTCTGGGTTTGGGCTTTTTTTGACCACAGATACAGGGCATTTTTTAGGCAAAAAAAACATGTCACTAATTCTTCCCCAATTATTTTTTCAAAGTGGTGAGTATTGTCAGCCAAGCCACTTGAAGCCACTGCCTACATTGCTACCCTGAAGATGGCTCTAAATTTGCGGCCAACACTTATGAATATGAATATCCCAAGGCAGAATCTGACCCTGTGAAAAGAAGCCTGTAAAATGATCCTGTTCCATTTAACACTGGGATTCCAGAACTACCGCCTCATAAATTCCAGGTCTACACTAACAGATCCTGGCTGAACATAGCAGCAGCTGCCAAGAGTTCAGTGACTGAGCTAAGAAAATGGCAGCCCTGCATCCTGGGCCATATTCCAAAAGCAAAGAGATTTCTGCCCTCAAGCATTCCAGCAAGCACCTTCATCAAACCAATTTTTTTCTTTCCAGAACATGTTTTAACTTCCCAGATACATACGGAGCTATGTGTTACAGGGCCAGATTTTGATGGAGTTAAGTTTTGTGAGAATTAAAATGACAGGACAAGGGGGCTTGGTGGGGCTACCCCTCCCCTATTTCAGTAACACATGTAGACTATGCAAAAAAAGGGACTTTTTATTTTAGTTATTCACCTTAATTCTGAAATTTTACTTTATAATGTATATGTATTATTTCTGTTAAATGTAGATTTTCAGCACAGTCTATCTCTATTTATGGGCAAAACTAAAACTAAACCATGAAACCATAAGGCCACATTCCTCAGTCTGGTATTTGGACCCCAGCCTATCCCATTAGCCTCATCTCAGAGCAACCTCTTCAGCTCCCTATGCTGTAGTCAATCAGGCCTGTTCATCATTCTCTGAATTCCCCCTGTGCTCTCCTGCCCTCGTGCCTTGGCTCAGGCTGTCTGTTCCCTATGAATTCCTCATCCCTGCAGGCTCTCCCTTGCCCACCCAATTCCTACTCATCCTTCAAGTCCTCATTCCAAGGCTGAGACTCACTCCCCATCCCATGAGGCCTTCTCTGATCTGGCTGTCAGAAAGAATCTCCATTTTCTGAATTCTCTGGTGCTTGGTTGGCACTTTGCTTAATTGCGCTTTCACATTCACCTGGTTAGTAGAGTTATTTGTAGAACATGATGAACTCCTTGGGGACGAGGACCATCTTCTTTTTGTCTTTGTATGCTCAGCACCTAGCACAGCGCCTTGCTGGGAAATCACAGTTAACATTTACGTAGTATTTTAAGGTTTGCAAAGCCCTTTACATACATCGTACCATTTGATCTAATCCTCAAAACAATTGAGAGGGGTAGGCACAATTATTATCCCCATTTCACAGATGGGGAAACTGAAGTTGAGAGTTTAAAAGTTAAATGACTTTCCCCTGGTCACATAGCTGATAGAGTACCTGAGGGAAGATTTGAACACAGGTCTTCCTAACTACAAGGCCAGGTCTCTAGCCACCAAACCACCTAACAGCCAACTTAAACAACAACAACACACTTATTGAATTGTTTGATATGCTAAAAAGAGTACTGGATTTGTAGTCATTCTACTTGGGATAGAATCCTGGCTATGCCACTTACTACCTATGTGGCCTTGGGTAATTTACTTCATCCTCTGAATTATCAATTTGTTCATCTATAAACTGAGAGAGTTAAACTAGAAGACCTTTAAGGTCCCTTCTAGATAGAAATCTTTCTATTTGTTCTACTATCTATTGATTTTGTGTTACTGTATTTTCCCCTATCCTAAACGTCTTGAATATCTAACTTATCTTTGTATATCCTTTATGCTTTTCAAAATTCTGTTAACATAGAAGGTTGGAGCTAATTTCTAAGGTCTTCACAATTGGACCCTGATGTACCCATTAAGCCTCATCTCTCAGCACCCTCTTCATGCCTTTGTGCTCTAGTCAATCTGGACTAGTCATCATTTCCTGAATTCACTCTATGATTATGCTCTCTTAGAGCTTTTGTTGAGTGACTGAATATTTAAAAAAAAAAAGGAAACACAAGTTTTTAAATCTAAAGGAAATGAGATATGATACCTGTTACTCAAATAAAGCCAGAGGAATCACCAGATTGACTCTCCACTGATAAATGGAATAAAGACAGCTACACTCCCTCCTTTCTCTCACCAAGTGATTGTTCTAAGTGCTGTGCTGGACCTTGATGTAGACAGCAGCATTTCTAAAGCCAGGAAACCTATTATGAGAGTTTAAATCTTGTTTTCTTTGTCTACTACTGCTTCTCTTCTAACATCTGGCAAAGCTTCCCTGCTAAGAGAAATATCACAGTTTACAACTCAAGCAAGATCCCAGCGTGCAAACATGGAAGACGCTGCACATCATGACCGCAAAGGGAAAGAGACAGACAGGAGCAGAGGTCCAGCCACCTCCAGCATGCGACTGACTGTCCACCCCAGGAGGCTGAGCCTTTGACAGGTTGATACAGTCAGGCTTCCCAGAGAAAGGAGGAACCCCTGTCTCTATTCCATGTACCAAATAGCTACGATAACTAGGAAGGACAGAAATCATCATCTCAGAGAGTTATTTGAAATGACATATCTTTTCCCCATTCCCTAACGTTCTGTTTTTACCTACCCAAGATTGTAGCCATAATCATAGGCTGAGGATGCTTTACTACTGACTTCGGATCCTAAGGCATAGGCTGTAGATCCAAGACTGTAGGCCTGGGAGCCCTGCCGATAGGCCGAGGAGCCATAGGCTTCAGAGGCCTGGTGGTGGGCAGAGGACATGTGACTGTAGGCTGTTGAGCCATGAGTGTAGATAGCGGAGCTCTTCTTCTCCTGTTGGTACTGGCTCATGGTGGACCGAAGATCTTTGCTGCGGTACCCTCGGTCGTAGTGCTCATGGTACTTCTGGTAGAAAGGCAAAGACATAGTGGGCCCCTACTTTGTACAGTTCTTTATGGAGGTCTGGTTTAATCAGGGGTCTCAGGGGACAGATGATCTACAAAAAAAAAAAAAAAGAAAGAAAATGAAAATGAAAACCACTTTAATAGATAGATGAGAAGCTAAATCCAGGAAGCAACATTTTCATTTTGACTGGGGTATTATTCTTCCTTAGATTCTCCTCCAATAAAAGAGGAAATCACCCCATTAATATTAGATGTGGAAGATGATACTCTTCTTAGAGTACTTCACCTCCTGTTATGGGACAATTGAAGTGGTCACATCTAAGGAAACTCTCTAAATGGTCTTCTGAATGACTATCCTTTTGTCACCTGGAGACAGAGACAAAACCAAAACAAGGTAGTCATTTAGGGAGTTAAATTTCATCAGGGAGAGGGGCAGTGGGCAGGTAGCTGGCGCAGTGGATAGAGCACCAGCCCTGGAGACAGGAGGACCTGAGTTCAAATCTGGCCTCAGACACATAGTACTTCCTAGCTGTGTGACTCTGGGCAAGTCACTTATCCCCAATTGTCTCTCTTAAAAAAATATATTTATACAATACAAGGATCTAAGATATCTCCAAAGGCATTATGATGGAAAATGCTATCCACATCCAAAGAAAGAACTATGGAATTTGAATGCAGATTGAAGCGCATTATTTGCTATTTTTTTTCCTTCTGTTGTGTTTTGTTTCCTCTTTCTGGTGGTTCCTTCTATTGGTTCTAATTCTTACTTATAACATCACTAATGTGAAAATATGTTTAATAGGAATGTATATGTATAGCCTGTATCAGATTGCATCGCTGTCTTGGCAAGGGAGGTAGGGAGGGAGAGGGAGAAAAATTTAAAACTCAAAAGCTTATGGAAGTGATTGTTGATAATTCAAAATAAATTAATTAAAATTTGAAAAAAAAAGAAGAGAGGCAGCTAGCTGACTCAGTGAATAGAGCACTGGCTCTGGAGTCAGGAGGACCTCAATTCAAATCTAGCCTTGGACACTTGATGCTTACTACCTGTGTGACCCTGGACAAGTCATTTAACCCCTATTGCTTCATAAAAACCCAATAAATTTCATCAAGAAAAGGTCACCTAACTTTACCTCATTAAAAAACAGCTCCTCAAAACTTGATAAATCTCATGCAATAATTCTCAACTAGATGGTACATTAGATAGAGCTTGGAGTTGGGAAGATCTCAGTTCTAATCCCCCCTCAGATACTAGTTGTGTGAATCTGAACAAGTGACTTAACCTCTCTCAGCCTCAGTTTCCTCATCTGGAAAACATTGCTAATGATAGCACCTACTCTACCTTCTAGGGTTGGTGTGAGGATCAAATGAGATGACATATGTTAAAGAGTTTTGCAAACCTTAAAATCCTATATAACTGCTGACTATTGTTATCCATTGTAGCTAAAAGGTTGCACTTTTTATACCCAATTCAAAATACTGAGATTAAGGTTATAGGAACAAATATCACTATGCAACATTCAGTGATGATCGTAATCTCCAGTATATTCCAGTATATGCCCAGAAGCAAAGAAGCTAACTGGCACTCCTTGGGATCACAGGTTCTTAGATATAGAATTAGAAAGGACCCTAAAATCCTTTCCAGAGCTTGGACCTTAATATCCTTTCCAGAGGTTAGCACAGTGCCCAGCACTATGTAAGTGCTTGATAAATATTTATTGACTATTAGGTAATGCCGTGACTCTGGGCCTGGAGTCAAAAAGACTCATCTGTCTGAGTTAAAAAATCCAGCCTCAGACCTTTACTAGTTGTATGACCCTGGCTAAGTCACTTAATCCTGTTTGCCTCAGTTTCCTCATCTGGAAAATGAGCTAGAGAAGGAAATGGCAAACTACTCCATTATCTTTGCCAAGAAAACTGAAAATGGGGCCATGAAGAGTTGGACACAACTCAAACGACTCAACAACAACCTTACTTCTCTATTGGAAAACTACATCAAGACTGTAAAATAAGACTTGGTCAGTGGAAGTTAAAAGGAAAAATAAGATGACCAAGCAAAACTTACCAATTGGGTGTAAATCAGAATATTTCAGAGCACTGTTGAGCACTAATGAGAATGCCAGTCAGTCAAAAGACATTTATTATGTGCCTAAAATGTTCCAGGCAAACATGCTAAGCTCTGAAGATACAAATAAGAAAAAGACAGTGCCTTCCCTCAAGGAGCTTACAATATAATGGGGGAAAACAACATACAAAAAGAAGCTGAAAAGTGAGGGAGAGGGAGGAGATGGGGTAAGGGGATACGAGAAAGTTCAAAGAAGGGCAGCAGGGTGGGAAATGAAGAGAATGTACTTGGGTTTGATTTAGATGGTCAGGAGACCTGGATTCTAGTTAGAGCTCTGCCAGAAATTAGATGCATGACTTAGAGAAAGTTAGAGTTGGAAGGAACCTCCAAAGGCATTTAGTCCAGCTGGTTCATGAATATCCCTTCCACATCATTCCCTGACAAACCATCATCCAGCTTCCACTCCAAGACTTCCAGGGTTGTCAAAATATCTCCTGACGCTGCCTGCTTCACTTTTGAGCCATCATCTCCTGTCCCTTCCCACCTCCAATTCCTTTTAGCAAGGAACAGAAATAGATCACAGGTTGGAAACTAGAAGGGATCTTAGTGATTATTTAGTTTAACACCCCATTTTACAAATGAAGAAACTAAGACCTAGATATAGGTAGTGCAGGGGATAGAGTGTCAGGCCTGCAGTCAGGAAGACTCCTCTTCCTGAGTTCAAATATGGCCTAGCACTATGTAGGTACTTGATAAATGTTTATTGACTATTAGGTAGTGCATCGACTCTGGGCCTGGAGTCAGGAAAATTCATTTGCCTGAGTTAAAAAATCTGGCCTCAGAGACTTACTAGCTGTGTGACCCTGTGCGAGTCACTTAACCCAGTTCGCCTCAGTTTCCTCATCTGTAAAATGAGCTGGAGAGGGAAGAGGCAAACCACGTCAACATCTTCACCAAGAAAACCCCAAATGGAGTCACACAACTGAAATGACTGAACAACAACATAGAAGGTTTAATAAAATTTTTAACTGCTGCAATGCTTTCCATGATGTCCTTCTTTGGAGCAAGGCACAGAGCTGTTCCCCTTGGCATTGGTCAAGCTAGTTTAAGATTATATTTCTTAAGATGATTTAATTGGTTTTTTTCTACTTAGTTGCACTATTTTGTCTTCTATCCTAATCGCTGGGAAATTTTCTCCTTGTTTTCAAAATTGTGAAAATTTTCAGTTCAGTCCAAGTAAAGTAATTTTTCATAGAACCATGTTCTTACAAATGGCAGATTTCATCTCCTAAACAGAGATAAGAGCTCGGATCCTTTCACTGTCACTGTCTACCTATGTAGTCTTCAAAAAGTCAGTTAACCTCTCTTGATCTCAGTTTCCTCATTTGTAAAATGTTAGACAAGACAATCTCTAAGAACCTATTGAATTCTGAATCCTATGATCCTATTCACCTTATATTGAATGTATTTTAGCTTATGTATCAATATTCTTCCTTAAATGTAGTGCCCAGACCTTAATACAATGAATGCTCCGTGAAAATTGGTAAGTGATTTATAAACCTTAAATTCTATATAGATGTGTTATTAATACTTGTATTATGGATTTGTCATTGTTCAGTTGTTTCAGTCATGTCTGACTCTTTGTGATCCCATTTGGGGTTTTTTTGGCAAAGGTACTAAAGTGGTTTGCCATTTCCATCTCTAGCTTATTTTGCAGATGAGGAAACTGAGGCAAACAAGGTTAAGTGACTTGCCCAGGGTCACAAAACTAGTCAATGTCTGAAGACAGATTTGACTCAGGAAAATGAGTGTTACTAACTCGAGGCCTGGCACTCTATCTACTGTGCTACGTAGCTGACATATAGTTAAAAAAAAAACCAAACTGTAGTACTCTATAACAGGGAAAAGCTTTGCAAATACTACATCCTAGTAGATAGAAGCAGAGAGCAGCACATTAACTGCCTTGAAGAGTCTCTATAGCTCAAGCCTTGCAGATGATATCAAAGAACAACTCAGCAATCATGATACCAATAGAGATAACTAGATGAGCCAATACACTAGAAAATGGAGGTAATGTGACATCTGGTGGAAATGATGCCACACCCAACAGGTAGCAATTTGTGGACATCACCAGATGACATGGATGGCTCTTCAGAATCAGGCATGTGAATTGCCCTTGCTGTGTGTGCACCCTGGTCACAAGTGTCCATAAATTTGTGCTCTCCACACGTATGATCTGGCCACAGAGTCTCCTTTCATGCGTGGTACCTGTCTGCTAGTCTACCCTTCTGGAAGCCTATGGGAGAACGTATATGACACATGCTTGAGGGGGACCTTTTATTTTCACATTATTTGTTATTATGTTTGAGAATCATCAGTAAAGCATTCAATTAGCACTTTTAAATCTGTAAAACACTTAAATATGTTATCTTATTTGAGTTTTATATCAACGAGTGAAGTAAATTTCATTATATTCATTTTACAGATGAAGAAACACTCAGAAAGGTGACTTGTTCATAGTCACACAAACTCTGACAGTTGTTGAGTAGTATATCAAGCAAAGGCTTCCTGACACCAGACCAAATATTTGGGACCCTGTGCCACGCTGCCTACGTAAATAAGGACACATGTTTGAAGAATATTCATATCAAGGTGTCAGGAAGAGGATGAGTCAACAAATGAGAAAGAGGGCGTATGATAAACAGGTAGGAGATTCTAAAGAACCAAGGGAGGAGCCTACCCTAGCCGAGTCAATAGTGTCAAAAGTGCCAGAGAAGTAAAGGAGGATTGGGTATGTTAAAAAAAAAAAAAGAAGACCATTTATTTCATTAGAGGCCTAATTTTAAGCAATTGAGGAAATTTAGTGGGATTGTAAAGCTGGAAGAAGCTTCAGTACTCATCTAGTTCAAGTTCCAGAGGTAATGTGATTCTGAGAGAAAGACAGACAGAGACAGATAAATAGAGACAAACAGAGACAGAAAGAGCTTGAGAGACAGAGAGAAAAGAGAGACAGAGAGAGAGAGATACACAGAGACAGAGATTGAAAGACAGAGAGAAAAGAGGCAGAGATTGAGAGACAAAGAGAGATAAACAGAGACAGGCAGAGACAGACTGAGAGACACAGAGAGAGAGAGAGGGGAGAGGAGGAGGAGGAGGTCTAAGATATGACCATGTTGATGTGTGCCTGGAGGAGATGAGTAGGTTTGCAGAGTTGGGGATGTTGAAGAACTAAAAGATCAGGATTTTACAGACTGTTGAAATGCATATTGATGTTCCTAAAGATGATGCCAATGAATGTTATGGAAAATAAGGCCATGAGCTAAATTGTAAAGGCTTTGAAAAAGCTGAATGACCCAGAATATAGTGCATGACTCCAACAAGAAAGAGGAGAGGATGATACAAGCAAACTGCATGTACTTTAAAAGAGGAAAGGTCATTAAGGAGAAAGGGGAGGTAAAGGAATAGTCTAGAAATAGAAGTGAGGAACAAGGATGCCTGTCTATACACCCCTAACCCTGTAAGTCAAGTGTCCTCCAGTGGCAAAGATCGCAAGGGATGCCGTGTCTTCAGGTTACAGTCAGGTTTCAGTTAGAGTAAGAAGGTGAAAGGAATAATAATCGCACCTAGATGGCTTAGTGGATAGAGCTCTGGCCTTAGAGTCAGGAAGATCTGAGTTCAAATTTGGCCTCAGATACTTCCCAATCTGTATGACCCTGGGTAAGTCGTTGGACCTCTGTTTGTTTCCGTTTTCTCAACTTTAAAAACAGGATAATAATGATACTATCTACCAGGGTTATTATGAGGATTAAATAAGATAATATTTGTAAAAGTGCCTGGCACATCGTAAGCACCAAATAAATGCTATTATTATTGTTATATGGTCAAGAATGAAAGGAAGTTTGCTAACAATAGAATGGAGTTTCTACTAGAGGTAGTGGAACAGGCTAGAATCTAACCCCTTAATAAAAGGTTTTGTTCTATGAAGTTTGGATTCAGTCAAAGGACTGGCTCTTGAGGACCTAGAGGGCCACATGTGATCCCAAGGCCACAGATTCCCCACCCCTAGGCTAGATGATGTCACCCATCCATGTCCACCCCACCAGAGTGGAACTAGAAAATCATAGTAACTATCAGAAAGGGGTGAGTTTTTGGGAAGAAAGAGCACGGGCACTTGGCCCTAAAGGTATGAGATTAGATGACTGAGATTAAGGAGCTGGGACATTTGTAGAATTCATCTGCCTGGAGTTTATAAGAGCCTATGTTACTACATGCTATGTGTTAAAAGCCAAAGACCAACTAACCAAAGGAGGTGTTAAGAGCTTATATCCTGTATAAGTTATTTTGATATGCATATATTTGTGACGCATTTTGGCCCTAGTCTATTTTTAGTGCTTCTTTTTACACCAAAAGATCATTTTTATTTTTCATATTTAAGGACATATGGTATAGTAATAGAGAGGAAACATGGTCTTAGGGATATAATGCTGGATTTGGAGTTAGGAAGACTTGGGTTCAGATTCTACCTCTGAGTGATTGACTGTGTGACCCTGGACAAGTCATTTAACCCGTATGAGCTTCAGTTTCCTCATCTATAAAAACTGGAAATGATAACAAAGGCACCTACCTCACAGGGTATTAGGAGTATCATATTAGGCAATGAATATGCAGCACTTTGTAAACCTTGAAGTTTCCTTTTCCATGGGAAACTGAGACTCTGAGAAATTGACTTGCTCGGCATGCCACAGCCACTGAGTGTCTGAGGCAGAATTCAAACCCAGGGCTCTATGAACCCAGGTCCAACTCTCTATTCCCTATTGTATGCTGTCCCACAAAGCAGTCGTCCTTTGAAGCATAGACGTATCTAACCTACATTATTCTATTACAATGGGCAGCTAGCTGATGCAGTTGGGCCTGGAGTCAGGAAGACTCATCTTCATGAGTTCAAATCTGACCTTAGACACTAACTAGCTGAGTGACCCTGGACAAGTCACTCAACCCTGTTTGCCTCAGTTTCTTCATCTGTAAAATGAAGGAGAAAGAAATAGCAAACAACTCCAGTATCTCTGCCAATTAAACCCCAAATGGGGTCACAGAGTCAGATGTGACTGAAACGACTGAACAACAACAAATTCTATTAGAACTAAATTCAACGTATGATTTTTTTGAAAAAGTTGTTTTCATGGTCTGAAACCAAACCAAAAAATCATCATCTTTATTTTCTAAATCTACTAAAGAAAATCCATAAAATAGAATATCTGAGGGGTTCCTAGTAAGAAAAATGTCTATATTACCTGCTAAGGCATGACTGCCTTAATTACTTCTTGATAACATTTATCAAGCACCTCCTATTTGCCAGGCACTGTGCTAAGCATTTTTACAAATATTATCCCTTTTGATTGTCACAATAACCCTGAGAGGTAGGTGCTATTATTATCTCCAGTTTTATAATTGAGGAAATAGAGGCAAATAGAATTGACTTGCCCAGGGTCACTAGTGTGGCTAGAAAGTATCTGAAACCCACATGTATAAAAATATGTATAGCAACTCTTGCTGTGGTGGCAAAGAGGAAGTTGAGGGGATGCCCATCAATTGGGGAATGGTTGAACAAGTTGTGGTATATGAATGTAATGGAATACTATTGTGCTATAAAAAATGGTGAGCAGGCAAACTTCAGAAAAACCTGGGAAGACTTGTATGAACTGATGCTGAGTGAAGTGAGGAGAACCAGGAGAACATTGTACGCAGTAACAGCCACAATGTGTGACGACTAACTTTGATAGACTTAGCTCTTTTCAGCAATGCAAAGCTCTAAGACAACTCCAAAACTCATGATGGGAAATGCTCTCCACATCCAGAGAAAGAACTTTGGAGTCTGAATGCAGATGGAAGCATACTATTTGCTCTCCTTTTGTTGTTTTGTTTTGTTTCTTCTTTCTTGTGGTCCCTCCCATTGGTTCTAAGTCTTCTTTACATCATGACTAATGTGAAAATATGCTTAATATGAATGTATAAGTAGAGCCTATATCAGATTGCACACCATCTACGGTAGAGGGGAGGAGAGGAAGGGGGAGAAAATTTAAAACTCAAAATCTTACGAAAGTGAGTGTTGAAAATAAAAATAAATTTTTTTTTTAAAAAGTAGCTGAAGTCAGATTTGAACTCATTCCTTCTTGACTTCAGGCCTAGCACTCTATCTACTGCACAACCTAGCTGCCTCTGATAAGATAGGTGCTTAAGGAGATATACTAACTTTGAGGCCAGAATGTCTTTGTAAGCGTGCAGACTAACAATGTTTCTGCAGGTGTAAATGGTTAATGGGCTGACTGGCAGAAGTCGTTAATTTTAGCACCCTTACAGTGAAAGCAGCCCTGGATTTGGAAACAGAAAAAGGCCCTGGTTTTGAGTCTGAGATCTCTGCTGGTTACTCTCTATGAGTAGTACAGAGAAGTGATGAGAAAATCACTTCTCTGAGCCTTAGTTTCTAATTCTACAAAACAACGGAGTTAAATTTAAATGATACCAGAGGTCCCATCTGGCTCTAAACCTGGGATCATGATCGTTAACTCTTTGGTATGATTTACTGTCTTGGAAGAATCATTATAAGATATCCTGCTCCCCTCCAACAATATCAGGGAAATTTTCTGACAGTGGCTTCAGAGAATTAATCTGCCTCTCTGTGTGCCTAACCAAAGAGAATGAAGCCTAGGGATTTCAGCTTCCCTTATTCATTTCAGATTCTACAGAATTCCAACTACCCCCCCCAACTACTCTGTTTTAAATGGTGAAAGTAAATTAGCTCAGATTTACACTGCTCAGACAGAAAGGTATTTCTATCTCCCTGTAGTTCCAGCAATAGTTTATTTTAAAATTAGCACAATGAAAAAAAAAAGAAACAAACAAAAAACCTAGTACAATATTCAGTAAGAATAACTATGCCAGAATAAAATGAAATAAAATAAAACTGGCCCCCTGCTCCACTCTCCTTTTTCTCCAATAACTTCACCTTTCTATTTCTCTGCTGTTTCCACAAGTCCCTCAACAAAATGCTGGTCTTGGAAGACAGAAGGAGCTACAATCAATCCAGGCTTGTTAAACTCACACACAAAATAAGCACAATCTTCAATGAAAATGTCACACTTACTTACCAGAGTCCAAATGAGTAATGATGGTGGAAAGGTTCCGATGTAGTGGTGGAACTGAATGACAGAATGCAGAATCCACCCAAGTTGAATTGAAGAAAAAAAAAAAAAGGCAGGGCTAAAGACTGGACCCTGGGGGCCAGTACAAAAATAATGCCTGTAGTCAGGAGAAAGTCAGGGCCATGGACCTGGCCTTTTATGGCCAAGAAGGCAGATAAATTTAGCAACCAAGGGGGTGGGGTAGGGGGGAGATCAAACAGAACAGACACATATGATAGCTACAGCTATCAGGAATTCAGGCAAGTAAGTCCTCAAGATTCCCCTTTGGGGAGGCCTCACCTCACCTAACCAAAAAGGAAAGCTTCATTTTGCTACAAGAGAGAGTGCAATGTTTTTTTGGTCAGCAGAATTTTTTAAAGCATGTGAAAGTTCCCAGGGAACGAACAGTCAATGTTGGGAGTGAAAATGAAGCCAAGTAATTTGAATCTCAGAACATAATTGGAATGTTCATGGCAAGCTGCAGGCCTCAGTGTTCTGCTAATAGGACATGTACAGTAGAGATAAATGAATAGACAATGAAGGAAGAACAAGGTGAAAACTGGAGGCAAATGGCGTTAAGAAATGAGTTAGAGGTGACAGGACTACTGGTGGTGGATCGGCTGTCACAACCTTCTCTCACTTAGTTAATAGACATTCTAAAGGAGGGTCACAGGCTCATTGAAAGGACTGATTCATTATACTTTGAACACATTGTTCTGTGAAACAATAAACTTTATTTCTCCTAATGCAGAAACCGTAGGGCAGCTGGGTGGCACTGTGAGTGCTGGGCCTGGAGTTAGCAACACCTGGCCTCAGACGCTAGCTGTGTGACCCTGGGCAAGTCACCTAACCCTCAGTTTCCTCATCAGTAAAATGAGCTGGAGAAGGAAATGGCAAACTATTCCAGTATCTTTGCCAAAAAAAAACCCCAAAAGACAAATGGGGTCATGAAAAGTTAGACTTGACTGAAACGACTGAATAACAACACTCTCCGTGGAAGAGAAAAACTATTACTAAGTTTTAGTAATTAAAGTTATGCTTATATATGCTTATATATCTGCTTATATATCTACTATTTTGTAGCATAAGTGAGGTTCTATGCTTTGATTAGGCACGTGTGTGTATGTGTGTGTGTGTAGAACCAAGAGAATGTTGTATACAGTTAACAGCAATGTTGTGTGAAGAGTAACTATGAATGACTAAACTATTCCAAGTATTACAAATATTCAAATCAACTACAAAGGACCTATGAAGGAAGATACTATCCACTGCCGAAGAAAGAACTGATTAAAAAGAAAGTATTTGTAGTATGGTTTTACATGTGTGTGTGTGTGTATGTGTGTGTGTTGGGAGAGGAGGATTTCTCATCATCTGTGATACCTCAACTGAGCTGGGTGGGGAGGGAATCAAATCTTCCTTCACCCTAATTCGAACATCAATATGTAGTGCTAGGAAGCTCACTTAACTTTCTGAGCCTCATTTTCCACATTGGTAAAATAAGAGATTTGGAACAGGAAGTATAGGACAGTGAAAAGAATGACTGATTTGGAGCATAAGAGCTCAGATGAAACACCATTTGCTACTTGCCACCTGTGTAACCCTTGGCATTCAAGCTACTTCATTTTTTCCATGTCGCTGTGACCTCATCTGTGAAGTGAGAGTATTGAACTAATAACTTCTGTGGTACCTTCCAACTCTAAATCAATGATCACCTAGAATTATTTATTCAATATTGGTGCAGGATGTTTCTGTGAAATTAAAAAACATTAGTGGAAATTCAAACATTTCTGCACAAGACTTTAATGAAACCAGTAACTGACTGATTGATTTATCCTTTTCAGAAAGACATATGACTTGGATAAGGAATGAATTCTTAAATAAGGAACAGAAGATCAAGAAATAAAACAAATAATTTTCACTGCAAGAAACTGAAACATTTTTATACAAATAAAATTAACACATCTAAGGAAGTAGTATATTTTGTCAAAGGGAATAAGTCTTTATTTAAAATAGTTTTCATAACAACCAAAAGCCGTTCCCAAGAGATAAGTGGTCAAAGAATTTGAACAAACAGTTCTCAAGAGAGTTCCAAACCATTAACAGCCATATGAAAGAATGCTTCCAATCACTAATGCTAAAAGAAATAAAAATCAAAACAACACTGAGGTTGTTTGAAGTCTCACTTCACTGAATCCTCATTCCTAGCAAAATGGTAAAGATGCCCCCAAAATGGGAGCATTCAATGTTGAAGGGGTTATAAAAAGATTCATAAATTAGTGTATTATTGATAGAGCTCTGAATTGATACAACCACTCTGCAAAACAATTGGGAATTATACAAATAAAGTGACTAAAATGTATATACCCTCTAACTCAGAGATTCCATGACAGGCATACACCTCAAGGAGATCACTGACAAAAAAAAAGGTCCCACATACACAAAAACACTTGTAATAGCACTTTCTGTCGTGGCAAGAACTAGAACAAAAAAGAGGGCCATTAATGACTAAAAAATTAGGGCCCATGAGTGTAATAGAATATCATTGTGCTATAAAAATTATGAACATTAAAAATACAGAGAAGCATGGAAAAATCTCTGTGAATTGATGCAAAATGAAGTAGTCAAGAAAACAGTATACACAATGACTACAACAATATAAATGGAAAGAACAACCACAAACCAACAGAAACTGAGTGTCACAAAATTATAGAGGACAAGATAGCCCTAAAGAAGAGATGTGAGAAGGTATTTCCTTCCTCCCCACTCTTTTGTGGGTATGGAACACTGCATAAAACTTCAGACTTTTGAAATACATTGACTGATTTTACGGAACTTTTCCTCTTCTTCCCCGCCACATCTCTTCCCTCCCCGCACCCCTGCTCTTTTTTATTCTTAGTCATAAGAATTGGCTCTAATTGATCTTGCCTGTGGCACATATTACGGCAGCTAGATGGTGCAGTGGATAGATTACCAAGCCTAGAGTCAAGAAGACCCGAATTCAAATCCACCCTCAGACCCATGATGAGTTAGGGTGATGTCTACCCCAAGCATGTGAAGACTTCCTCCAGCAGAATGGGTAGATGAGAACAATCTGTTCCAATGGCCATGAAGATGACTGAAGCAGGTGCTTCGGAGCGCTTAGAGCTTGGTCAGACACTGAAGATACCAAGGTCATCCACTGCACTTCAGGCCACCACCAGTTGTCCTGACTTTTGTCTTGCCACTGTCTTCAATGACTCTGGAGGAGAGAGTGAGGCTGAAGACTTTATGCAATTCTGCCTCACTTAAATCCAATTCACTCACGAGTGAAAACATCACCCCATGATGTCATTGGTTCTCATTGAAAATGAAGGACCAACAACTAGCTGTGTGACCCTGGGCAAGTCACTTAACTGTTTGCCTCAGTTTCTTCATCTGTAAAATGAGCTGGAGAAGGAAATTACAAACCACTCTATTATCTTGGCCAAGAAAACCCAAATGGGGTCACAGAGAGTTGGACATGACTGAAAAGACTGAACAACAAAGAACAATGGTACATACTATCCTGGATTTAATCTTTATACGTTATAGAAACTAAAGAGTTAATAGTAATATTTTAAATAGACCCTCAATGTTTTAGGGTTTTTTCTTTGTTTGTTTTATTTTGTTTTCTCACAGCTGCCTTGTGAATTAGTAGTACAAGTATTATCCCCATTTTATAGAAGAAGAAACAGAGGATCAGAGAAGTGATTTTTCCCTGGTCATACAGCCAGTAAGTATAGGTAGTAAGATTCAAAGCAAGGTCTCCAGATTTCAAATGCAATGTATCCTCTACTCTATTTCCCTGTACCATTGCCTCAACAGACCCATGTGTATGTCTGTATATTCCATTTGGAAGCATTCTACATAACAAAATCAACATTTAAAGAGACAAATTCAACTTGAATCTTTCGAATGAATTTTCCTGACTTCATACTCTGATAAAATTAGATTCCCTCAAGACATATAATCTCCACCCTGCCCAAGAAGCAAAGGGAGACTAATCAGGTGTTAATTTTAGACAGTTCAATTCCCATAGTGCTGTCTAAATGGCTAATGCAAAGTATTTGGAGTGATTATATTTTTAGAAAAGGCCTAGAAACTCCTGCAAAGGGTTTGCCTCTAGTGCTGTAGTTAGCTTTGGATGTGAGAGAACAGATGTCACTGTCTTCCTTGTTCACTATTTCACACCTCATAGGTATGAAAGGGATCAGTTTCACTACCAGTAAGATCATTAGGAAGCCATGATATGTTTGCAAAATATACATATAGTGCCATTGAGCTTTCCTTTTTAACTTTTCAGGCAGAAGTCATCATATCCTGGCAGTAGAACAGGAAGTAGTTAGGAGCAGTCAAAGTCATATACATGTATAAGGGGAGAAACAATTTGAGATATTCTGGAGAAATTGATTTGTTTTTTAACAAAAAGACAAGTTGTTTCTAACCATGATCAGGGAAATGTATTGGGAAGAGTGGCTGACTTTAGTTATCCAACAAAGAAAACCCATGCAAGACAATGCTGGGGGAAACCATTAATACGCAAAGAGAAAAAGATCCTACAAAAGATCAGTGTTTTCACAAAACCCTAACCGTTCTTTCAGATGAAAGTAAAGCATGTAAATAATTGACTAAGATTACTAATGGCACTCTTATGAAGTAGAAGCTTCTCTTATCCTATGGAGAAAAAAATTAGGCACAAACATATTAAAGTTTTGAAAAAGCTAGAATCCAAGTGGGACCTATTGGTTGGAGAATAACTAAATAATTGCAGTATGTGAATGTAATGGAATACTGCCATTAGAAGCTATGAATAGAAGGGATCAGAAAAACACTGTCAGAGTGAAATAAGAAAATCAGGAGATTAATAAGCATGGTTACAGTAACACACATGCACACACACAAGACTGCATAAAATGAAACAAAGTGCTGAGTAATTATAATAATCAATTTTGGCTTTGGAGAAGAGAAGAGGAAGCACACTTCTTTTCATCCTTCTTTTGGTAAAGAGGTGGGATACTAAAAGCATAGGATGCTACATACACTGTGCTTGTTTTTCTTGTTACAAGGAGGCAGTCATTTGGGGCGGGAAATGAATAACTGGAAATAATTATAAATTAAATATTACATATTCATACTTACATATATACATATGGACTATGTCTACACTTTAAATTCTACACATGGTCAGGTTTTGAAAGGTTTTTTTTTTCATAAAGTCGCTGTTTCTGTGTCATCCTTGTATTAAAATTTGGTGTTTTGTACAAAAGTCGACTGTCTAAATCTAGTCTTACTCATAAGCCAAGTAGGTGACTGCCTACTTATGTGATCTTAAAGGTCTGGTCTCCATTTCCCACCCCTCGAAAATCCTCTCCCATCTGCTGGATGAAGCCTGAAATTTCAGTAGCTAGAGAAATTGTTTGCATGATTCTGGATCTGCAATGTTTCTGGTCTTGGTGCAATCAGTGTCTACAAACAGAGCTAACTGGAGGAGCAATTTATCTTAGGGAACCTGACTTTCAATTGGACTCTGTGTCAAATATCTTCCATAATGGTGAGAAAGACTTTTGGCAAGTATGTCTCTTTCTGGTTTATTCTTTGTTTGATATTGATGTAGCAAAACTTGGGGTAGACCACATTCATTTGTAGGTTACCACTCAAAATCTTGGCCTGCAACTTAATTCGTTTCAACAGTTGATCTTATTATCCTAAGCTCTACAGAAATCAGGGTTGGGGGGAGTCATGTTTGAGTTTTTTCTTTCTAATTAATAAAATTACAGTCTTTTTTATTAATTAATCAGGTGACTCAAACCCTCACCCTAATTCATTAAATACTATTTATTGAATAAAGCAGAAGAATCTCCACTCCCAATAGTAGTTAACATGTTAAATCCTTTCATCTTCTATGATTAAATATGTTAAACTTACTGAATATATAATTTTTTATAAATGTAATCAATAGTAAAAACATAACTATTTGTAGCTATTATTACATGATTTATTATTTATATCATAATTTATTATTAATACACATTTGTTACATAAATAATTATTTAATTATTGGTTCTATACTCCTTAGTGTGAATAAAAGATTAAAGAACAGGTTTTTCTATGTGAGATAGAGTGGAAAATATACTTAAAATTGGGAACCTAGGATTTAAGGGTGAAAGGAAAGAGAAACAGCATGGAGGAAAAGAATTAAAGAATGGAAGAGGGTCTTTGTAGAGCTTGCTCAGTTACTATTATTAAAATAGCCCCTATCCTTATTTCTTGCCTCCCAGACTTTATACTCCATTCTTTATCTCTACTTAGAATAAATTCTTAGCTTCCTTCAAAGGACAGTTAGGGTACCACCTTCAGGGAGGGAGAATATCATTAATCCTTCTGCTCCAAGTTTTCCCTCTCTCATCTAAACTACTCAAAGACTCTGAAAGGACTCTAATACCAAATCAAAATCCAAGTAGCTATTGTCTACAAATCTCAAGGACACTCCCCTTCCTTCCTCAATGAATTCAGTACTTGGCTCAAGATCTTTCTCTCCTCCCCAACTCCCCCCTTCATACTAGGGGACTTCAATATATATATTGATACTTCCTCAAGTACCTTAATCTCCTAGTTCATCAACTTATTCATTTCTACCACCCCATCTTAGCCATACACAGAAATAATCATACTCTTGATCTTGCCATCACCCTTAAATGTACCACTTGATGTTCATGGACTCTGAAATTCCCTTATCACAACCTATTAGATTTCCACCTATCCCTCTGCCTTCCAATAACAAATTGTGCTCTTTGTCTACACCAGCGACTCCTTATTGCCTCCAGGATCAAATACAAAATCCTCAGTTCATTGTTCAAAGCCCTTCATAACCTCACCCCCTCCTACCTTTCCAGTCTTTTTATACCTTACTCACTACCACATACTCCAGTGACAGTGGCTTCCTTGTTATTCCAAGAACAAGACACTCTATCTTTCAGCTCTGGGCATTTTCTTTGGCTGTCCCCCATGCCTGGAACATTATCCCTCCTCATCTCTTCCTACTGGTTTCCCAGGCTTCCTTTAAATCCTAACTAAAATCCTTTCTTCTACAGGCAGCCTTTGTTAATCCTTCTTAATTTAAGTGCCTTCCCTCTGTTAATTATTCTCTATCTCATATATAGCTTGTTTGTACATATTTGTTTGAAATGGTTGTCTCCCCCATTAGATTGTGAGCTCTTTGAGGGCAGGAACTATCTTTTGCTTCTTTTTGTTTCCCCTGTATCTACCATGGTGTCTGGCACATAGTAGGCACTTAATAAATTTTTTCTTGATTGATTGAATATGACTTTCAGTCCCCTGACCCCTCAGTTCTCTCCTAGGCCATCACCCCTACATAAGCCACACTCTCTTTTTTTCCTCATCTTTACCCTTTACCAAGTATAGAGTTTACTGTCATCTTCTCTTGAGCCCCTTGTCTACTTGTTATATTACTGATTGCAGTCTGCCAAGCCTCAATATTAAATCACTCCTACCATCCACTGTCTTTGCTCCCACATATGTGCTACTGAACAAAGCTGGAGAAAATCACTCAACCATCCTGACTAGATTCACTATAAATTTAGTTTACATAACCTCAACTGGGTTCTCATTGATGCTAGGTAATTTGTTTATATCTCCCTAATTAATTTACCATTCCATTGACTACAGAGGCTCTTCTAAACTTTTTCATTCCTTTTCAAACCTCCCATGGCTTCCCCTTCTCTCACCTTCTCAACTCTCAGCTGAGAATTTTGCCTCATATTTTACTGAAAAAAGGGGAAACCATATGCCAAGACCTCCTTGTTCTCCTCTCTTCCTTATCTTACATCACCCAGATGCTTTCTGTGACTATGACTTTTTCACTCCTGTATCACATGATGAGGTGCCCCTTCTCCTTGCCAAGGCCAACATTCTACATGCCCAAGTGATCCCATTGCATCATGTCTCCTCCAGCACATTGCCCCCTCTATCATCTCCACTCTCTCACTTAACTTCAATCTCTCCCTGTCCAATGGCTGAATCCCTACTGCCTACAAACATGTCTATGTCTCCCTCATCCTCAAAAAACTATTTCCAACCCTCACCCTTGTCTTGTATCTCTCCTGCGTTAAACTCCTTGAGGAGGCCACGTACAATAGGTGCCTCCACTTCTTTCACTCTCTTTTTAACTCTCTACAATCTGGCTTTCAACATCATTCAAATGAAACTGATCTCTCTAAAGTTACTAATGACCTCTTAATTGCCAAATCCATCAACTTTTTCTCAATCCTCATCCTTGACCTCTGCAATATTTAACACTGTTGATCACCCTCCTCTCCTTGATATTCTCTTCGCTCTAAGTTTTCAAGACATTATTCTCTCTTGGTTCTTCTCTTACCTATCTGAGTGCTCCTTCCTTCCTTCCTTCCATTATCTAACAATAATGACTTATACTTAGTAGGTGCTTAAAAAAATTTTTTTTTGTTAAATTGACTTGTAATTAGAGATTTTTAAGCCATGTGAGAAAGAGAAGGTTTTATACTTTTAAGGTATGCCATGGCTAATGAACATTTGGGACACTCAAGAAAGACCAAGCAGAATTTGGGTCATTAATTTTGCTTTTCATACTTCCGCTATCATCATTTCTTGTTTGTTTGAACTGTAGTCTTTTTTCATTCTTTAGTTGGATTTTCTCAGATAATAATGGTATTTAAATTTCCAAATGGTACGATTTATTTTGTAGCAGGAAGGATGAATCAATAGTGATTTTGCAATTGAATTATCTTTCAAAGGGAACTCAAAAGGAACAACCATTTGCTACATTTCTAATGTTTTTAGACATATTAGTAACTCAGATTTACATCTTTTTTTACTGTTGCAAAGCATTTTCACATATTGTACTAGATGATTCTTGCCCTGTGAGATTGTTGGTGCAAATATGCTTATCTCATTTCACAGATGAGTAAACTAAGGGTTAGGAAAGTTAAATTATTTGCTCAGTCACCCAACTTATGTTAGAACAAGGACTTGAATCAAAGTCACGGATGCCTGGTCCAACATTCGTTTCACCACCACATGATACCCTTCCAAAGTGATTAGCCAATAATTCTTAGCAGGAATGAAAATCATGAGTGTAATTTAATGCACACCTCTGTACATGTTGTTACAGGGGAGGTCTGATTCTTGACTGTCTTAATGTTCCTTTTAGCCTCACCAATTTCTTCTCCTTCCAAAAATCACTCATGGATATCCAAATGAAAGAAGACACTTTCAAACATATCAGCATGACAACCTTAGTAGGTTCAGGTACATTATTTTAAATTTCCATGTCCATAAGTGGTCAAAGAATGTGAACAAATAGTTCTCCTAAGAAGAATCACAAAATATTAAATATTATATGAAAGATTTGTTCAAATCACTAATAATAAGAGAACTAAAACTCAGTTCTCTCAGAGGTTTTTACTTGCACTAAATAAAATAGCAAAGGTGACAAAAGACGGAAATTGTCAATTTTGGAAGGACTGTGGAAATACAGCCACACTCAACCACTGTTGGTATATCTATGAATTCATCTAAGCATTCTGGAAAGCAACTTGGAACTATTCTAAAACTAAACTGACTAAAATGTCCATACCCTTTGGCCCAGAGATTCCACTGCTTGGCATATACTCAAAGAAGGTCAAAGATAAAAATATCTCATATATTTATAGTAGCACTTTTTGTACTATCAAAGAATTGAAAACAAAGTAGATACCCGTCAATCAAGGAATAGCTAATCAAATTG
The DNA here is from genome assembly GCF_900497805.2 of Vombatus ursinus. Lineage (NCBI taxonomy): Eukaryota > Metazoa > Chordata > Mammalia > Diprotodontia > Vombatidae > Vombatus > Vombatus ursinus. Next base: position 29,968,420 of record NW_020955033.1, read on the forward strand.
TGGTACATGAATATAATGGAATATTACTGTGCTATAAGAAATGATAATATGAAGTGTATAGAGAACTATGGGGAGACATGAATCAATGCAAAATAAAATAAGCAGAATTAGGAAAATATACATAATGACATCAACAATGTAAACAGAAAGGGAAAAAATGACACAATGTACTATAATTATAATGATCAAGGTTGGCCCTGAAGAAGAAGTAAATGTACTATCTTTCCTCTGCAGAAGTGGGAGTCTATGGATGTGGAACATGGCATATGCTGTCAGACTCAGCTGATGTGTTTAGTTTTGCTGTGTTGATTTTTTTCTCTTTCTTTTTCAATCTTTTTTTTTACAAGGGATGCCTCTCTGGGGAGAGAATGGAAGAAGAATATATTTCAAAATTAAGGTAATATAAAAACAAAAGGCAACAACACAAATTTGAAAATAATATAAAATATTTAAGAAAATAAAATTTCCTTTCCTCCTAATGGAATAGCTGAAAAGATATCTGAAGTTAATTGGTCTGGGTCACATAGCATCTTTTTCCTACCCCAGAACTCAAAGGATCTCTTGTCACCCTTTTTGCTGGTTTGATTCATTACTCTGTCATAACAGTAATCAGGATTTAGGGCAGCTAGGTGGATAGAATGTTGGGCCTGGAGTCAGGAAGACACCTCGTCCTGAGTTCAAATTGGGCCTCAGACACTTACTAGCTATGTGACCCTGGGTAATTTACTGAACCCTGTTTGCCTCAATTTTCTTATCTGTAAAATGAACTGGAGAAGGAAATACAAACCATTCCAGTATCTTTGCCAAAAAAAATTCCAAATGGGGTCACAAAGAATCAGACAGGACTAAAATAACTAAACAACAATTAAAAAAAAATCAGAATTCACTCAACTCAGCTCCTTTTAATTATAATTTCATTAAAAACAATTTACTTTGACCTACGATCCTTATAACACAGGATTGAGGGGATAGATATCAGAACTAATGAAAAAGATGAAACACATTGTCATTTAGATTGTTTCATGATAGATGAGTTACTTTCAAGTGTATTCATAAAGAATGTGGCCTAGTTATTTATTAATCCAGGGTAATAGAAATATCCCTATTACATTATTTATCATTGCAGAGAGTTCTCCTACCATTAATTATATCAATTTCATCAAATGTTATCCTTGGTCATTCCAGCTATCTTTTCCTTTATGTTCTTGTGATGTGTCTGTCACTTTAAAGGGATTGGGGGTTTAGAGTAAGTATTGGGTGGGTTTTTTCATTATTCCCAGAAATTTTTCCATTATCTCTGGGAGCTGGCTAACACAGAAAACTATAATAGATGTTTATAATAGATGTTACAGGCACAACTAACAGAGAAAACCAGAGACATTCCTCTTAATAGACTCCCTTGTGCTTTATATAAAACAAAAATAAAATTTCATTAAGAAATTGACCAAAACCACCATACAGTTTGTCCCAAGGATGCCACTGCTAGACATATAATTCAAGGAGGTCAAATAAATAATCATCTCACACAAAGATTTGAATGAACTTATGTAGAACAAAGTGAGAGCAAGAACAATTTATAATAGTACAATAAAATAAACAACCTTGAAAGCATTAAGAACTCTAATCAACACAATCAGCAACCATGATTCCAGACGACTGATGATGAAGTGTATGCTTCCTGATGGAGAGATGATAGAGTCGGGATGCAATATATATTGCATCTTTTGTCATATATATGTGTATGATATTTTACTTAACTGCACATCTATTGCAAGGGTTTTCTTTTTCTTTTTCTTTTTTCTTTTAACCAAAGATGTGAGGGAGATGAGAGGGAAACAAATTATTTTTTGTTAGTTGAAAAAAAGAAAATCCAATTAAAAAAAGAATGGTACCATATACACCTAAATACTTATAGTCACATTTCTTATGGTAGTACAGAATTGAAAACAAATTATATGCCCAGTCATTTTTTGTTGTTGTCATTTAGTCGTTTTTCAGTCACATCCAACTCTTCCTTACCCCATTTGGGGTTTACTTGGCAAAGATACTGAAGTGGTTTCCCATTTCCTTCTCCAGCCCATTTTACAAAAGAGGAAACTGAGGCAAACAGGGTTAAGTGACTTTCCTAGAGTCACATAGCTAGGAAGTGTCTGAGGTCAAATGTCAACGCAAGAAAATGAGTTTTCCTGACTCCAGGCCCAGAACTCCAGTCACCAAACAAATTGGGTGCAGGGAACTCAACGGGAATCAGGGAGCCCCTGATCAATGTAGTCCTCAGATTACAGTGACAATGAGGTGTTAACGTCTTCCCCTTTGAGACTTGTAGAGGTTTGCATTTAGGGCTTGTAAAGGTCATGGGTCATATTGAGTGACATATTGGCAGATTGTAAAGGTTGGAAAAACTGTGAGTGGCCTATTGGCATCTTGTTTTGCAATGTTTTGATGAGCTGAAGGAAAAGAAGTGTAAAGAAGGATACCTGTTTACTCCTTAAGGAGATGTGCAGAAGTGCCTTAATCAAATTGATGGAATTACTGGATGGCTAAGCCATTGTCTGACTGAAAGATTAGGTATGCACCTGATGGCCTTAAAAAGCACCTCTCTATGAGCGGAGTCAATCATTCATCTCTGGCAGTCAAGGAAAGAGCATAATGTGAAGTAAGAACCTAGCTTTTGAGAAAAAAAATGCTCTTTCCCTTTTCCATTGAACCATTTCTAGAGTGCAGCAATGGAAGAAGGATTTTGCTCTCCTGCCCTTCACTGTTCCACTGGCTGTGGTATCTTGTAGCAGAGAACTCAACCAGCAGGGAATGCCATGCCCAGCAAAGATCAGGCCCAGACCATCTACGTAGCAAGGAGAGTCACAGGGAAAAGTAAGGCCCAGGAACCCAGTGGAGCAATCTGCTCAGCAGAATCGTTGCACCCAGGGAGAGCAGCATGAGGACACCATGAAAAAAAGCAAACTCAAGCCTCTAGCATAAGGCCATCAGTGTTGGAGGTTTGAGTCTGCTGGGTTTCTTAAGTGAGTGCCTCTGTAATAGTGTACCACATATATGCCCACTCTTCCCAGCTAGGTGGCATAATGAATAGAGTACCAGGCCTGGAGTTAGGAGAGCTGAATTCAAATCCAACTTCAGACACTTACTAGCTGTGTGACTCTGGCTAAGTCACTTAACCCTCTTTGCCTCAGTTTCCTCATCTGAAAATCAGCTGAAGAAGGAAATGACAAACGACTTCAGTATCTTTGTCAAGAAAACCCCAAATGGGGTCACAAAGAGCTAGACATTGGGGGCAGCTAGGTGGTGCATTGGATAGAGCTCTGGCCTTGGAGTCAGGAGGACCTGAGTTCAAATCCAGCCTCAGACACATGACACTTACTAGCTGTGTGACACTGGGCAAGTCACTTAACCCAATTGCCTCACTAAAAGGCAAAAAAAAAAAAAAAGAGCTAGACATGACTGAAACCACTGAACAACAATGAACAATGACACATATTACTCTGGATTTATGTGCTTCTGTACATATAAACATATACATGCATATGTATATATGCATGTATATATGTACACGTGTATATATACACACTATATTCACACATGCACACATATATACATATCACTGTTATAGTGGCCAAAGAATTTAGTTAGTAATAGAGGCAGTCTTGGAAAAGCACTGATTCGAATCCAAGGAAACAATGTCTGATAATGCCCCTAATGGCATTCTTTAACGAAAGTTGTGAGGGCTATTTTCCATTCCTTAATCCTTGCTTGGTACCGTCTTGCTAGCAGTCTAAGGACTGATGACTGATCATATGAGAAGTGGGATGGACTAAAGAAGGTCAAAGCAAAGAAGTGATAATGAAGAATTTATAGGTGCTGCCAGGACATAAAAGACAGCAAGCCCTAAATGTGAATCCAAGGATGAAGTGTGGCTACGTGGAGTTAATTTTTATCAGTGATGAGAACAGAAGCTATGCTGCTGTATGAGGATAAATAGCAAAGGCAGGGAATCCAGAAGTGTTGATTGAGTGCCTTTCTGGGAGTGACAGGGGAGGAGTTCTGCTTATGTGTGTCAAGAAAGAGGGATATGTCTTAATATAATTCAATTAATATAATAACTCATGATAATCAGATGATAAGTAAGAATCAGGCTACACACATTCTGTGAACTAATATCCACAGTAACTAGTTGGAGCTATGTGAAGTCAATAACTGCATAAATGCTTGCCATCTTGACCTTGCCTTTCACTGGTCATCTGAGGTTGGTGGTTTGTAAAGGCCAAGGTTGAAAGAGAAGGGAAAAGATGCTTTTCTTATGACTCTGAGTTCATTCCCCTTTCTTAGGCAAGGTAGGGCCTTATTCATCTCTAAGTCTGGAAGTAACCATAGAGGTCCCTGAAAAGATGGAGCTCTTTGGACACAAGGATAGATTTTCTAGTGACTCTAAGAGCTTTCTCCTCATAGGAGGGAAGAAAACATCTCAAAGGCAGCATTATATTTCTGGAAGACATTAACAGGATTTTGGGGGACAAGGATCTCACCAAAGAGGGAACAAGAATAGTTTTGACCATTGAAGGACACAGGTATGTGTCTGTACTTTTTGTCAGGCTGAATAAAGCCTGTTATATTCCATTTTCCTGTGCTGGATTGAGTGCTTGCATGAGAACTCAGCACCTTTTACCTTTTCTTCAGAGACCTAGAAATGAGTCAAATTCTGAAGTTCCCAGAAAAAAACTGATGGGGTCATGATCCATTTCAGAGATTTGTGGTAAGTCCCCAAGATTGAACCTTGTCTCTATAAATTCAAAGGCACAGTTCTGGGCCGCAGGTTTCACATGACTCTGTGATGCTGAGGTTGGAAATATAGACATGTCCAAATCCAAAAGGCGGTCAATTTTTCCTAAAGTCAGACAGGAATCCAAGAAAGCAAGTATCCAATCAATTTGGAGTTCATATAGTGTTTTCTAATTTGACTCATTTCATGCAAATGCTGTGCTCCTCCCCTTTTAAGCTAATCTTAGACCTCCACTGGATCTTTGGCATAGGCTTCAGTTGGTAACAGCTCTTAACTGCTATTTTCCCCTGTTGGGAAATAAAGGAGTTCACATTGTAGCGGACACCATGATTTCCCCTAGGGAGCCATTTTTGGCATCTACAGTTGGGCTTATTGGGAACATTGGCATCCAGGGGAAATATCTGCTAATTCAAGGCTGTGAAGATGGTAGAGAAGCTTTCAGTTCATAATGTAGTCTGTATGTGTTGTGTGGGAACTTGTGGTCTGTCATGAAAGATAGCAAGCTTTTGATATATAATTCTATTTTGATGTATAATTCTATTATCAGATCAGGTCCTCCTTAATGGTTTGTCCTTCATTCTTGAAAAGGACCATGACATCAAGAAGGTGATGCCATGACATGCAAGTGAATTGGATTTAATTGAGGGAGGGCTGTGCAAAGTCATCAGCCTCACTTTTTCCTCCAGAGCCATCTGGGTCAGAGCGAGATACAAATAAGGATGACTGCAGATGACCCTGGATGCAGTGGGAGACCTTGGCCTTTTTAAGTTAAGTTCTTTCCCAAGTTTCGGTTTGACTGAGGCAACACCCATTCAGTGATTAAGGGTAGGTAAAAAATTAGGCAAAGAATGGCCTCTTTTACCTAGTCAAAAAAACAAAAAACAAAAACATAATCAATCTGGGAGGGGAAGACTTTCAGGGTTCCTGGCCAAAACCAAAACAATTGCTATTTACACTCACTCTGAGTCATCCTAGGCCAAACAATGCCCAAGTGAGGCTTTGGCTTGAACCTAATATTAGCAAATTAATGAGAGCCAGAGTGATTTGGATTTAAGGCATGGTCCTTAGAAAAGAAATCTAGCCCATAAACCCTAAGATATCTCGAGAGGTTTCAGAGATCAAAATTTATATTCCTTTGGGCATAGCTCCTGCAGGTGAAGGTACAATTCTCTATGTGGACAGAGGGAAAGAGAGGAGGGAAGGAAGGAAAGAGGGAAGGAAATAATGAGCTGTGTTGCTCAACTGGAACTGGACAGTAGCTCCTATTCCTCATAGGTTGTTGTTTGTCCTTAGTTCTCGAAGAGGACCATGACATTTGGAAGGTGATGCTATGACATGCAAGTGAATTGGATTTAAGTGAAGGAGGGCTGGGCAAAGTCACCAGCCTCACTCTGTCCTCTGGAGCCATCTGGGTCCAGTGGCAAGATATTGATCAGGACGACTGGAGATGGCCCCCTCAGGTCCTCCTAAGAAGTATCTGGTAAATGCTATAGGCAGCAGTGATGTTTTGCACAGTTTCCACTCTTTCCTTGCATGATTTGGCTCTTTATGAGACGTGGTAGAAAAAAAAGAGTTGGGAGGGGGCACTGTGAAAAAGGATTGTGAAGCTAATAGTCCTGTTTTCTATTTAACTGCAAGAATCATGAGGGCAGTGACTGTCTTATTAAACTGTGCATGTTCTTTGGCCCTTCATACAGTGCTATGTACATGACAGGTGCTTAATAATTGTTTGTCAAATGAAGAATTGATGGACTGATGTTGCCTAAAGAAACCTGGAAAGAATCTTTAAGGATTATGAAGACTTGGGCAGAAAGACTAAGGATATAGGTAGTGTTTTCATCACTGCTACTTACTCAAAGTGTGGATTTAAAACAAAGTAGGATATAGGAAGTTTTTCTATTACTTTTGTTTTTGTTGTTATACCACAAAGCTAGAAAGGTGTTAGAATATAATTGAAATGGGGGACTTTATCCAAGTATCTGCAAGAAGGTCATTCTCTAATAAAACTGCTGATAAATTCTTAACTTGCCTCATTGGCAATTTCATCTTTCATAAAATGGAAGATGCAAATCAGGGAATTGTTATTCTAGACCTGATTCTGACAAATTAGGAGAAGCCTGGAGAAGTGAAAATGACAGGAACCCCGGGAAGCAGTGACTATGCCATCTTAGAGTTTCTGATACTTGTCATAATCTGATAGAGACTTTAGGAGAGAAGATTTTTTTTAAAAATACAGAGATATGAAACAAGGGGACAGGCCAATGAAGACTCATTCCAGGGCATTTGCAGTGTGCTCTACACGTTGCCAGCCCAGGTGGAAGGGGCTGGGGAGCCTGCTTCCAGGAAGATATGATGAATTATCAATGGCCTTGATTCAGAGAATATACAGATATTCTGTTTTTGGTTCACTAACTTTGTAGTGAGGAATGGCTTTTTTGGGTTAGATACTAAACCTGAACTAGGAAGTAAACAAAAGACTCCCGTGGAGGCAACTTAGCCCTCTTTCTCGTCTGGCCATTCTGAGTGAGGGATACTTGCAATAGACCTCTTCATGAGCAGAGGCCTTAGGCCTTCGTTGTCTCTTTGTGTTTGGTCTATCCTGCTCTTAGTGAAGGAGTATCAGACTAGGCTGGAACCTTGTGAGCTTCAAAGATTGTGATTCACGAGAAGTCTGGGAGCTAAGTCCTTGACATATTCTTCTACCAACAGAGGTAGGTGAGTCACCTTTATTAACCAGAGTCCTTATTTCAGCTCCTACTCTCACTGACTAGTCAGGTCCCCAAGCAAAGTTCCTGGCTTTGTCTCCCTCTGAGGGTCAGTGAGGCTCTTCTTTAATGCTATCTGCTAAAGACACCCAATCTGATGTGTTCTCTCCAATATTATCTGCCAGTTAAAATTAGTATATAATAACAACAACATTATTAATAACTAACTTTATATAGCACTCATTATGTGACAGGCACTTTGCCAAGTGGTTTACAATTATTATACCATTTGATCACAATAACTCTGGGAGGTAGGTGCTATTATTATCCCCCTTTTACAGTTGATGAAACTGAGTCACAACTGAGGTTGTGACTTGCCCAGGGTCACACAGCTAGAAATTATCTAAGGCCAGATTTGAACTTAGGTCTTACTGACTCTATGCCCAATGCTCTATCCACCATACCAACTAACAGCCTAGAACAAAAATAGTTAAAAGAGAATGGAAGCCCAAGATATGTAAAAAAAAAAAAATAGGGGCAGCTAGGTGGCACAGTGGATAGAGCACTGGCCCTGAAGTCAGGAGGACCTGAGTTCAAATCTGACCTCAGACCAAACACTTGACACTTACTAGTTGTGTGACCCTGGGCAAGTCACTTAACCCCAATTGCCTAAAAAAACAAAATAGTAAGAGGGCACTTAGTTGTCCTTAATGAATACAAGTCACCACGACTACACAAACTACATCTCAGTACTAAAAATATGACTTCTGGGCCACTATATGTGATCATCAAAAGGTCATGGAATATGGAAGAAATGTTACGAAACTAAAGAATAATAAATGTGGTCCCTATTTTCATAAAAATTACAAATTTGGGTAACAAGCTTGATTTTGATTGCTAAGAATATTCTTGAATGTATTATTATTATTATCATTAAAAACATGGTTTGTGAACATTAGGAAAGGAAATGTTCACTAAGCCAGTATCAAAACAGATCATGGCAGACTGACATTGTTTTCTTTTTTTGAGTAGGTTATTACACTGGGGGATCAAGAGAATGCCATAGACATAGTAGGCCTAGATTTCCCCAAAGTGTCTAAGGCTCTCATGTCATCCTCATAGAGAAGGTTAAGAGACATTGGCTAGATGATGAAACAGTTAAATTGATTCAGAATCAGTTGAATGGCTTGGATCCATAATAGTCATTAATTAATACTGAGAGGGTCTTTAGCAGAGTGCTCCACAGATGTACCCTTGGTCCTGTTCTGGTTAACATTTTTATCAGTGTCTTGATTAAAGGCATATATGACATACTTAAAAAATTTGCAGATGACATGAAGTTGGGAGGGATAGCTAACACATTGGGTGATGGAATAAGGATCCAAAAAGGTTTTGATAGACTAGAATAACAAATTAACTATAATAAAATGAAGTCTAGTATAGAGAAAAACAGCTATTTAGTTTCAAAAATGGTACAAGAACAAAACATGACTAAACAACAGTTGATGTCAAAAAAATAAAAGACATGAAATTCTTGCATATAGATGTGTAATCAGGAGTTAAATATCTCTGCCCCATCTGATGACTGAAGTAAGGGCCTTACCCCTAAAGGCAAAAAGATGAGAAGTGCTAAATTAACAGAGGTAGCTGTGACGCACTTCTTAGCATTTGGCAATGGGAACTAAAATCTCAAGGGCAGAGACAAGAGGGCAGAATGGCAGCGTGTGTTGATTGCTAAATTACTTCTTAATTAACCATCTTTGATTGCATTTATTAAATGGTACTGTCAGCTATTTGCTCCCATGCCCTATTCTGCTGTCTCATCTTAGTGGGTGACTGAATTCTTTAAGTTTGGTTACTTAGCCCAAAATAGAAAAGCTTAAGAGTGTGAGCCTAACAGTGAGGATTCTACATACCTCCTGAGTACCAGCCAAGCTAGGTAGGAAGAGATTGCTGGCTAAGAGGCTAGCCAAAGAGTGATGACTTTTTCTCCATACCTTCTCTGACGTTGCTATTTCCTTGGTCTTCTTCTCTATCTAACCAACTACACTAGATCATCATTAGTGTTAGTGTTTCCTCAGGGAAACACTCCTGGAAATTATCCTACCATCCTTTCTACAGTTTTTCTCTTTGTTATCTCTAAATTCCCATGGGTTAAATTATCATCTCTACATAGATGAGTCCCCCATTCCTAATCTCTCTCAGGTTTCATATCAACAACTGCCTTCTGGATATCCCCACCATCAGCATCTCAAACTCAAATATTTCCAAAGCAGTACCCTCATCTTCCCTTCTAAACATTTACTATACCTCCCCCAGACTTTATTGTATCTATTGAGAACACAAATCATCTCTCTAGGCACCTAAGGTAACAACCTGAGATCCTCCCTCATTACCCCTCATATCTAATAGGTTGCCGAGTCTCATCAATTATAACTCCACAATATCTCTTGTATCTTTTCTCTTTTCTCCACTCATGGAGCCATAGCTCTGGTTTAGACTTTTATTTCCTCTTGCCTAAAATTCTGTAATTTAGTCAAGTGCATTTAGTCTGAATGCTGAGTGAGTGATTTCTTTTAGGGCTACAGTGAGAAGAGAAAGCAAGACTGGAGAAGTCAAAAGGGAATGGAAATCAGACCTTTTTTGATAAATGTGATTTTTTTTTTCTTTGGCAAGGCAATCGGGGTTTAATGACTTGCCCAGGGTCACACAGCTAGTGAGTATCGTGTCTGAGGGCAGATTTGAACTCAAGTCCTCCTGACTCCAGGGCCGGTACTCTGTCCACTGTGCTATCTAGCTGCCCCTGATAAGTGTGATTTTGAGGAAATTAATGAATAGCCTTAGATTTACATTTGAAAGTACAGGAAGCATACAGAGAAGCCAGCAGGGATGAAAAGTGCATCTGATTATTTGCAGTAACATGGTGTCGCTCAAGCTTCAAGTGCCATCTGGTGGATAGTACAGTTATAGACACTGTCTCCCCTCTCCATGCCCAGCAAATGTTCTAGCCTTAATTTCTAAGGGGAAAAACATGCTTATGTATGTGTGGTCCATCGGTGTCACACATGGAACATGTTTTAAAGACAAACATACATAAAGCAAAAGAGAACAAATTAAGATAGGTTATAATTGTAACTAACATAACCTCTTTATCAAAAGTGAGTTATTTTAGGCTTCCCACTGGGAAAGATATCCCTTTTCTTGTTTTCCATTTAGGGAAACTTTGATAATATTTGACTTGTGTTTGACTCCACCCACAGGTCGTCTGTGGGAACATCCAAATTTGGGTAATCTATAGCTCTCCCCATGCAGGTAACAAACTCCTAATAAATATTTGAACATAAAGAATTTTTATTATAATACGAAAGAACAGAAATAGGATCTGTACTTGAGCCCATTAGGAAATGAATGGTACCCCAATTCCTCCTCATTTGGGTTGAAAGTTCCTACAACTATTCAACACCATTTAATTAAAAGCTTGCTTGCAAGTAGGTGTGTAAAGATCTCAGCCAAAGGCTGAGTCTGTATCTTAACTGCTTGCTCCTTTTGGCATTTATATGCCCAGTTTATATGCCCATCTCAACCATCAGCATCTCAAACTCAAATATTTCCAAAGCAGTACCCTCAAACATTTACTACACCTCCTCCAGACTTTATTATTTCTATTGAGAAATCATTCTATTGAGAAATACATTTATTTTTTCCTCATAGATTTGAGAGCTCTATGCAGATTTATGTAGCTTCTGCAGTTTCCCTTTATAGTCAAAGCTATGGCTTTTCCAGTAGTAATATGTGGCTGTGAGATTTGGACCATAAGGAAAGCCGAAAGCCTCAGGATTGACATTTTCAAATTGTGGTACTGGAGAAGACTTTTGAGAGTCTTTTGGACAGCAAAGAGATAAAATCAGTAAATACTAAAACAAATTAATTTAGACTATTCATTGGAAGGACAGATACTGAAGCTGAAGCTTAAATACTTTGGCCACAGGAGAAGACAGGAGTCATTAGGAAAGACTCTGATATTGGGAAAGATTGAAGGCAAAAGGAAAAAGGGAAGGCAGAGGATGAGATGGACAGATCTTGTCATGGAAGCAATAAACATGAACTTAGATAGACTTTGGGAGATAGTGAAGGATAGAAAGGCCTGGCATGCTATGGTCCATGGGGTCATAAAGAGCTGGATGCTAAATGACTGGACAACAACAATTTCCCTGGTTTGGTTGAAGAACATTGTATACTTGCCTAACAGCCAGCACATTCTCTCTCTTTCTCTTTCTCTCTCTCTCTCTTTCTCTCTCCCCTCAGTCATCTTCACATGTGTCTGGACTGCTTCTTCCCAGCAATCTCTGCTCTTCTCCAATCCACGCCTGTGCCTCATGCCCATGATATTATGAGAAATCAGTTCTTATCTATGGGGGCATATCTGCCTTTTTTAAGTTAGGTGATATGGATTCTAAGTTCTTTAGGGGTTCAGAGAAATGAAAAATGGGAGATAAATATAAAACTGAGGAGTGGCCTCATAAAGGTGGAGACATTTGACCAGGGCCTTGAAAGATGACTGTGATCTGGAATGGCAGAAAGGAAAGAGAAAGAGAGAGAGAGAGAGAGAGAGAGAGAGAGAGAATATTCCAAAGAGAGCAGGAATAATGAAAACACAAGTGCAAAGGAATAAATGTATCCAAACTATTTTGGATGATAATGTGACAATCAGGTAGAACTGAGGTATTATATTGAAGATTAATGAAAAATAGCTCATATACATCAGGTGGGGCTGATTATAGGGTAATAAAAAATCTTTCATAATCAAAATAATAACAAAAATATTTTTCAAAAAACAGTATCAAAGGATATCAGAAGAGAACATAGACATGACACCATTGGTGACATAGAAATGCATTCCATTGGTGACACTTGAGGCCCTGTAGTAGTGACACTATGGTGTTAGCAATTGGTGTATATGGTACTTTCCTTAAGTCTACAGATGATAACATGTTACTGTATTTTATCTATGCAGGGAATGTAATATGTGAGCTATCTACCTAATGGGTAAGTGCCATCTAGTGGTATGCCTCTGAAACCACCTGCCCAGCAGCTATTTTAGTGCCTTTATGGTACAGGCATACCTCAGAGATATTGTGGGTTCATTTCCAGACCACTGCAATAAAGCGAATATCACAATAAAGTAAGTTACATGAATTTTGGGGTTTCTCAGTACACACAAAATTTATATTTACACTGTGGTCTATGAAATGTGCAATAATATTATGTCTAAAAAATGTACATAACTAAATCAAAAAATACTTCATCGCTAAAAAATGCTAACCATTGTCTGAGCCTTCAACAAGTCATAATCTTTTTGTGGGTGGAGGTTCTTGCCTTGACATTGATAGCTGCTGACTGATCAGGGTGGTGGTTACTGAAGTTTGAGATAGCTGTGTCAATTTCTTAAAATATAGATGTTTATCACACTGGTTGACTGTTCCTTTCACAACAGATTTCTCTATAGTGTGTATTGCTGTTTGACAGCATTTTACTCACAGTAGAACTTCTTTCAGAATTGGAGTCAATCCTGTCAAACCATAACGATGCTTCATCAACTGAGTTTGTGTAATATTCTTCAATATTGTTGTGTCTCAGAGAATACGTAGGCCCCAGAAAAGGGAAAGAGACAGGGAACGGCTGGTTGGTGGAGTAGTCATAAGACATACAATGTGCCGGCCGCGCCGACCTTGTGCCGGCCGCGCCGTGCACTCTCCTCCTATAAGGAGCAGGCTGCCAGAGTCATACTACTTACCAGTCTTCGGAGCCTACCCGGATACACACACAGAGATGAACCCATCAGGAAGTGCCAACACCCGAGCTTTATTCAGAGGCCATCACAGCAAGGCCAAGCAGGAAGGCCAGAGCAACAGAGCAGGAGCAAAGAGAGCGCGTGATCTGACCATGATCGTTCCTTAAGTACCTATTTAGCCCCTCCTCCTCAGCCCGCCTACTAGTCAATGATTGTAGGGTCAGATACCGGAAGGGGCTGTCTGAGTTTAGCGCACCAAGGGAGAGGGAGTGACGCAGGAGGCTAGGACCGGATACAGGAAGGAGACGTCTGGGATTAGTGCATAGACAAAGAGTACGTGACCTAGGAAGTCAGGCCCAGATACTGGGAGGAGGCGTCTGGGGTCAGTGCTATACAAAGGGAAGTTACGTGACCCAGGAAGTCAGGAAGGACACAGGAAGGAGGCGTCTGGGGTTGATGTTGCATATAGGGAGGGGACTAAGCAAAGGGAACTCGTCCTCTGCCGTCCCACTCCCACGTGGCCCAGCCCCCTGCCTCAGGAGCACGTGCTCCGCTACTTCCTTGTATCCTGATCCTTCCCCAGCTTATCTCACATAGCACTGCCCACTGCCTCAGGACTTCTCCGTATCCAGCCCATCCCAGTTCACCACAACTCCGCCCACCACAGCCCCTGCCTCGGTTACTTCCAAATACCCAGATCTTACCCAAATCTTGCCACAACGTCTACCTGGCAGCAGCCAACATCAGACAGTCCCTCACAATACAATATTTATCAATTAAGTTTACTGTCTTATACTGGCACTGTTTGTGCCAAAACATTCATTAAATATCACTGATCATAGAAAAAGATTGAAAAATTGTGAAATTACCAAAATGTGACAGACACATGACATGAGCACATGCTGTTGGAAAAAATAACACTGATAGACTTGCTCAATACAGGGTTGCCACAAACCTTCAATTTGTTTAAAAAAAAAAGCAGTATCTGCAAAGTACAACAAAATGAGGTATGCCAATGCATATGTGAGCTAGCTTCCCAAAAGACTGAAGTGTCCTCTTTGGCCGCCAGAGAATATGCCACCTGTAGCCAGACACCTGGGCTGTTTTCTACTCCTCCCTTTCCATCCTTTGCCAGATATGTAACTTCAACTCAGCACTGATCCTTTAAATACGCACTGGCCAGGTTCAGAATTGAGGTAGGCCATGATATGGGACACTGCTCAAATAATAGAAAATATGAAACCTATAGCTTTTGGGACCCTATCTCAGAACTGGACTCTCCCCTCTAGGGAGAGTCCTCATCATCCACATCATCATCCACAGGACTCAGATACCAATCATATTGTGGCCACAAAATGTATTGCACATAGTAAAAATGTTGGGAAAAAAGTTAAGCTCTCCTATATAGAGCCATCTGCTTCCAGTCACCTCCCAAACCTCTTCTTTCTTATCCTTTAAGTTCTTGAGGATGGTGTGAAGAAATGACCAAACTACCCATACCTATACCTTCTGGGAAAGGGAATAGTAGGGAAGTGTTTGTGTAGAGGGCCTTAGCTCCAGGTAATTCAACTATGCCTGGGAGAGAATGATGAGAAAACAGTTCTCTGTCTCACTCATTCATCGACATAATTCTCAATTCTCAGTTTTGAAATAAGTTCCCCATGAGTCCATGTGCTCTGATCCACCCCTATCTCTGTCCTTCGGTCTAGGCTGTCTCCACAGAGACTTATCCAAACAGACTCAGCTAATAGGTAGTTCCTTCCTGCTCCCTTTCTCTCACACAGCATACTGGAAATATGACTCACAAAGTCAATGACTTCTCACTCACAATAATCAAGGCGTGCTCTAACAGCAGCTGTCAATTGCTGCTATCTCTGTACGGTGGTCAAGAAATACAAAAATGTGATTCCATAAATAGAAAGATATAAAAGATACAATCGGTTCTTGCCCTCAAGTAGCTTACAATGTAGAAAAACAGTTGTCTCCACAAACAAGTAAGAAATAAAGTAGTTTTTGGTAGGTGCTTTTATTGGGGAAGGAAAGGGGAAATCAGGATCTGTGATTTCATTGTGTTAAAAATTGGTGAGGAAATTCCTTCTACAAACATATATCAGTAACTGTTCTGCAACTAGAGAGTTGCCTAGATGGGCAGAGGGAGGGACACTAAAAAGTTAAGTGACTTGCCCAGGAGCAAATATATGTCAGATATGGGACCTGAATCATAGGTTCCCAAAATGGGTGATACCACTCCCTAGGGGGCACTGTAATGATCCAGGGGGGCGGTAATAGTTTGAAATGACACAATTTTAAAAGAAGAAAAAAGTTAAAGGGTTAAAGAAAGTAGATTTCTGGGGATGTGCTGAGTAATTTTTTTTTTAAAGGAGGTGGTAGGCCAAATAAATTTGGGAACCTCTAGGCTTTCCAGACTCCAAAAATAGCTCTTTATCTGCTATAACATACTCCTATACTTGGGATAAAAACGATGATTTAGAGGTTATAATGAGAAGAGTTACTTCTGACCAGAATGATCAGGAGGGGCTCCAGTGAATCACTGTTCTACATTTCATCTTCTAAATTCCATGCAATCTGTTTTTACTACCCCTTTCCCCAACTTGTTCCCACCATCCAACAACTTCTAGGTCATTTTCCCAATTTTCTTAATTTCCTATCTTAGGCTTCTACTCTAATCCAACTCCTGACATCATTCTTGGGATCATCATTTTGATGACCACTCCAAGAACCTGACCTCAATTCATCAAAATCTTCAATTCCAATGATGTCCTTTTCCAACCCACTTCAGTTACACACTAGCATGATCACACATTGGAAATTCTACTTTCTGACCCCCAACAGCAACTTCTCTCATGTATATTTAATTTCTTTTCACCTGCTGGTTCCTTTCCATCTTCGTATAAACTCTTCTCCTCAATCCTAAAAAAGCCTTTTCCTCGCTCTTCTGGCCCACTTAGATACTGTTCTATCTCTTTCTTCCCTTTTACTGCTAAACTCCTTGAAAAAGTTGTCTACTACCAAGCCCCTCACTTCCTCATTGACAGTTGCTGCATCAAAACTCAATCAGATTCTAATCACCAAATCCAACTGTGTATCTTCACTCTGAATGTTCCTTGACCTCTCTGTAGGCTTTGACACTGTTGACCACTCCATATTGTTGTATACTCTTTCTTCTCTTGGTTTCAAAGAAATGACACTCTTTGTTTTCTTCCTACCTCTTTAACAATGCCTTTTGTTTATACTCTAAATGTGGATTTTTTTCCTTAAGGATTTGTCTTCTTTTTCTTTTTATATACCTCTTTACCAATCTCATTCACTTTCATGGCTTTGATCTTCACTACTATGTGCATAATTCCCAAATCTTTATCTCTAGACTAGATCTCTTTGAATTCCAAACACATCTCCAGCTGCCTACAAGACACCTTCAGTTGGATGTCTGACTAGCACCTCACACTCAACATGTCCAAAACTGAAATTATTATCTTTCTGCCATAACCTCTGACTTCACTACTTCTGCTTATGGCACCAACATTTGCTATCTCTTAACTCTGAAGTTGACTTTTCTTACTCCCTCTCCTCTAATAGTTGATCATTTATCAAATACAATCAATTCTAGCTGCACAACACCTCTTACATTTATCCGCTCTACTTTATTCCTGATGACACCACCCTAACATAGGCTTTAATTATCATCCACCTGGATGATTTTAATAGTCTGCTTCCTGGCTCCACCTTCTCCCCTTTCCAAACTCTCTTGCATCCTGAAGCTGGAAAAATTTATGTCACTCCCCAACTCAAAAATCTTCACTAGTTACCTAGTTACCTATTTCATCCTGATTAAGGTCTAAACTCCTTTGCCTGACATTTAAGACCCTATTCAATCTGCCATCACCCCACCTTTCTAGTCTAATCATATATTATTCTATACATTTTATATTCCCATCAAACTGAACTAGTCACTTTTCAAATATACTCCATGTTTTCCTGTATCTTTCTTCTCCTTGGAATAATCTCCCTTTCCTTATTCCTTTTTTGAATTCCTAGGTATTCTTTAAAACCTAATTTAAGTGCCATCTTCTCCTTGAAGCCTCTCCTGGTCCCCTCAGTAGAATCCCCTGTGGCCTTTAATAGCTTTTTTTCTCCTATTAACCAATGCACTTATCATGTTATTTTGCTAATTATAGCATGTGGACATCTTATTTGCGTGATAAACTACAGCCAGCAAAGTAGAGATTGTGTCTTATCTCAACTTCATATTTCTCCCATAGCCAGCACATAATAGGCACATAATAAATGTTTGTTGGGTGTTGAACATTGAAAGAATAAGGTGAATTTGATTTGGGATCTTGAAATATTAATGTGATTTCAAGACAGATATGAGAGAAAGCCAAGGAAACAAAAGGAGAGAACTTATGTTTTAAGGATGAAAACTCATGAGGAATAGCAAATGGGTTAAATTGTTTTGTCTAGAAGGTTTACACATGGAAGTAATGAGCAGTGAAGCTATATAACCTGGCTTCCCTCCAAGCCTGGAATAGTTTTGTGTATTGTTGCATATATGGAAGGAAACATGACTCCTGATTAGTAGTGAGAATGTTGAGTGTGACACTATGTATCTACCTAGGGACTTATTGAGTTGGTTCTTCATATTCTATGAAATGAAAAGGGTGAAGAGAAATTCAAATCAATGCATTGATGAAATCAAAGATGAAATCAAAGCAATTATAAGGAGTTATTTTGCCCAATTATATGCCAATTAAATTTAACAACTTAAGTGAAATGGAAGAATATTTATAAAAAATGAACTGCCTAGACTAGCAGAAAAGGAAAGAGGACATATAAAAGGAGTATATGTAGACAGAAGATGTGGGTATAAAGTGACTTTGATGTGATGATAAAAAAAATCTAATTAAGTGGTGAAAAGGGATTGTTTTGGGAGAAGAGGAAAGGAGGAGGCAGAAAAGGGTGAATTACATCACATGAAAAGGCACAAAAACCTATTACAGTAGAGGGAAAGAAGGGAGGGAGATGAGCATTGTTTGAACCTTACTCTCATCAGATTTGGCTCAAAAAGAGAATAATATGATCAGTTAGGAATAGAAATCTAATTTACCCTATAGGAAGTAGGAAGTTGGAAAGGGGAAAGAAAAGGGAAAGGGTGGATAAAAGGGAGGGAAGAAGTAGTAAGAGTAAAGGGGAAGAAAAGGGAGAGGGCTGATAGAAGGGAGGGCAGAACAAGGGAGGGCAGTGGTTGAAAGCAAAACTCTAGTGAGGACAGAAAGGGAGAAAGGAGAGAGAAAAGCACAAATGGGGGAGGGGGAAATAGGATGGAGAGAAAGATGCAGATAGTAATCATAACTGTAAATATGAAAGGAATGAACTCTCCCATAAAATGGAAGCAGATAGCACAATGGATTAAGAACCATAAACCTACAGTATGTTGCTTAAAAACCTGGAAAGATTTATACAAACTGATGCTGAGTGAAATGAGCAGAACCAGGAAAACAGTGTACATACTAGCAGCCACATTGTACGATGACTGACTTTGATAGACTTAGCTTTTCTCCATAATTCGAGAATCTTAGACAACTCCAAAAGACTCATAATGGAAAATGCTATCTACATCCAGAGAAAGGATTTTGGAATCTGAATGAAGATGGAAGCATATTATTTGCTCTCCTTTTCTTTTGTTGTTTTGTTTCTTCTTTCTTGTGATTCCTCCCATGTTTTTTTACATCATGACTAATGTGAAACTATGTTTAATATGAATGTACAGCCTATATCAGATTGCACACCATCTTGGGGGAGGAAGGAGGAGAGGAAGGGGAAGAAAATTTAAAATTCAAAATCTTATGAAAGTGAATGTTGAAAACTAAAAATAAATTGTTAAAAAAAAAAAAAAAGAACTAGAGGAATGTAAATAACAGAAGCCAGAGATGGGAAGAAAAAAAGAAGACCTTCTAACAAAGGTCTTAAATCTTATAATTAAATTGATTGTGGTTATTAAAAAAACACCCAAGATGAAATAAAAGCAATTATAAGGAGTTATTTTGCCCAATTTTATGCCAATACATTTAACAATTTAAGTGAAATGGAAGAATAATTACAAAAAAATAAACTGCCTAGATTAGCAGAAGAGGAAATATAATATCCAAATAGACCATTTTAGAAAAAAGAAATCACACAGTTCATAAATGTACTTCCTAAGAAAAAAGCACCAGGACCAGATGGATTTACAAGTGAATTCTATCAAACATTTAAAGACCAACTAATTCCAATATTAAACAAATTATTTAGAATAATAGGCAAAGAAAGAGTCCTACTAAACTCCTCTTATGAAACAAATATGATACTGTTAGCTAAACCAGAAAGAGTAAAAAGAGAGAAAGAAAATTATAAATCAATTTCATTAACGAATATGGATGCAAAAATCCCAAATAAAATACTAAGAGATTACAACAATATACCACAAAGATTATGCATTATGACCAAGTGGGATTTATACTAGGAATGCAGGGATGGTTTAACATAAGGAAAAGTATTAATATAATTAATTATATCAATAATAAATTAACAAAAATCATATGATTATATCAATAGATGCAGAAAAAACTTCTGATAAAGTACAATACTTATTTCCATTAAAACACTTGAAAATATAGGTATAAATGTATTTTCCCCTAAATTGGTAAAATGTATTTACCTAAAACCATTAGCAACATTATTTGTAATGGGGATAAGCTAGAAGTCTTCTCAGTAAGATGAGTTATGAAACAAGGATACCCACTGTCACCAATATTATTCAATATTATATTGGAAATTCTAGCAATAGCAATAAGAGAAGAAAAAGAAATAGAAGGAATTAGAATAGGAAATGAGGCAATAAAACTATTTCTTTTGCAGATGATATGATGATATACTTGGAAAATCTCAAAGACAACTAAAAAGTTAGTCGAAACAATTAATAATTTTAGCAAAGTAGCACAATATAAAGTAAATTTACATAAATCATCAAAATTCCTACATATCACAAACAACACCCTGCAAGAAAAGATAGTAAGAGATATCCCATTTAAAATAACTCTGGACAGTATAAAATATGGGAGAGAACATCTGCTGAAACAAACCCTGGAACTACATGAACAAAATTATAAAAAGACTTTTTATACAAATATTTAAATAATTAGAGAAATATTAGTTATTCATGGGTAGGCAGGGCCAATACGATGAAAATGACAATTTTACTTAAACTAATTTATATATTCAATGCCATCCCAATTAAATTACAAAAAATTATTTTACTGAGTTAGACAAAAAAACTAATAACAAAATGCATTTGGGAGAACAAAAGGTCAAGAACATAAAAGTAACTAATGAAAAATGTAAAGGAAGTAAGTGTATCAGTAACAGATCTTAAACTATATTATAAGGCAGTAATTATCAAAACTATCTGGTACTGGCTAAAAATAGAAAGGTAAATCAGTGGAACAGAGTAGGCATACAATTTACAGCAGCAAATGACTATAGTAACCTTGTGTTTGACAAGTATAAAGACAATTTCTCAGATAAAAGTCTCATATCTCAAACATATAAAGAACTTTTTTCAAATCTATAAGAATACAAGTCATTCCCCAATTGATAAATGGTCAAAGGACATGCACAGGCAGTTTTCTGATGAAGAAATTAAAACAATTTATAGTCATAAAAAATGCTCTAAATCATTACTGATCAGAGAAATGCAAATTAAAACAACCTTGAGATATCATCTTACACCTATCAAATTGACTAAAATGATTGAAGAGGAAAGTGACAAAAGCTAGAAAGGATATGGGAAAATTGTGGCACTAATTTATAGTTGGTGGAACTGTGAACTGATCAACCATTTTGAAGAACAATCAGGAATTACGCCCAAAGAGTTATTAAACTACATCTACCCTTTGACCCAACAATATCACTACTTGATCTCTTTCCAAAGATGATTAGGGAAAAAAGAAAAGAACCTGTGTGTTCTAAAATATTTATAGCGGCTCTCTTTGTGATGGTAAAGAATTGGAAATTGTGGGGATGCCCATCAATTGGGGAATGGCTGAACAAGTTGTGCGACTAAGTCATTTTGCCTATTAGAAATACCCAAATTAACTACAAAGGACCTATGAAGGAAGATGTTATTTGCATCCAGAGGAAGATCTGATAGGGGTAGCTAGGTGGCACAGTGGATAGAGCACCAGCCGTGGGCAAGTCACTTAATCCCAATTGCCTCACCCCCCCCAAAAAATAGATAAGTAGAAGTATGTATAGAATGATTTTACATGTGTGTGTGTGTTTGACTAATGGTAGCCATTTCTGGGGGCAGAGGGAGGGAAGAAAAAAAGTTACATGATAACTTTATTATATATTTTTTAAAAGATAGCTAGTTGTACATAATACATTTGCAGTTTCATGTGCAATCATCTTTTCCCCCCTATTCTATTATGTTATGGAAATGCTTATTTTATTTCTTAAGTTCAGAATAAAATAAAATTTTTAAATAGTCTATAGGAGAGATACATAGATGAGGAATCCAGAAAAGGGAAAGAGAGGAAGACTTTTAAATGGCAGATGTGTAGGAATATGGATCCATCACATCCTTGGACTTACTTGAAGTTCTAGAGACTGATGAGAACTTTTGCGGGAAATTATTCTCTCTTTCTTGGTTTGAGCTGAAATCTTATCTCACTCCTAGTCAAAGGGCTCTTGGGGATATTTTGATGTATTCTTATCTGCATAAATTCACCAATTTCAGTTTGCTGTTTTGCTCGGATATATGGGTTGACTCAATATTTGCTATTTATAATGATCTTCTGTATAACCAACATTTGATGGGAAGGAGCTAAGTTGGTGAGTGTGAGCTATGGGCTACCTTCCCCATTAAGAGTAATCAGGGAATCAACTATCCCCTCCTCCCCACCCCACCAAATTTTTTATCTCTTAGATTACCATTATTTGGGATAGGTGAGGGAGAGATATATTTTTAGCTCAATACCCTTCTCAAACTAAAGGAAAGAATGTCTAGTGTCATCCTTACTTCTGGGTGCACCTGCCCCTCCCAGTGCCTGTCTCCACCAGCTAGCACAGTCCTTGGCTCTCATCCATGGCCATCTTCAGTTGCCCTATATCTTGCCACTGGGTCCAGATAACTCCAGAGGAGAAAGTGAGGCTGATCACTTTGCACAGCCCTCCCTCCCTTAAATCCAATTCATTTGCATCACCTCTCTGATGTCATGGTCCTCTTCAAGAATGAAGGACAAACAATAACCTCTGTGAATAGTAGCAGGAGCTGTCCCACTGGGGACCCAACTGGAACTGGCCAGTTGGGCAACACAGTACCTTCCTTCCTTTCTTCCTTTTTTCCTTTTTTCCTTCTTTCCTTCCTTTTTTCCTTTTTTCCTTCTTTCCTTTCTTCCTTCCTTCCTTGTTTTCTTCCTTCCTTCCTTGTTTTCTTTCTTTCTTTCTTTCTTTCTTTCTTTCTTTCTTTCTTTCTTTCTTTCTTTCTTTCTTTCTTTCTTTCTTTC
>NW_020955033.1:29991280-30209392 GCF_900497805.2 Vombatus ursinus
TTCTTTCTTTCTTTCTTTCTTTCTTTCTTTCTTTCTTTCTTTCTTTCCCTTTGTCCACATAGGGTATCATACCATTGCCTGCAGGTGCTCTACCCAAAGGATGTAAATTTTGATTGCTGAAACCTCTAGAGTTTACAGGCTAGATTATTTGCTTAACAATTTGGGGCTATGCCCAAAGGGCTATAAAATTGTGCAAACCCTTTGACCCAGCAATACCACTTCTAGGTCTGTATCCCAAAGAGATTATACAAATGAGAAAATGACCCACATGTACAAAAATATTTATAGCAGCTCTTTTTGTGGTGGCAAAGAATTGGAAATTGAGGGGATGCCCATCAATTGGTGGATGGCTGAACAAGTTGTGGTATATGAATCTAATGGAATATTATTGTGCTATAAGAAATGATGAGCAGGCAGAATTCAAAAAAACTTGGAAAGACTTACATGAACTAATGCAGAGTGAAATAGAACTAGGAAAACATTGTACACAGTAATAGCCATATTATGGGATGATTGACTTCAATAGACTTAGCTCTTCACAGCAACGCAAGAATCTAAGACAGCTCCAAAAGATTCATGATGGAAATTGCTATCCACACCCAGAAAAAGAAATATGGAGTCTGAATGCAGACGGAAGCACACTATTTGCTCTCCTTTTCCTTTCTTGTTTTGTTTTATTGCTTCATTCTCATGGTGTCTCCTATTAGTTGGAATTGTTCTTTACATCATGACTAATGGGAAAATATGCTTAACATGGATGTACATGTAGAGCTTATATCAGAATGTACGCCATCTCAGGGTTGGGGGGAAGAAATGGGAGGGAGAGAAAATTTAAAATTCAAAATCTTATGGAAGTGAATGTTGAAAACTAAAAATAAATAAGTTAAAATAAATAAATGGCTTAAGGTCTGTGCCTTAAGCCCAAATCACTCTGGCTCTCATTGATTGGCCAACAATAGGTCCCAGGCCAAGCCCCACTTTGTCATTGTTTGATTGGCTCAGAGTGAATGTAAATAGCAACTGTTGAAACCCTCTCAGAAAAACCCTGAAGGTCTTTCCCATCCAGATTTATTTATTTTTATTTTTGACTAAGTAAAGAGACCATTCTCTGCCTCATTTCTTACCTAGTCTTAATCCTTGAATGGGCATTACCTCAGTCAAACTAAGACTTGTTAAAGACCTTAGCTTAAAAGACCAAGGTTTCCCGCTGCATCCAGGGCCATTTTCAGTCATACTGATCTATATCTTGCCACTGGACCCAGATGGATCTGGAGGAGAAAGTGAGGCTGGTGATTTTGCATAACCTTCCCTCCCTTAAATCCACTTCACTGGTATGTCAAGGCATCACCTCCCTGATGTCATGGTTCTCTTTGAGAGGGAAGGATAAACAACAGCAACAACACACTCCTTAGGGGTGAGCCAGACCTCAGATCGTATCTATCCATTGTACCTATAAGCTGCATTGACGTATTTAGAAAACTCATGTGGACACTTACATGAAACAAAAAAAGTAAGTATGGACCTGATTGGGGAGGTCCTTTAATGATAGACTAAACAGTGTCTACTTCAGAGACAACGTGGTACAATGAAATGGATGCTAGATCCTGAGTTAGGAGAAGCATAGATTCAAATCTTACCTCCAATATATAAATATTGTATAAACTCAGGGTATAATATTTCTCTATGCTTCCATTTCCTCATCCCCAAAATGAGGACAACAATTCCTGTCCTAGCTCTCTTTTAGAATTATAAGCATCAAATAAGATACTATAAAAAGTTACAAACCCTAAGGTTCTGTGTAAGTGTTATCTATCATTATTAGTATTATTATTTATTTGTAACACAAACTATCGTGGCCCCCTCCACCTGAAGGCCAGGTAGGTTAGATTTCTTTGCTCCCCCAGGTTTCTTCAATACCCTTAAGGGGATTAGGGCATGTCTAAGCTCTCAGCAGATAGCTCCAGTTTCCACTGATGGTGTTACACCAAGTATAGGGGGTGAGACCCTGAACCCCAGTTCCATTTAGCCACTAACCTTCAGATTAGCTTTTACATAGAAATGTTTACTTCAGAAGGTATAATCACAAATATACAAACTTACACCTCCCAACACATGGAAGGCAAAATCCTCCTCTGCCTCTGTACCACTTCAGTTTCTGCAGAGGGGAAGGGGATTAGGTTCACAGTTTAGCTCAGTTCCCATACTGTACAGTCCCATTTCCAAGTCCAAGACCCACCTTGGGCATCCTGGTTTCTCATTGCTTTGTTGTCAGGCTACCTGATGCACCCCCATCCCCACACTTCACTACTCAGGCTCTAAGGTGGTCATGGTCAGACTCTTAGTTCCACGAAGATCACCTCCAGCACATAAAACTGAAGACAACACAAAACAGAAACAAATACCCCTAGCCTATTTCTCAGTGTCTGGTAAAAGAGAGGAAATAGGGGAAGGAGAGTCTTTCCCCTCTCTCTGGTTCAGTTCATGGCATTCATGCTGGACACAGCAGATAAGAATTTCTGAAAAGGACCCACACATACAAAAATATTTATAGCAGCTCTTTCTGTGGTGGCAAAGAATTGGAAATTGATGGGATACCCATCAACAGGGGAATGGCTGAACAAGTTGTGGTATATGAATGTAATGGAATACTATTGTGCCATAAGAAATGATGAGCAGTCAGAATTCAGAAAAACCTGGAAAGACTTGTATGGACTGACGCTGAGTGAAGTGAGCAGAACTAAGAGAACATTGTACACAGTAACAGCCACATTGCGCAATGACCAACTGTTATAGACTTAGCTCTTCTCTGCAATGCAAAGATCTAACACAACTTCAAAAGTCTCATGATGGAAAATGCTATCCATATCCAAAGAAAGAACTATGGAGTTTGAAGGCAGATGAAAGTATACTATTTGCTCTTTTTTTTCTTCTGTTGTGTTTTGTTTCCTCTTTCTGGTGGTTCCTCCTATTGGTTCTAAATCTTCCTTACAACATCACTAATGTGAAAAAAAAAAAAAGAATTTCTGAAAAGAGTGCAACAGAAAGAAGGTGGAAGAAAAGAGTGGAGCCAAAAAGATATTGAACAACTCATTCTCATTAGTTTTAAATACAAAGGCAGCTATTCAAAGAAGGGTACCCCTAACCACATGGCAGGAGATGAAGACATCCATTTTAGGCAATCTAAGCATGCTCCAAAGGCCCCTGAAGGGCACCTACCTCTGTGAGCTGATCTGGGCGTGCCCCAACTGGCTCAGGTTATATATCCTATGTGTTATGAGGGAGCCTTTGAAAGCTCTTGAGTCGGAAAGTCTTGTTCAAAGTGATGCCTTCGGGAAAACTAATCTGGTGGCATTCTGTAGGATGGATAGCAGTGGGAAAGAGTCTGAAGGCAATGAGCCTAGCTAGAGGGCTACTTAAATTTACTTTCCATGGGTATTCAATATATACAAAAAAAATAGTTTTTATAATTATGTGTTTTATAAGTTATTTAACAAAACTAAATTCAACTAATGTTAGAATGCTTACCTATTTGATGAGAATTTCTCTTATCTGATGACAAGAAAGTAAGGAGTCTCTCCTGCCATCCTTGTGATGTTAGTTGTTATATCATATTTCACATATAGTAGAGTAAAATTCCATTTGTTTATCCAAACATAGCACAATTAAAATGGCCTAAGATTGCCTTCACATAGGTACTTCCTTCACTGATGCAGATCACAACCTTTCTAAGAGGAAAGACCAAACTCCTGGCCAACATGGCTCTCTGAATAAAGGGCAGGCTGCCCAGCCCCCTCTGAAAAAAGCCTGAAATTCCCACCAGACCCAATAATGATTTTAAAAAACCCAAAATCGAACTAAAGTAAGTTACTCATTTCACCCCAGAACTGCACAGTCAGTCAGAAGCTGGACAGCAATAGGAAAGGGAGTCACCAGCAAAGCCCATATCAGCTCAAGGCAGCCTCCCAGCATGACCAGAGCCTAGGAAGAGACATGTAACCTGCAGAGCTCTGTGTCCAAGGGCAGCAATAATGGAGGGCCCCTCAAGAAATCCCCAAGGGGGTCAGAAGGTCCTCACGGTTGGGACTTTAGAATGTCTGAGAGTGGAAGAAGACAGTAGCCAAAATGGATCCACAGAGGCTTGATCTGAATAGCCCAAATCAAGGGCTCTGAAGTCTCTAACACTCTGTCCTAAGAGGGCCCTGTTTCAGTACTCTGAACCTCAAAGATAGAGGAGGATACTAAACATAGGAGAAGGTGGTCATTGCAAGAACTCGTGGGACCCCAGGTAAGACCAAGCAGGATGAACTGCCCCACCCAAAATTGTATTGAGGAAAACCCTGGCACTAGGTTCAAAGAAACTAAAGCCTTAATTCAGGAATTAAAGAAAATGCTAGCCAGTATCATAAATTATTACAAATCTAGAGATTTCTAAAGAAAAGGAACAAGTAACTTCATAACAACTGAAAGCAGGGATTTAAAAAAAAAAAGACTTTCCAAGAAATATATAAACACATAGGAAAAATTAAGTAAGAGATAAAAAATAAAATAAAGGCCCTGGAGTAAAGAATTATGTGTGTGTTGTATGTGTATGGTTTGTCCTTCATACTTGAAGAGGACTATGACATCAGGGAGGTGATGACATGACTTGCAATTAACTTTGATTTGAGTGAGGAAGGGCTGTGCAAAGTCACGAGCCTCACTTTCTTCTCCTGAGCCATCTGGGTCCAGTGGCCAGATATTGATCAGGATGACTGGAGATGGCCCAGGATGCAGTGGGAGACCTTGGCCCTTTCAAGCTAAGGTCTTTTCAGGTTCTCACTTTGGGTGAGACAATGCCCATTCAGTGAATAGGCCTCTTTAAAAAGTGAGTCAAGGGATGGCCCCTTTAATAATAAAAAAAATTAAAAAAAAAATAAAAAACTGGGAGGGGAAGAACCCTCAGGGTTGCTGGCCAAAAGAGAAACAGTTACTACTTACATTCACTCACAGGTAGGAGGGCCCAAAAAATAACAATTAAGTGGTACTTGGGCAGGGACCTATTGATGTCCAATCTCCAGTCATCCTGCTCGACCCTGATGCTCCATGAGACAGCAAGAAATAACAAAAAATCAAAAGACTGAAAAATAGAGGAAGATATAGGCTCTCTGATATCAGAAACAACTGAAATAGGTCACAGAGAGATAATTCAAGAATCATTGGACTCCCTGAAATCTAACCCAAGGTACTATATTTTAAGAAATCATGAAAGAAAACCATCCAGATTTATAAGAATAACAGAGAAAAAGTAATAATAAAAAGAACACATTGATTACCTCCTGAAAGATGCACCAAAAGGAAAAGTCCTAGGACTATCATAGCCAAAATGCAGAGCTCCCACATTAAAGATAAAATTCTTCAAGCATTCAAAAGGAAAAAGTTCAAGTATCAAGGGACTATAGTCAAGATCATAAAGGACTTGTCAGTTTTTCCTATAATGAGAAGAGTTTTTGAAATACAGTTTTCCAAAAGGCAAAAGATAATAGGCTTAAAACCAAGAATATTTTACCCTGCAAAGATGAGTATAATTCAAGAGAGGAAGGAGGGCAGGAAGAATGAGAATGGACCTTTAATGGAATGAAGGACTTTCAAGCATTTCTGAAGAAAAGACACAGCTGAGTAGGAACTTTGAAATAGAAATATAATTCATTAAATATAAATAATAAATATAATTTACAAGAAACCTGGAAAAATAAATTTATTTGGGCAATTGGGAAGAGCTATGTAATTTTAGGGCTAACATTAGTAGCACTAACATTCCAATAAGAGGAAAGGAAATGTGTCCATTCTGGACTTTAATATCTTCAAAGGGCTAAAATTTAGGGAGTTTTATAAGAAAAACAGAGGTCCTGTGAGTAGATTGGTTCTGTTCTTAAGGTCTGAAGAAGGGAAAGAAAAGGGAGGGCAAAAGGAACACACTAATGTAGAAAGGATAAAAATGTAAGTGGATCTCATAATTGGGATGAATGAGAAGAATATTTAAATGTCGAGGAAGGTGTAGAGGAGTGGACAGCCAATGAATCTTACTCTTACCTGAAACAAGACAGTTCAACATGCACACACATGCATACATACACACCCAAAGAGTTTGGCATAGAAATACATCAAACTCAACAGGAAAATAAGTGGGGATGGGGTTTGGACAGATTAAAAAGGAGGATAATCCTGGAGAGGGAAGGGCTGCAAGCAAATAAATTTCCTGATCCTAAAGATGTGAGTAAAAAGTAAAACAAAAGAATTAGAATTCAAGGGGAGGCCTTATATTGGCTCTTGGGCAATTAGGGAATGACTGAACAAATTCTAATTTATGAATGTAATGGAATATTATTGCACTGTATGGAATGACAAAAGATGATTTTAGAGAAATCTGAGTAGTATGAACTGATTCAGAACTAAGTGAGTTGAACCAGGAGGACAATTTACATGAGGTCAGAACATTGTAAAGAAAAACAACTTTGACAGACTTAAGAAAACTGATCAAAGACTGTGCCTCTAGAGGACCTATGATAAAGCATGTCACCTACCTTATGATAAAGACCTGATGGACAAAGGTGCAGAAAGCAATATATATTTTTGACATGACCATTGTATAGATTTATTTTTTGCTTGATTACATTTATTTTAATAATTTAAAATTTTTATTCTATGCCAGGTGTTTATCTGCCTGGGGCCCCTTGCAGTGCTGCCTCCCTTATTTCTGTTGAGGTACTGGGAGACTTCTTTGTTGTAGAATGCCGAGGCACCTGGTGGTTTTCTGAGCTGGTTTCCACCAGTTACCCCATCCTCACTGAGGCACTCGGAGGTACAGCTGTTGGTGTTTGCCTGCTCGACCACCTGGGCTTCGGGATCTCCTCCTGGTTGGCAGTTGGAGGCTATAGAGTTCTGACAGCTTACCTGGTGTTGGGCTGGAATCAACAAGGCTGGAACTTTTTGGCACCTCTAGGTTGCTTTCTTCAGCTCTTTTCAGATGAATGCTGCTGGATGCTTATCCGCCTGGGGCCCTTTGTATTGCTGCTTCCCTTATTTTTGCTGAGGCACTGGGAGACCCATTTGCCGTGGAATGCCGAGGCACCAGAATGGTGCCCAGAGAGGAGGATCACTGAAACATTTTATAAAATGTATAGAAGAGAACAGCAGGAAACACAGACAAGAAGGGCAGTTTTGGAAATAATATGTATAATTTATATACTTTTAAAAAAAGCAGTATGGGACTTCCGCTTCCGGGAGCCAAGATGGCGGAGTAAAAAGGTAGTCACTCTCACCCTCCCCTATCAACCTCTGAAAACCCAGAAAATATCACCCCAGAAAAAACCCTGGAACAGCTGAACCAGAAGAAAGACACCGTGGGAAAGGCACCTCTTACCCTGGGGGAAGGGGACAAGTACGAAACAGGAGTCGCCCAGCCAGCTAGTGGAAAGACCCACTTTAGCACACCAGGAGGAGATTCTGGTGCCTCGGCATTCCACAGCAAATGGGTCTCCCAGTGCCTCAGCAAAAATAAGGGAAGCAGCAATACAAAGGGCCCCAGGCGGATAAGCATCCAGCAGCATTCATCTGAAAAGAGCTGAAGAAAGCAACCTAGAGGTGCCAAAAAGTTCCAGCCTTGTTGATTCCAGCCCAACACCAGGTAAGCTGTCAGAACTCTATAGCCTCCAACTGCCAACCAGGAGGAGATCCCGAAGCCCAGGTGGTCAAGCAGGCAAACACCAACAGCTGTACCTCCGAGTGCCTCAGTGAGGATGGGGTAACTGGTGGAAACCAGCTCAGAAAACCACCAGGTGCCTCGGCATTCTACAACAAAGAAGTCTCCCAGTACCTCAACAGAAATAAGGGAGGCAGCACTGCAAGGGGCCCCAGGCAGATAAACACCTGGCAGCACTTATCTAAAAGGAGCTAAACAAAGCTAAAGGAAAGGAAAAGCAGGCAACCTAGATTTACCTGAAAGTCCCAGCCTTGCTGATTCCAGCCCAACACCAGATAAGCTGTCAGAACCCTACAGCCTCCAATTGCCAACATAAGAGGCCCCAGCACACAAAGCCAGTGACCAAGACCTAGGCTCCCAACACAACAAGCTTGGGTCAGTGCCCTCTGCTACCCAGCAGAAGAGCTTAATCTCTTTAAAGGCTAGGGAATAAAGAAACACCATGAGTAAAAAGAAATGCACGATAGATTCATATTATGAGAAGAGTGAAGATCAAGACAGAAATTCTGAAGAGGCCAACACTGTCCTCA
Source organism: Vombatus ursinus (assembly GCF_900497805.2). Classification (NCBI taxonomy): domain Eukaryota; kingdom Metazoa; phylum Chordata; class Mammalia; order Diprotodontia; family Vombatidae; genus Vombatus; species Vombatus ursinus. Next base: position 29,999,549 of record NW_020955033.1, read on the forward strand.
AACCCACATCTGCAACATCAAAAGGGAATATGAACTGGTCTCAAGACCAAAAAGCCTTCTTAGAAGAACTCAAGAAGGATTTTAAAAGTCAAATGAGAGAGGTAGAGGAGTCCTTAAAAAGTACAATTGGCCAATTGGAAGAAAAGTACACTGAAGAAAACAAGTCCCTAAAACACACAATTGGCCAATTGGAAAAAAAGTACAATGAGGAAAATAAATCCCTTAAAAATACAATTGACCAATTGGAGAAGAAAGTACAAAATCTAACAGGAAAAAAAACAATATGTTAAAAATTAGAATTGAACAAATGGAAACTAATGACTCTATGAGAGAGCAAGAATCAGTCAAACAGAAATAAAAAAATGAAAAAATAGATGAAAATGTAAAATACCTCAGGGGTAAAACAGCTGACCTGCAAAATTGATCCAGGAGAGACAATTTAAAAATTATTGGCCTACCTGAAAATCATGACAAAAAAAGACCCTGGACAATATCCTTCAGGAAATCATAAAGGAAAACTGCTCTTAAGTCCTAGAACTTGAAGGTAAAATAACTATAGAAAAAATCCAATGCTCCCCACCTGAAAGAGATCCCAAATTGAAAACGCCGAGGAATATAATAGCTAAATTTCAAAATTATCAGATTGAAGAGAAATTCCTGCAAACAACCAGAAAGAAACAATTTAAATATCATGGAACCACAGTCAGGATTACACAGAACCTTGCAGCTTCTACATTAAAAGACCGTAGGGCATGGAACGTGATATTCCTTATGGCAAAGAAGCTTGGAATGCAGCCAAGGATTAACTACTCAGTGAAAATGAGCGTGATTTTTCAGGGAAGGAGATGGATATTCAACGAAATAGGGGACTTCCAAACATTCCTGATAAAAAGACCAGAGCTCAACAAAAATTTGATCTTCAAGTACAAGATTCAAGAGAGACATAAAAAGGTAAATGGGACAGAAAGATACAATATGTTGTTAATAAGGGCAAAATGTTTACATCCTTACAAGGGAAGATGACACTTGCAACTCTTGAGAACTGTATTGTTATTATACCATGTTAAAGAAGTATACATAAAGGGGGTGGATATAAGTTGACTTTGATGTAATGATAAAACAAATGTAATCAAGTGGGTTAAATGGATCCAAGTAAGTGGATTAGTCTGAGCTAAAAAAATGTAATGAGAAAGGAGGAGGCAGACAAGGGTAAATTACATTACAGGAAAAGACACAAAAACCTATTAGAGCAGAGGTAAAGAAGGGAGGGGGATGAGCATTGTTTGAACCTTACTCTCATCAGATTTGGCTCAAGAAGGGAATAACATAATCAGTTAGGTACAGAAATCTAACTTGCACTATAGGTAGTAGGAGGGGAAAGGGGAAAGAAAAGGGAGGGAGAATAGAAGGGAGGGAAAAAGCAGTAAGGGTAAAGGGGAAGAAAAGGGAAAGGGATAATAGAAGGGAGGTGGGACTGAAGGAGGCACTGGTCAAAAGCAAAACACTAGTGAGGGGGGGAAAGGAGAAAGGAGAAAGAAAAGCATAAATGGGGAAAAAAAGGATGGAGAAAAAGACACAGATAGTAATCATAACTGTGAATGTGAATGGGATGAACTCTCCCATAAAATGGAAGCATATAGCAGAGTGGATTAAAAACCATAATCCTACGATATGTTGTTTACAGGAAACACGTTTGAAAAAGAGTGACACATACAGAGTAAAGGTAAAAGGCTGGAACAAAATATATTATGCTTCAGCTGAAGTAAAAAAAGCAGGGGTAGCAATCCTGATCTCAGACAAAGCAAAAGCAAAAATAGATCTTATCAAAAGAGATAAGGAAGGAAACTACATCCTGCTAAAAGGCACCATAGACAATGAAGTAACATCATTACTAAACATATATGCACCAAATTCTTAGAGGAAAAGTTCAGGGAATTACAGGAAGAAATAGACAGCAAAACTATAATAGTGGGGGACCTCAACCTCCCCCTCTCTGAACTAGATAAATCTAACCACAAAATAAACAAGAAAGAAGTTAAGGAGGTGAATAGAACATTAGAAAAGTTAGGTATGATAGACCTGTGGAGAAAACTGAATGGGGATAGAAAGGAATATACTTTTTTCTCGGTGGTACATGGCACATACACAAAAATTAACCATGTACTAGGGCTTTAAAACCTCACAATCCAATGCAGAAAGGCAGAAATATTAAATGCATCCTTTTCAGATCATGATGCAATAAAAATTATATGTAATAAAGGGCCATGGAAAGATAGACTAAAAAATAATTGGAAACTAAATAATCTAATCCTAAAAAATGATTGGGTCAAACAACAAATCATAGAAACAATCAATAATTTCATTCAAGAGAATGACAATAATGAGACAACATACCAAAACTTATGGGATGCAGCAAAAGCAGTTCTTAGGGGAAGTTTTATATGTCTAAATGCTTACATAAATAAAATAGAAAAAGAGATCAATGAATTGGGCATACAACTAAAAAAACTAAAAAAAGAACAAATTATAAATCCTCAATTAAACACCAAATTAGAAATATTGAAAACCAAAGGAAAAATTAATAAAATTGAAATTAAAAAAAAATTGAAATAATAAATAAAACTAAGAGCTGGTTTTATGAAAAAAACAATAAAATAGATAAACCTTTGGTTAATCTAATTAAAAAAAAAGAAAGAAGAAAATCAAATTACTAGTATCAAGAATGAAAAGGGTGAAACTACCACCAAAGAAGAGGAAATTAAAACAACAATTAGGAATTATTTTGCCCAACTATATGCCAACAAATTTGACAATCTTAGTGAAATGGATATATATTTACAAAAATATAAATTGCCCAGATTAACAGAAGAGGAAGTAAAATACTTAAATAATCCCATCTCAGAAAAAGAAATTGAACAAGTCATTGATGAACTCCCTAGGAAAAAATCTCCAGGGCCAGATGGATTTACATGCAAATTCTATCAAACATTTAAAGAACAATTAATTCCAATACTATATAAACTGTTTGATAAAATAGGTAAAGAAGGAATGTTACCAAATTCTTTTTATGATACAAATATGGTGCTGATACCTAAACCAGGAAGAGTCAGAACAGAGAAAGAAAATTATAGACCAACTTCTCTAATGAATATAGATGCAAAAATTTTAAACAAAATATAGATTACAGCAACTTATCACAAGAATAATACACTATGACCAGGTAGGATTTATACCAGGAATGCAGGGCTGGTTCAATACAAGGAAAACTATCAGCATAATCCATCATATCAACACCAAAACTAACAGAAACCACATGATCATCTCAATAGATGCAGAAAAAGCTTTTGACAAAATACAACACCCATTCCTATTAAAAACACTAGAGAGCAGAGGTATAAATGGAGTTTTCCTTAAAATAATAACTAGCATCTATCTAAAACCGTCAGCAAGCATAATATGCAATGGGGAAAAGCCAGAAGCATTTCCAATAAGATCGGGGGTGAAACAAGGATGTCCATTATCACTACTGTTATTCAACATCGTACTGGAAATGTTAGCTTTAGCAATAAGGGAAGAAAAAGACATTGAAGGCATTAGAATAGGCAAAGAAGAAACAAAGCTATTACTCTTTGCAGATGACATGATGTTATACTTAGAGAATCCTAGAGAATCAAGTAAAAAACTACTTGAAATAATAAACAACTTTAGCAAAGTTGCAGGCTATAAAATAAACCCACATAAATCATCGGCATTCCCATATATATTACCAACAAAGCCCAACAGCAAGAGATAGAAAGAGAAATTCCATTTAAACTTACTGTAGACATTATAAAATATTTAAGAGTCTACCCCCCGAAACAAACCCAGGAACTCTACGAACACAATTACAAAACACTTTTCACACAAATAAAATCAGATCTAAATAATTGGAAAAACATCAGTTGCTCATGGGTAGGCTGAGCTCATATAATAAAAATGACAATTCTACCTAAGCTAATTTACTTATTCAGTGCCATACCAATCAAACTACCAAAAAATTATTTTATAGAATTAGAAAAAATAATAACAAGATTCATTTGAAAGAACAAAAGATCCAGAATATCAAAAAAATTAATGAAAAGAAATGCAGGGGAAGGTGGCCTAGCCATTCCAGATATTAAATTGTACTATAAAGCAGCAATCATCAAAACTGCTTGGTACTGGCTAAGAAATAGAGCAGTGGATCAGCGGAATAGGTTAAGTATGCAAGACACAGTAGTCAATTACTATGGTAATCTATTATTTGATAAACCCAAAGACCCCAGCTTCTGGGATAAGAACCCACTCTTTGACAAAAACTGCTGGGAAAACTGGAAAAGAGTATGGCAGAAACTAGGCATAGACCAAAATCTCACACCATATACCAAAATAAAGTCAAAATGGGTACATGATTTAGATATAAAGGCTGATACTATAAGCAAACTGAGAGAGCAAGGAATAGTTTACCTGTCAGATCAATGGAGAACAGAAGAATTCATGACCAAACAGGAGATAGAGAACATTACAAAAAGCAAAATAGATAATTTTGATTGCATTAAATTGAAAAGTTTTTGCACAAACAAAGCCAATGCAACTAAGATTAGAAGGAAGGTAGAAAATTGGGAAAGAATTTTTATAACCAGTCTCTCTGATAAGGGCCTCATTTCTAAAATATATATAGAATTAAGTCAAATTTATAAGAATACAAGCCATTCCCCAATTGATAAGTTGTCAAAGGATATGAACAGACACTTCTCAGATGAAGAAATTAAAGCCATCTATAGTCATATGAAAAAATGTTCTAAATCACTACTGATTAGAGAAATGCAAATCAAAACAACTCTGAGGTACCACATCACACCTATCAGAATGGCCAACATGACAAAACAGGAAAATGATAAATGTTGGAGAAGATGTGGGAAAACTGGAACACTAATGAAGTGTTGGTGGAGTTGTAAAATGATCCAACCATTTTGAAGAGCAATTTGGAACTATGCCCAACGGGCTATAAAAATGTGCATACCCTTTGACCCAGCAATAGCACTTCTAGGGCTATATCCCAAAGAGATCACACAAATGGGAAAAGGACCTACATGTACAAAAATATTCATAGCAGCTCTTTTTGTGGTGGCAAAGAATTGGAAATTGAGAGGATGCCCATCCATTGGGGAATGGCTGAACAAGTTGTGGTATATGAATGTGATGGAATACTATTGTGCTATAAGAAATAAAGAACAGGCTGACTTCAGAAAAACCTGGAAAGACTTGCATGGTCTGATGCTGAGTGAAATGAGCAGAACCAAGAGAATGTTGTACACAATAGCAGCCATGTTGTGCGATGACTAATATTGATAAACTTAACCCTTCCTGGCAATACAAGGATCTAAGACATCTCCAGAGGCCTTGTGATGGAAAACGCTATCCACACCCAAAGAAAGAACTATGGAAGCCAAAAAAAAAAAAAAGCAGTATGAAAAAGATTCAGTTTCATAGAGAATCTTATGTGTTCTGCTGTGTGTGTGGAAATGTTCTTTTTGTGTGTGTTTAAGTTCAAAATTTTAAAAAGAAAAAATTCCAACTCTTCTGAGACGTCTTAGCCTCTGGGACTCTAATTTGTAGGTCTTTAATGGAGGCTCTATCTACCCAGTGTGCTGAAAGCTTTCCTCTACTCTCTTATAGTTTAAGACTCTTTCTGTTTACCATATCAGTGAGCCATCTCTTTTCTCTCATTCTCAATGGAACTCCTTATCCATTCCTCAATAATGTCTTTTACCAGGAGTCTCACATGCAAATCATTATTGATAACGTGCCTTAGCCCGCTCTTTTCCTTTGCCCCTTGAGTTGTCTGGATTTTAGTTCTACAATCATTATGCTCTGTGACTCACAACCACATAACATTCCCAGGAGAATACTGGTGTTAAAGAGATGGACTTTTGAGCAGTTTGGGATTATTAAAGGGATTGATAATCTAGCTGGATATCTTTCCCACATATTATGCTTCTTCAAGAAAACACATATATTGATGAACTAATAAAACAGGTTGCTCATCTAGTTGCATATCATAATCTAGATATGATATGCTCATTGTTACATGTAGAGCCACAAAAGCTGATCTTGGTATCATATCTACTTAGATTAATGCTCTAAGCTCTTATTTCTTCCAAGTTTCTTCCCTATAAGCAACTAGTAGCTGAGGCAGTTAGGTGGCACAGTACTGGGCCTGGAGTCAGGAAGACAAGTTCAAATCCTGCCTTAGACACTTATTAGCTGTGTGATCCCTGGGCAAACTTCACTTCTGAATGCCTCAGTTTCCTCAACTGTAAAACGGGGATCATAATAGCAGAATTGTTGTAAGGATTAAATGAGATAATATTTGTAAAGTATTTAACACAGAGCCTAGCACATATTAGGTGCTTCACAAAGGCTTGTTTCTTTCTTTCTAATAAAAGGAACAACCAATGAATAAATTTTTTAAAAATTATTGTGTGCCAAGCATTGTGCTAAGCATTGGAGATACGAATGGAAAAATGGAAACAGTCCCCAAAAGCTTACAATCTAATTGGAAGAGATAATACAGAAAAAGAAAGTTCTGGGGCAGCCAGATGGCGCAGTGGATAGAGCTCCCACCCTGGAGTCAGGAGGACCTGAGTTCAAATCCGGCCTCAGACACTGGATACTTACTAGCTATGTGACCCTAGGCAAGTCACTTAACCCCATTGCCTAGCTCCTCAAAAAAAATGAAAGAAAATTCAGCTGCAGCACAGATGTTATTGTTCAGTCATGTCTGCCCCATTTGGGTTTTCTTGGCAAAGACACTGGAGTGGTTTGCCATTTCCTTCTCCAGTTCATTTAACAGATGAAGAACTGAGGCAAATAACAAGGCAAAAGGAAAAATCAAGAAGCTCTAAGGATGCAGTGGTAGGAATGGCAAGACGCTTATATAAGTAAGCTAGATGCCAGCGACTGGGGATCATAAAGGAGAGAAGCAGGACAGATGCTAAGACCTAGTTGTCCTCCATGTCACTGGAAGAAATATAGTTTTTGATTTCCATCTGATTCAAACCCAGTGAGAAGTGGGCTTGGGTGTGGGTTCACTTTCCAGTTCAGTAAGGGAGAAAACAAAGAGGATGTAGCCCCCAATGGTAGCAAGTCTTCTAACTTCTCACCAATCTGGAATGTTTTCTTGGGCCTGGGGAGGAGAACGGACATAGAAATGGAAGAAGTTTGCTCAGAATTTACATTTGCAGAATAAAATCAGGAATGTGCATTAATGGCAAACATTCTCACTATTCTCTAGGAACAGAAGTTATTGAGTCTAAGTTTGTCCCTGGCCCTACTCTACTGTCTGCCCAGTGCCCACTCTAGGAGAACAGGACACAATAGGTTAATAATTTGTCCCTAGGATTAGCCATTGCTACTTGTAACCCTTGCTCCAAAGCCCATTGGTATGAGATTCTCTCCTTATTGATAGAGTAGAGGACTGAGAGAAATGATTATCAAATAAACCATTGTTAATATTGAGGAGATCCAGGATTTTTTCTCTTCCTATTTCCTCATTTGGGGATTAGGTCAAAGTTTAGTTCTCTGAAGGGCCGAGCTAATGATGAGATGAAATCTTGGGGGAGACTTACCCAGTTGGGAAAGCTTAGAACTGATCAAAAATTAAAGGGATTGTAGCCTAGGTGAATTCTGGCCCATTGTGTTTTAATCAGACAGATCTGAGTGGAGATGGATCCCCTTTGTCTGGACTGCTCTAGGTGAGGGTGGTCTGGGTAGAGATAAGTCTCTTTGTCCAAGACTGAGTGATCACAGTCAAGTCCCCCAGCCCCTCATTAGAATAGGTCTACTTCTCATTATAATATTCCTTCCCTCATGAATTGTTAACCAATCAGAGTTGATTGCCACCTCTTGGGAACACCCACTCTTCCAAGGATATATAAGAGTCAAGAGACCTCCAGGAAGGGCCTTTGGTTTAGGGGAGAAGGCCAAATGACCATCCTTTTATTAACTATTTGCTAGCTATAATTAATAAAATGATTAATTACCCAGAAATTATGTCTCTCAAACTTTCCATACATCACAAGAAGCTGCCCTGCATGAACCTTCAATAGTATCTTTTGGGACCCTCCAAGTAAGAGTTCCCTTTGTGTCCCCTTTCAGAACTCTTCAGGGCCAGTCCTCCTTTGGGACTCCTCAGTTTCTCAGTTTCCTTTGAGCATTGAGTTGGCTTCCAGCTTCAAGAGAAAAGGCAAAAGAAGCCAATTCCACTTGAGGTTATTGAAGGAAAAGAATCTAGGAAGCTATGAGAAGAGCAGGCAGTCTCCATCATATACCTATTTCCAGCTTGCTTCTCTAAAGGCTTGGGAGTTTCCCCTTTGGTGAGATTCAGAATCCTCTCTCTTGTGCTGAGCTATCTTGCTTCCAATGGGAGAGGTCCTTGATTCTGTATTGTCTAGTATATATTCTCCTATTTATACCTTCTCTGATTTTGCTACTATTTGGATAAATGGATTTCTTTGCTATTTTCTATGTGTATTCATTATGAAACTGGTATTAGGTTGAAAAGGGGTAAGCCTTGGATATAGAGTTTAGGGTCCCCCTTAGCTCCAAAATGACCAAGTGATCAGAAGTTAGATGGAACCCAATCGTATTCCCTGTAATATTTAAGGGAATAGATGGATATACTTCTAGTGTGGTACCATCTTCTCCTCTGAGGAGGGAACCCTTAGTCCCAATTTCTTGCTTCCTCTCTTGGCTAGAATAAACATCTTGCCTCAGAAACACCCCTAAGCTTCTTACTTACATTCCATCTCTATGCAGAACTCTTTCCAAGAAGTAAATCTCTTAACCTGAAGCACTGTGGGAATGCAGCTGTCCTCTTTCCTAATGCTTCCCACTGTTAGTATCTGCCCTCCCAGGATGACTGCTTAATTTCTGTGTAGTTCATATCTACTTATCTGGGCACATATTGTTTCCCATATTTCATTTTTGTCATTGTATCCTCAGCACCTGGTAAAAAACCTATAACAAAGTAGATAATTAGTAAATGCTTTATCAATTGAGAGACATGATATCCTTCAACATAGCTTATTTGCTTTACTTATCAACTTTATATAAGCCTTGACCCTCTGGACTCATATGAATCAGGTCTGATTTTAGGGGTTGCCTAAAAAGATCAACATCTCTTTGTTATACTAACCTTCCCCCTGCCTCTCACCCCCACTCTACTCTGAGAAAATCACAAAACAAAGCTCTATCCCTTTTCACTGACTGTCCTTTAACCCTGAAATGCTCCTTCCTCTCATCCTGTTGGTTTTCCTAGCTTCCTTCCGCACTCAAGTCCTACCTTCAGCAGGAAGCCTTTTCTTGTCTCCCCCCTTAAAGTACCAATGTATCTACTCATTCAAGGTTTAAGGCATGTCTCAAGAAAAGCTCTGCTCTTCCCTGACTTTGTATTCTATGACCTGTTTAACACAACTACTATAACATAATTTGTTATTTCATTTCATTTCAACCTCAGTGGTCCCTCAGTCAAAAAGAGGTGAAGGGTTAACTAGAGATTCATTATAAATGTACATTAAGAGAGTCCAACCTCATCCTAAATGTTAGGAATTTCTAATCCTAACTTCCTGTTCCAAGGTTGGAGCAATTGTAATTGTGATAAACTTCCTAAAGCCAAAGAAGAGGGAACCATTGGACCTTAGCAACTATTATATTGCCTCTTGGCTTAAAACAAGTTAATTATTAATAGGATGTTAACACTATATCATTCAGAAAGAGTATCTTGCTTATTAATTTTAATACATTTACACAAAATGTTTCTAAATAATCAAGATGAGGGAAGGATTGTACATAAGTTCAGAACAAATCAGATCTATATCTTGCCACTGGACCCAGATGACTCTGGAGGAGAAAGTGAGGCTAGTGACTTTGCATAGCCCTCTCTCACTTAAATCTAATTCACTTGCAAGTCATAGCATCACCTTCCTGATCCTCTTCAAGATCTCTCTGAGAATAAGGACAAACATCTTCAGTTTATCCGTCATTTCTCAAGATCCCCAAATTATGGTGTGATTGCAATCACTACAGGATAGTCAGGGAATGGCATTTGCTTCCTTCCTTTTGATTTTGGCCTGACTTTAAGTATTACAATTTAATATCAGAACATTTAGAAAGAAAACTTCTTGGAAGAAGGTTCTGGGAAGAAGGTGTATTTTTCCCTCTGGCATCTAGCATAATGCCTTGGATTCGTTCACTTTCTTGACAGCGAGCATTTATTAAACGCTTACTACATGCTAGGCACCGTGCAAAATGCTAGGGACACAAAGAAAGACAAAAAAGAGTCAGCCATCAAGAAGCTCACATTCTATTTGGAGGGGAGACAAGAAGCAAACAACTATGTACATTCAAGATATATACCGGGCAAATTGGCAGTAATCTAGAAGAAGGGAGGTGACTGGGAAACCCACCTTGGAGAAGAAATTTGAGCTTTGTTTTTAAAGACGCTAGGCTTGGGAAAGCCAGGAGCCTGGAGGTGAGGAGGGAGTGCATCTTAGGCTTGGGGGTCAGCCTGTGAAAAGGCACAGAGAAAAGCTAAGACAAGACAGAATTCTCGGTTATGCCTCAGCCCTGCTTCAGACCTTAGCCTGAGCTATGTTCCCTGACCTCTGGAAAAGCTGATAGATGCACAATGATAAAAATCAGGTTCAACCCGTTTAATGTTGTTCTTGACAGAAATGCAGCTTGGTGTGGTGAGAAAAAGCACTTCGTCAAGACCTAAGTTCAAATCCAAACTCCCACACTCAACTGTGTGAGCCTAAGGCAAACCCCAACTCTTCAGAGTTGGAAGAAAACTCGGAGTTGGAAGCGACCTAAGGTCGTTAAACCGACCGACTAATGGAAGGGGATCCTGTTTCCTGGAAGCAACCCTGACGTCATTTATACGGGAGGTCCAGGGTGACTCAGAGGATGTAGGTGGGACGTTTTGGAGTTTTGGGGGAAGCGTGGAGGGAGGGGGTTGGAAGGTGACAGCCTCCACCTGCCAGCTGGGGGACAGCATTTCCTCCTTGTAAAGGAGAAGACCCTAGCTTTCTAAAAGCAACGAGAACCAAAAGCTAAAGGGAAATTAAATTATTCATGAAAACTCCCCTTGTCGTGATACCTCTTCCTTTTCTAGGGAAAGAGAGAAGTAAACTATGATTAGTAATTAGTTGATAAAGTACTACTAGTACTTTTAGTACAATAGTGTTTTAAGGTTGGTAAAGGTTTTATTTACATAGATGAACTAACTGGAGACAGAGTAAACAAGTCTGACACACAATCCTGACGTCCAAGCACTTTTCTGCCCCAGGCAGTTCGGCACTAAGAGGATTAAAGGTGGGTGGGTGTGGGGGGGGGAGAGAGGGAGAGAGAAAGAAAGGCAGCTCTGCGCCTGCGCAAGACCACCTATGAGGTAATAGAACGAGACTTAGAGGATCACGTGTATCTCTATGCAAACATTCTCTTCTACTTCCCTACAAGGACATAGACTGCGTGGCCCTGCCCTTTGTTGAGCTTTGGAATGTGAGGTAAGGCCAATGCCTGGGGCCAGAGTCGACCATCTTTCCAAACAACTAGGGGAGGAGAAGAACTAAATTATGACGGCTAACCCCGAGGAACCAAAGAATTTCACTTAAAAGTAATATCACCAAGCACCGTCATTCATTGCTCTGCATACTGTGTCATGCTTATTACTTTTCCTCAATCCACTTGTTGTCTTTATAGCTTGATGCTGTCTATCCTTCCCCTCCTTTTCTCATTAGAAGGGCCCCACTATTCGGCAGAAAATGGAGCCCAGCCCGAAGTTCCTTCCGGTTTGTGCGTCGGCGCCGGAAGTGCCGGGGCTCGCGGCTGATTCCTGGGCAGTAGTGAGCTGAGTGGATTGTAACGCCGAGTAGCCGCCGTCTCCTCCCTCATCTCCAGCCTTGTTGCGGGGCGCGTTGTCGTTTGTCGCCGCCATTCTTGAGTTCTCAGCCGCCGCAGGTGAGTGGTGCTCGCGACGCCGGTAGCACCTGCGTCCCGCCAGAGCCCTTCCTAGAGGGACGACGCCTGGAGGGTCGGCAGGGCTACCCCGCCCCTCCCCCAACTCTGACCCCGCGGGGTCCGGGGAAGGGGTTGTCCTAGAACCCCGCCCGGCACCTTCATCTGGGAAGATTGCAGCTGGAAGCGAGGCTCAGCTCGCCCCAATCCAGACTTGGTTCTGAGGGGGCTCAGCCCTGAGGGAGTGAATGGTAGGAGGGGGTCTCCGGGGCTGACCCCACGGGCCTCCTTGCGGTGGCCGGCCCGAGCTCCTTCTGGGCCGCAGACCTGTGCATGAACTGGGAGGTTCTGTACCCGTCTGGGAACTTTTAACAACACTTTTGCTAATTGCATTTCAGTGTACTTGTTTTCACTTGAAATTTTGAGTACTGTATTTTGTGCATTTACACACATTCTGAGGAAGGGTTCTTGGGCCAAAGCGGCAGAGGGCGAGAGGGAGGTGGTTCTTGAAACAAAAAAGGTTAAGAACCCTCAATAATTATTCCACTTTGGGAAGTTTTGCCTTAAGTTCCGGAGCCCATTCTATAGTTGGCTTGCTTTTTGGGACATAGTAATTGAGGGCATTCTGTAGATTGTGACTCAGTACGACTTTTTGAGCTTGTAGAGAGCAGTTTAAAAATCTTACGGTTGTGTCTGGGATTTCCGACAGATCCAATATTCAACAAATGTTTGTTATAGGCTAAATTGTTTGCTTTAAAAAATTAAGCTGGTTGTTAGGTACGTTTTTTAAATAGCTTATTTGCAGGAACCTAGAAGGGGATACACACGAGCGACTTGGTTTCTTTTTCTCATCTCTTAAATGCACAAGGAACGGGGTAAAACTGCAAGAGAATGGAGATTATTCTTAAAGTTACTAGTCTAGGTGAGATTTATTTTAAAAAAAAATGCTGGACGTGGGCACATTTAGCAAACTTAACTTTTTAAAGGTAGTGTTGAAGATTAATGCCTTTTGCTTCAGGAACAGTCCCAGTTCTGCAAATTGCAACCAAACTACTTTAGATAAACTTAACCACTGGTGGGGTGTGGCAGTCAAACTAACCCTGCTTTGAAAACAGGAAGTTAAAATAGAGTAGCACTGTTGGAAACCAAGCAGGTATTTAACTTTTGGAAAATGGGACTGAAAAAAAATATTAGCACAGCCAAATTGGAAAACTAGTCAGCAATAAAGTAAGAACATATGTAGACTAGTTTGAAACGTTACAGATCTAAAAATAAACTGTCTCAAAATATGTTTAGCACTTTGTTACTGCACAAAATAAAGTTTCTTGTTTTCTAGCATATAAATTTTTTTTAAAGTTATCCAACTTCTAGATTTTGTGTACAATCATAATAATTATCAGGGTGTAGCAAAAGAAACACTGGTGGGTTTTTTTTTTTAATGCTACAACTTTGGCTTTAGGAAAATGCATTTTGTACCTTGGCAAAATAATGCTAGCTATAGAAAATATAATTTTAAGTAGGCCATTTTCCATTTATATATTGCAGTTTGTAATCACTTCATAGTTCTGTGGTTACTTGTGGCAAGCTGATGAAAAAGGTGACTTAATTCTTTAGGGATGAAATGGCCTGTGATTACTTGAGTAGTTCAGGAAGATGCCCTGTAGCTTGTTAGACTCTGGATTCTCTAACATTCTTAATAATGTCATGATACCTTTAGGATTTAGAGATTAGAGATCGAGTCCAGATCCCTCATTTTATAGATGAAAACTTCAGAGAGGTTTGTTGACTTGCCCAGGAGTTTCACATGCAAGAGCTTTGATTCAGGCACAAGTCCTCCTTCAGAGCCAGTGTTCTTACTACACAATGCCAGCCTTTTTAAAAAGTTTTTATCTTAGTGACTCCCAGTTTTCTCATGTCAGATTTGAAAACTCAGATAAGTTACCTTTTCTCAGTCTCTCTTGAACTCATTTTAAATCAGCCTGTGCTCTATGGATTACCTGGAGATTGATATATTTTCATTAACATCCCTGAGGGCAATTTGGAAGCCCCTGGGTAAGGGGGAAAGCTTGTAAAGATTCCCTTAATCTCACTGTTTCTAGTTATACCTAACCTAGAATGTCTCCATAAAAACTCTTTTAAAATGTTCAAAATTAACCATTTGGGGATGCTGGGTGGTACAGTGGTTAGAGCACTGGGCTTGGAGTCAAGAACACCTCAGTTCAAATACTAGCTTGAGAACTGCGTGACCCTAAGCAAGTCACTTGACCTCTTTTTGCCTCACTTTCCTCACCTGTGAAAAGGGCATAATAATAGCAGTTACCTCCCAGGGTTATGAGGATCAAATGAGTGTAAAGGCTTTTGGCGCATAATAAGCACTATTTAGATATTAGCTGTTATTATTCAATTTTCTGTTTATTTTTATTAGCCTTTCATTATTCATAACTTTTAAGCCAAAGTATGGCTAATACGCAAGCAGTCCTTTGTATTATAGCTGTGGTTTGTTGAACTTCCCCCTATCCTATCCCACCAGAAAAGGAATGCTTGCAGATTATGTGAGGCCTTTAAAGCTATGTTTACAAATGATGGGGAGGCTAGGTGGCATAGTGGATAACATTCTCAGACACTTAATGGCTGTGTGACCCTGGGCAAGTCACTTCACCTGTTTGTTTCGGGTTCCTCATCTGTAAAATGAGAATGGTAATAGGACTTACCTAAAAAGGAGTCTGACGAATATCAGATGAGATAATGATTAGCACACTGTCTAGCTCGTAGTGCTATATAAATGTTACTATTATTAATAACTTTCTGTAGCCAAATTTATACTTGCTTGTTGAAAAGTTTAATTAGCTTAACTTGCAGAGAGTTATGCCTATGACCGAACGGCAGGAAGATCCCAGAGAATATAGACTGGATTTAAAAATGAAATCCAGAGGGATGGGGGGAAAGGCAACTGATCTCAGCTTTTCAACTTGATGTAAGAGGCATTTAGGAGCCTTTTACTTTGTTGAAGGTAAATATGGGGCTCTGATTGGCATGGGGAGACTAAACATGGCAAGGCACAACAAATTAAAGGCAGTGAAGGAAAACAGTCCTTGCCAGCCATCTCCTTTTTTTTTCCACCTTCATATGTGAACACCCCTCGAGTATCTTTAGAGAAAAATGTTTTTTGATAAATATGATGGCAGAGTTTTTTCTTTAATTTTTGCTTGGCGCTCCAAAAAGTTCTGAAGCTGTGTTTTGAATTTCAGTATCAAGTGTACTTATTTGCATGTGAGCATAAAAAATACATTCCAATTCAGGTACAGATAGCTTTTTCTGAATTTTTAAAATTTTGGCTTAGCCATACAATTCTGTCCTAATATGACAAGGAGAGAATTTATTCTCTTGTACTACACCAGTAGAAATCCTTGCTAACCTTTCAGGTCTACACAGGAAAGAAGTTCCTGGCTATACTTGGACAACATAGTAAGCATTCTGCTGTGTGAAATTATTAGTTATTGGATATAGTCAAGCATTAGCTAAAAGTATTTTAGAGCAGGAAAGAGACTTTAGCAATCTACCCCCATAGAAGAGATTGTATTCAAAGAGGTTAAGTGACTTCATGAAAGTCTAAATAGCTAGTTTGTAGTAGAGCTGGAACTAGGACCAAGAACTTTTCACTATACTACAATAGACAGAAAGTACTGTCTCTTCCAACTCTGAAATATTTTTTTCCCAATTAAGAACCAATTGAAGCCTCTATAACCATAAAGCTTTTCTGGTTCAAGGTGACTTCTCTCTCTCTCCTAAACTAAGTACCATTCATTTGACCATAAAGCATGTACTCCCCTGTGATATCTCTTGTGTTTTTGTCACCTTTAAATTTTTCACATAATTGGCATGATTATAAAGTAATGCAAAAAATAGTATTCTTTTATAATTACATCCAAATTTACACCTTTGTTTCAATAGCCGTTCAATAAATTTCTTGATTCTAAGACCATGCCTTACATTTGTTAATTATATATAGTATGTGAATGAGGATTCTATGGGAGGTCAAAAAAAGCCTTTTCATGTGAAACTTGCTCAGTTTTTGATAGTTTTCAAACTACTTAAGTTTCTTTATCACTTGTCCTTGGAGTAGCAGACTAAAATAGAGGAATAAAGTAAAAAATTACTATTTCATTATCAACAGGTAGCAAGTTGTATTCCACCAAATTTGTTCACATCTAAACTTACACACAGATCACTCAATTTTGAGAAGAGTCTTTTAGTTTTTCATCATTTTCATAGTTATTTTAAAATAATTTTTAGTTTTAAAACAGATAGGTAGGTGGCACAATGAATAAAGTGCCTGGGCAAGTCATTTAACCTGTTTCCTCATCTGTAAAATGGGTAATAATAGCACCTACCTTCCAGGATTGTTGTGAGGATCAAATGAAATAATAATTGTAAAGTGTTTATCACAGTGTCTGGTAACATAGTAAGTGCTATGTAAATATTAGCTATTATATTGATACTTTGTGTTTTTACAACACCAAATTTCCCAATACTTCTCTCCTTCAAACCTCAGATAGCAATCTCTTTTAACAAGAAAGAAAAAGAGGGAAGGAAATTGAACAGTTCAGGAAAACTAACCAAATATAGAAAAAGTCTGACATTACCTGTGGTACATTCCCTCACTTTTAAGCTCCACTTCAGTATCTCATTATGTGGAGGTAACCCTTATGCCAGAAGAGGAGCAATGTATGTCTAAAAACACTCTAGTTAATTTAATGTCTCCAAAAAATTGATAACATTTTTAAAAATTTTAAAGGTTTTTTAAAATTAAGCTTAGTTAAGTTTTAGGATTTTGTTTGAATAAAACTAGTATCCTTTGTGATTGAATATTTCATAGACATTTCTCTTAGAAAATACAAATGAAATCTCTTGGATGCATACCCTAATGAAATGTGCTGCTCACCTCTGTGGGCTGGTATTAGATTATATATAGCGGCAGGAGAACTAAATTCAGGAACTTGAAAAAACCGGTATCGCAACACTTTTTGGTCTAGAACTGGAGTGGGGAAACCTTAAGCCTCATAGCTACATCCCTTAATAAAAGGATTTGTTCTGTAAAACTTGGACTTAGTCAAAAGGCTGCACACCGAAGACCTGGAAGGCCACGTGTGGCCTCAAGGCCGCAGGTTCCCCATCCTTGGTCTAGAAAGAATGCTGTGCATACCCTAAAAAGCATGATGGTTGTGGATTAAATATACAGACAAATCTTGGAATATTTGAAATTGGAGGTACCCCTTAAGGTTTCAAATAAGCAAAATTAAGATAGATAATATTGCTTCAGTACAGAGGGGTGTAAAAAGTAAGAACAAGTACTGGCTGAAGCTACAACTTCAATTATAGATAAATTTGAACAGATTAGGACAACTAGAGGTCTGGGGATGATGAGTAATGGATAAATTTGCACTTAGCTTTTCAGTCTGTCATGGCAAATACCATACTTTACCACAACATTGACCCCTGGTATGTGTGGTATTTTGTTTTATGACATTTTTATGTTAAGACTCTGAAATGAGAATCTAAGAAAACAGTGAGGGTTATACTTTTATGAATTTAGTGATGAAACTGTAATAGGGAATGTAAGTAACCAAAAAGAGAAAGAATTGATGAGTCAGTCATGGGAGCCATCTGTTCAAAGCTAATATAATAAATAAAAATTTTTCATTGCTATGCTAAACACTTCATTTATAGAAAGAAATTTATGGCACAGAGATCTAGGTGATAGTTCATTCTTTGGAGTCCAGGGATTTATTTTTAGTACAGAGGATAGTGTTTTTCAGTGTCATAGATGAATGTTGTATATGGAACGTAAGTTTTAAAATTGTTATACTGGTCAGTGGATGAAATCAGTAGTGGCTATTTGTAGATGTAGCTAGAAGAATATAACTCATTACAGAGTCCCATTCTTTTTAGCCACAGCTTTTGCAGATTACTAGCCGGATCTCAGCTCAGCCATGGTACAGTAAAATATTTTATTGTTAAATGGTTGTGGGGCTTGTAATAACTATATAAGCCAGTTTTAGGTTCTTTGAGAGGCAGAATATTTTAAAGGAATTATTGCTTTTGTTGCCAAAGATCAAACTGTTTGTTTTATTCCTGGACACTTAAATTTTAGTTGTAATATTTCAGTGTGTTTCAGTTAAGATTGGTAATTATTTTCATATCTATCTTTATTGATAATTTGTATAAAATTTATTTTACCATGTGTGTATTTGTTTTATTTTTTAAAAAATCAACTACCTAGCTATTATGAGTGATTTCCTGTACTACAAGTTAAAGTCCATTGGCAATTCAGGCTTAAGGGTATTTGGCAGTAGGAAGTACTGGGTGAAAAATCTATTCCTATAATTGTATTTCACAGCTACTCTATACCCTTATCTTTCTTCCTGCCCTATAAAGCAGCAGCTATATTAAAGAAAGAGAAGAAAAGTCTCTGAAGAGATGGGAAGAACACCTTATAATAATTAACATTACTACTACCCTGTGTCCCATGAAAGTTTAACTTTTAAAGTGTAAAACTGGCATTGATGCCCTAGTAGTTAGGTACATTTCTTTACAGCCATTGTACAGTTTATTTGTTGAGTTTTTCACTCTGGTGGCTTGTTAAATGTTTGGTGGGGGTTTTTTTTGTTTTTTAATTAAGGAAATTGGAATGTCATTTCTGTTAAAAGTCCACAGTAGTGCTGTGCATGTCTCATCAGTTTGATGTCAGCTTTGAATTTATCACTTTGGTGTTTGTGAATTATAAAGCCCAGGTCTTTTGGAACCTACCTAGAAGCCCAGTCAAAAAACAAAACAAAACACCCCAATTTTTTTTTTCAATTCTTTACCATTTTTATTTAAAGTTTTCGGTTCCAAATTCTGTCCCTCCGTTCCCTCTCTCCTTCCTGAGACAGTAAGCAATCAGATATAAGGTATAGATATATAATTATGTAAAACATTTCCTTATTAGTCATCAAAAAAACTTTCTTAAATATTAAGGGTGACTGGTCTCAACAGTATGAATTCTGGTTTCTCCCTCAGCACAAATGCATAACTAAATAATAAGTGTATGGGTTGTAGAAGAAAAGGGCCCTAGTGATAGTGACTTCAGATAAAGATATCTTGCTAATCGAGGCATGAATATAACGGTATATTCTTCATATCCTTTACTTTTTGGAAGTTCTTCATTTGTCATATGTTGTAACCTGTTCACACCAACCCACCAGGTGCTTCTTCATTTCCCTTTCCATGATTTGTAGAATAGTAATGATAAAAAAAAGGTCATAGGAACATAAATTTAGAACTGGAAGGGACCAAAGGCCATCTAGTCCAACTCCCTCCTCCTTCCCCCACCCCCCAGTTCCAAGTGATTAAAGGGGCTTTGCAATAACCTGAAAATAATCCAGCCTGCTAACCCTCCTATTTAGTTCTGCAGCCAACAGGTACTTATTCACTTATGTAAGAGAATGTATGATAATACATATAAATTTTAAAAAGATGGACAGGTTATGTGGTGAAGGATTACAGATAAGCTATTCATGTACTCCTCTGTTAAGAAGGTCTTCCTCCTTATCCTTTCCCGACCTTCCCAATTTATGAGAGAACATGGACAAGAGTCACAGAATGGATAGGTATAGATGGGTTGCGATCTTTATCACTGGAAGAAATCAAAATCAATGAGATCACAGATTCATTTGAGTCTTGATCAATTTACCAGTAAAGTGGCTCAACTTTTAAATTCTTTTAATTTAGGTTGTGTTCTTGTGTTTTTAATTTCTTTTTCCTCGCTAGGACGTAACAGTCAACATGTCAAGCAAAAGGGCAAAGACAAAGACCACCAAGAAGCGCCCTCAGCGTGCAACTTCAAATGTATTTGCTATGTTTGATCAATCACAGATACAGGAATTCAAAGAGGCCTTCAATATGATTGATCAGAACCGGGATGGTTTTATTGACAAAGAAGATTTACATGATATGCTCGCTTCCTTAGGTAACCATGGATTATTTTTTTTTAACTGTTTTACATACACACATTATAGAGTATCTTAGAATGTTTTGTATAATAAGTTTTAAAATACTAAAACGATTGCAGTACAGTAGTAGCCACTGAGGGTCAAACCAGGTCTTAGAAGCTTGGAACAACCAAAAGCAGCTTTTGGAACTGTTCTCTAGAACCTCATGATGGAGGTAAGATTATTAGCAAAATTTTAAGATGGACCTCGCCACTAGCTTATTACCTTATTTGAGATATACGGTTTATAATTATTAAGCACCTACCTAGTTTTAGTGTTCAATAAATGTTCCATACTAGATGCTAGGAGTACAAAGATAAAAAATGACACAGTCTTACTGTCAAGGAATTTACATATTAGTAGGAGGATAAGATATACATAAACTATAAATTAAAATGTAATAAATGCAGAGATTCAACTTGAGGATGGCTAGGAAGACTGAATAAACTCAAGGTAAGAGATTTGAGGTATTTAATAAAAAGCTGAGATTCAACTCATGTCTAGACTTATAATCAAATGTTCAGTACACTGAGAATACCAACTATTAAAAATTTTTGGCATTTTAAAGCCAAAGATGGGGGGAAATAACCAGTATTGTTTTTAAAAAGTAAGATTTATATTTTATTTGAAAGGGCTTCATAAATGTGAGTTAATTCTTTTTAAATGTGGACATCATTATAGGGAAGAATCCAACTGATGAATACCTAGATGCCATGATGAATGAAGCTCCAGGTCCTATAAATTTTACTATGTTCCTCACAATGTTTGGGGAAAAGCTAAATGGAACAGATCCAGAAGATGTCATCAGAAATGCTTTTGCTTGCTTTGATGAAGAAGCTACAGGTAAGAGACGCCTTTTAAGATAGCTGTACGGAAGTCTACATTGTAATCCTTTTGTAGAATTAACTTTTCAGTGGGTATTTCTTGAATGACTATCTATTTCCCAGTAATTATGGCAAGACAATATAAAGTGCTCTAAATTCTGACACATCCTCTGTTTCTACAGTAAATCTAGCCCTCTTATTTTAAAAATTATAAAGCAGTTATTGGCATCCCCATGTATAAGAAGCAAAAGAAGAGGAACACACCATATTGTAGTGGCATTAAGAGGACAAAAGTGTGCTTGCTAACTATTGACCACCAGACAAAAAGTGTGTTCTTAGGAGAGCAATTTAAACTGGTGGTGGCTTTTATTATTAATAGCAAAAATAGTTATCACTATATGAACTCTGGTTTTCATTTTGATGATATGAAAACCCTTCAATTTTTACTATCTTGAATTCTTTATGTGTAATTATAGGGAACTCAATTTTCAGTGGAAATTTTTTAACCATTTTTCCTAACATATTTCTTGGCCTCCTTACCCACACTCAGCCCATGTGGCTTCTGACTTTTAGGGTCACTTAAGCAAAATAACCTGCCTTCAAATTTTATCATTTCAAAGCCATTTTTAAAAATTATTTTTTGGATTATCCTCACTGTTCATTGACTCGTGTTAATTTTCACCTTCCCCATTTAGCCAAAGAATGAGAAGTTTAGAGCATGCCTACAGAAATAGGTTAGTAAAATTGGAGGACACTGGAAACAGAAATGTCAGGCAGCTCTTAAGTCTTCTAAGTACCACAAACCTCACACAATTTGACCGTTTTTGATGGATGGTGAAGGTGTCTTAAATTTCTAGAAATACAATTCCAGAAGTATGTATCTTTTTGTGTTTAGTAAGACATGCTCATTACTCATAGACATTTTGCGTGTTAAAAGATTCTCAGAATAGCTTTTTCCCATCCTCCACCCCCCCTAATCTTTTTGTCTTGTATTTCATAGGCACCATTCAGGAAGATTACTTAAGAGAATTGCTGACAACAATGGGAGACAGGTTCACAGATGAAGAAGTAGATGAGCTGTATAGAGAAGCACCTATTGACAAAAAGGGAAATTTCAATTATATTGAGTTCACACGCATCCTTAAACATGGAGCAAAAGACAAAGATGACTGAAAGGAAATGTCAAATTCATGCCAACAGTTGTTATTTTCACTTTGTTTATTTCTGAGACTTTCTGATACTGTTTGCATGTACTCAGCTTTATAGCTTTTGCCTCTCATGTATTTATTCCAAACCATTTGGGGTATACTTGCACCTCTGTAATCAGACTGGAAAAGGGGGTGGCGGTTATCACTTTTTAAAACTGAAGTAAAATAGAATTGGAGAAATTATCATTGACTTGTGAAAGCCTAAGGGGAAAAAAAATCTCAAATTTCTGGTTTAGCTGGATTTTTTTTACACTTTTTGTAATAAATACTTTTAAAATAAAGGTTGTAAACAAAGTATTTCCACTAAATACAGATATTAGGTGTATTTAAGTAATTTCTGAAAATAAAAAAATCTAGTGTGTTAAAATCTCAGCGGCCAAATACTTAGTTATAGCTTATGCATGAATCAGAAATTTCTTCCTCTGGAAGAGGTGTTAACTCCTCTATTCTTTATTCTTGTGCCAGATTAAAAATATTTCTGAGATGTAGTTCTTGTTCAAAACCTTTAGCTCAACAAAAACTAATCAGCTGATGGCAGCTTGGGCATTTATTTAGTACTATTCACTGCTTCCACAAAATATGCAGATAAAGTAAACTGTAGAAAAAATGAGAGTTACCTACTTGTTTTGCCTCCATCTCTAACTTTCTGTCTACCGCCACCATCTTTGTATTCCCAGTGCCTCTTAGCGTCCCAGACACTGAATAACTAACTGTTGAACCAAAAGTTAAATGAGTGCCATAAGTGCCATAACCTTATTTGTATGAGGTTTCCTTTGCTCTCTTCTAATTTCTGATTTACATTTGCATTGTTAATTTGTAGTGCTTGGGTAGCTTTAATCCTAACCGAGCTATGCCTTCCATTATGTATTTTGAACATTTGAGCCCTGCTTAAGTTCATAAAACAAGATTATTCCATGTTTAATTCCAAATTTGTAAATTTTTGTCAGAATAGTTGCCTAAATTCATAAAATTATCTCAATAGAGGATGAATCTAAGTGCCTTAAAATTGGAATTTTGTCTTTTTTTTTAATTATGGTTTGTGGCTGTTAGATTTCTTAAGAGGAATTTCCATATATATCTTTATTGAAGTATCTGCCATTTGAATGGAAAGCCTTTAAAGGTGTATTACATTTTATCTAATATTGCACAACACTTTGCACTGAATTATATAATGAATCCTAGGCCTTACATGGTCTCTTCTTCATCTCTACAGCACTGAGCAAAATACATATCCCTTAGGAAAAAGGTATATAAAAGTTTTTTAGCTCTACCGTATTTCAAGTTATAGCATAGTCCTGTATAAGTGTTGCGTAAACCATAATTTGTTCTTAGAGATATTGCTTCATAATTGAATTTGGCATGTTACATATATAACACAGGTGTGTTCTATTTAAGCACAAATATTTGTACTTTGATAAAATGAGGATTCTTTAAAGCCAGTGAGTTTGAAGCAAACAAGTCTGTGTCTGCTCCTAAGTTTTGTTTTAAACTTTTGAAATCATGAAATAAATTTATCAATTAGAAGAAATGGGCCTGGGTGTTGTGGTGCACTCCTGTAATCCTTACTCCTGAAGGAGTGCTAAGATAGGTGGATCCTTTGAGCTGGAAGTTCTGAGCTACGCTAGGGTGGCAGTGGATTAGGTGGTCCCATTATGTTCATTGCCAATGTGGTGAGCCCTCTGGCAGCATGTCAGGATGCCTAAGGAGGAGTGAACTAGCCCAGGTCATAAAAAACAGCTGGTTAACACTTTCATGCCAATGATTAATTCCCGTGAGTAGCTGCTACACTTCTAGCCCATTAAAATAAAAATAGGGAGTTCCAGTCTTCCCTCCCCAAAACAAGAAAAATACCATTCCAACCTCACAGGCTCAAGATCATGTGTGAAAAGGCTTTTTTTTCTATCTATTCTAGTCTTTGATGGAAGTAGGGTCCTTTACTTGCCTCAGTATCCTTGTTTTGCACTTAATTTGAATATAAGTGGAATCCTTTTTAATAACCAAATTATATCAAGCAGAAGTTGGATTAAAACCATGGAATTCTAGATGAGACTTAATCATATTGGGACAAACTCATTCATAATTTCTTTAGATTACAGATGCATAGTTTTGAGTCATATCACCATCCCTTAGTGATCACTCAGGGTTGTGCAAAGCAGGGAGCTGAAGGACTGGCAAGAGGGACTAATTTGCAAGATTCTGCTGTCATTATCTGTATACTCAGTATTCTGCTTAGTAGAAGTTTGATGCTTAAACATTCCTTGAATTCTCTGCTCATAAAATCCACAGCCAATAAAGTGTGTTTAAGTGGAGGATGTTAAGAATGATAATCATATGAAAAAAAAAATGTCCCCCCTTACCAAACCAGTGGCTTACCTGTTTCGGTAAATCTGAAAGACTTAACATCAGTATTAGTCTCTATAAGGAGGGGTGGGAGGGTTGGGATGTATGCCAGCTTTATCTACGACTGTCTATAGCAAAAGCTCCTTTGCCTCCATCAGTGGTCTCCATTTCAGAAAGCATTCTCCATTAAAGAACTAAACCTTAGGTTTAGCAACAGTGCTCACTGAATGAAACAGCAGCTCCAAATTTAGCAACTACAATCACTACAGAGAAATCAATTTGACTGACAACCAACAGCTTCCATGGTAGATTCCAAACCTTCTTTAGTAACAATCTCCAGTGGAAAATCAGCATCAGCTTAAAAAAAATTCCATTGGAAGAGACAAGCTTTCTTAGTCTAATGAAGCACCCAACATAATGAACCTTTAGGGTATCAGCCTCACGTGCCTGGCTACAAGTAAAACAGCTTAGATTCTGTATAGGGATCAACTTTTGCCTAATAAGTAGCCTGATGAGTCCTTGACACCAGAAATTATGTGGGATTAAGGAGATGAAAGCCAGCCAAGTGGTTCAGTGGATTGAGTACTGGCCAAATCAGGAAGTTGAGTTGTTTCAGTCATTTCTGACTCTGTGACCCCATTTGGGGTTTTCTTGGCAAAGATACTGTAGAGTGGTTTGCCATTTCCTTCTCCAGCTCATTTTACAGATGAGGAACTGAGGCAAACAAGGTTAAGTGATTTGCCCAGCTAGAACTGTCTGAGGCCAAATTTGAATTCAGGTCCTCCAAAATTGTGGCACCTAGCTGACCCACGGCCTCAGGGGTCAGGAAGACTTGAATTCAAATAAATTGAAGAAGGAAATTATGAACTGCTTCATTATCTAAGCCAAGAAAATGGCAAACGAGGTCACAAAGGGTCAGGACACAACTGAACAACCACCACAAAAGAGATGAAGTTTTGAGTGGGGGCCTAGGAGGAAGTAAAATCCAATGAGTTCTCTACACAGAAAAGGAAAAAAGCTATGGAATCTGACAAATTTGGAAAGACGACAAACGGGATGTGGGTGGGAAGAGGGAAGGAGAGGAAGATAAAATGAAAAACGGAGTCAGCTGTGGTAGGGCTTTTGTCATCTTGAAAAGAAATCTGGGAAGAGTGTCAAATGAGCAATGATGTTAAATATGTTATGGAAGATGAGAAGTGGAAAAGCTTTAACACAAATCATAAGACTCATTTTTGACATATTCCTCACACATCTTCATTAACCCTTACATACTCATTTATGGACTCATAAATTCATCCTAGTTCACTTCCCTAAATGGTCAGTAGATATGAACAGGCAGTTCTCTGGGGTAGGAACCCAAGCTATCAATAACCACATGAAAAAAAAACAGCACTCCAAATCACTAAGAATAGTTGTTTAGTTGAGTCAGACTCTTCATGACCCTGTGCATCATATTGTCCAGGAGGTTTTCTTGGCAAAGATACTGGAGTGGTTTGCCATTTACTTCTCCAGTGGATTAAGGCAAACAGAGGTTCAGTGATTTGCCCAGGGTCACACAGCTTAGTGAATGTCTGAGGCTACATTTGAACTCAGGTCTTCTTGACTTCAGGCTCAGTACTCTATCCACTGAGCCACCTAACTGCCTCCTCACTAAAAATAAACTGCAAAGTCAGAATGGCCAAATAAATTGGGATAGATTAATGTTAATAGAATATTATGCTGCAAAAAAAAACAATAAAAGGGATGGATTCAGAGAAACAGGAATTGTATGAACTGATGCAGAATGAAAATGAGCAGAGAGCTCTGCTAGCAAAGAACAACCCACATGCCATGACATCATTGTAAATAAAAACAATTTTGTAAGATAAAAGAACTCGATGGCCAATTTTTTCAAAGGAACAACAATGAAGCATTCTACTGATCCAGAATGAGGAGCACTTCTGGATGTGTGGAATAGTTTTGCTTCCTAAGGTTATTTGACAAAAGGGAGGTTTTTTTGTTTTTGTTGCTTTTTGTTTTTTTAATTGTAAGAGGGGGCTAGAGGTGAAGAGACAAGCAAATAATGATGAAACATTTTTTTAAAAATAACAAAAGCAGGTTCCTAAGGAGACAAATAGGCAGGACAATTTTGAAACTAACTTGTTAAATCCATTATATTCTTTGAAAAAAAGTTGTTTTGGTAGAGATTCAGTTTAATATGCAATCCCCTTTGTTCTATTCTTTGTATGCAGAAAAAAAAATGTACAGAATAACAAAAATTATTTTTAATTTATTTAAAATTAAAATTTAAAAATTTCCTTAAATTGTTCATTTACCTTCGATAGTGATAATGGAAGAGGTGCCCTTCTCCCTTAACTAGTTCCTCTTTCTCTGTGTCAGCTTTCAAGCTAATATCCAGGCTCTCCTCTGATCTTCAGGTGCTTTGAACTCCTGACTAATATATCTTGCCAGGCACTTCTTCCTACCCCATTTACTCTAAGTTCTAGATATTAAAATAGCAGAGATGAACATCTGGCACATTCCCAAGAAGGTAGCCTGTCCCTCTACACTTACTGAGAGCTTTTTCTCAGATTCAATAAAGGTTACTTGCAAGCCTCACATGCTTTCAGTTAATGTTTTTTTTTCCCCCACAAAAAAAGTAACCAAAATTCTTCTGTGCAGCAACCTCTCTCCCTCCCTACCATAACCTGTAGATTCTCTGCTATGACAAGACTGATTTCTGGTCTTCTGCTTATTAATTTTGCCATTTCCAAATCCAAAGGAGCTGCTGACCTAGGGTACTGCAGTAGCAAAGAATTCAGCTTTCTGCATAGCCTCAGAAAGAATCATATTTTCTCAGCCTCAATGAAGCCCAGTCCGGACAGAAGCAAGTTAATGTCCCAGTTCTGCAACTGAATCTGTCCCTGAACCAAGTGGTGCTATACCAAGCCACATAATGTCCACGACTACTATAGGTAACACCTAGAGGCAATTGGAGTAATACCAAGCCACCCCCTTAAGGCAGAATCCCAGTGATGCTAAGAGCAGCTTTCTCCCCAGGAGGTAGCCTGAGAATTAAGTGCCCCAATTATTGTTGCATATCAGGTTCTATGGATTCTGTCCAGGTTTCTACTGGAACCAGTTCGAAAAATGGCTTTTAGTGACACAGTTCCAGAGTTGGAGCCACAAATGAGTGTGACTATTGGTCCTGGGGACACAAATTATGACAGCTCAAATTCACATATTGTGGCAGTCCTTGAGTTCACACTACCTGAACTCAAAGTGTCACACACACACACACACCCCCAGTATTGGAATAATGTGAATCACTTCAAGGGGCCAATCAACATCAAATTGAGAAGGCGGATTCTCAGGTCCCTACCATGTGACTAAAGCTGTTCTCTTCAATTCTTAGCTACTAGATCCAACACTTCCTCAGTCTTTATTCTTCTTGCCCTCTCCACAGTATTTGACATAATTGACCATTCATTTTCTCCTGAAGAGACCACTCTCTCCTCCAGGGATTTTCATGACTGCAGTTTCCTGTTTCTCCTACCCATGTGATTATTTTTCGGTCTCCTTTATTATAATATGAGCCATGACCCAACCCTTCTGTGTGGGTGTATTCCAACTCTTTGTCCTGGGCTCTCACCTCTTTTCTTCTTACCCTCTTTCAGTGAGTTCATCAGCTCCTATGAGTTCAACTATCACCTCCATACAGATGACTCAAAATTTCATATCCAATCTCACCTCTTTCTTGAACTTCCATCCCAAATCAGAATCACCAAGCACTTGCTGGATGTCTCTACCCAGATGTCCCCTAGGCATCTCCAATTCATATCCAAAACAGTACTAATTTTTCATCCTAAGCTCACTCCTTTTCCAAACTTCTCTATGTTGAGGGCACTAGTAGCCTTCTAATCACAGGTCTGGAAACTCCTTAACTCTTGATTCTCTCTCAACTCCATTATCAAATCATCAGCCAAGTCTACCTCCACATCTCTCCCATCCATCCCTTTCCACCATCACCCTAGGTCAGGCCCTCACCACCTCTTTGCCTATTCTGTTCAAGAATCTGTAATGGCACCCAATAATCTCTAGGATAAAATACCAACTTCTTTATTTGACGTTTAAAGCCTTTCATAACCTGATTCCAACTGATCTTTCCAGGATGATTTTACATTACTTCCTCTTGCATTCTACACTCCAACCAAACTGGCAGCCATTCCCACTTTCTTATCCTTGCATAGGCTGACCCTTTCCATGACCCCATTAGAATGTAAGCTCATTTCCAGTAGGGGTTGTTTCAGTCTATGATCTCGTATCCTCAGCTCTCAGCTAAGTGCCTGGCACACAGTAAGCATTAATGTTTGTTGACCAAATGCATTTGTATACTGGTAACTATATATGGTAGCTTGCTGGAATGTTCTCCCTTACCTCTGCTTCTTGCAGTCCCTATTTCCATTCATAGCCTAGCTGATGTGCCACCTCCTAATCAAGTCCTTTCCTGATGTCCCAGGTTGTCAGCATCCCAGATACTACTTTGTTTACTTCTCTCTGCATATATGTAGCACAGTGGAAAGAGAGCTAAACTTGGAGTACTTCAAGCCAGTTTGAAATTCCTGCTCTGCCACTTATCAATTACTCAATTTAATGTAATCAAAATTATCCATTTTGCTTTTTATAATGTTCTCTATCTCCTGTTTGGTCATGAATTCTTCTGTTCTCCATAAATCTGATAGGTAAACTATTCTTTGCTCTCCCAGTCTGCTTATAGTATCAGCCTTTATATCTAAATCATGAACCCATTTTGACTTTATTTTGGTATATGGTGTGAGATTTTGATCAATGCCTAGTTTCTGCCATACTCTTTTCCAGTTTTCCCAGCAGTTTTTTTCAAAGAGTGGGTTCTTATCCCAGAAGCTGGGGTCTTTGGGTTTATCAAATAATAGATTACTATAGTCATTGACTACTGTGTTTTTCATACCTAACCTATTCCAGTGATCCACCACTCTATTTCTTAGTCAGTACCAAGCAGTTTTGATGATTGCTGCTTTATAATACAATTTAAGATCTGGAATGGCTAGGCCACCTTCCCCTGCATTTCTTTTCATTAGTTCCCTTGATATTCTGGACCTTTTGTTCTTTCAAATGAATCTTGTTATTATTTTTTTCTAATTCTATAAAATAATTTTTTGGTAGTTTAATTGGTATGCCACGGAAGAAGTAAATTAGCTTAGGTAGAATTGTCATTTTTATTATATGAGCTCAGCCTGCCCATGAGCAACTGATGTTTTTCCAGTTATTTAGATCTGACTTTATTTGTGTGGACAGTGTTTTGTAATTGTGTTCTTATAGTTCCTGGGTGCCATTAGCCTTTTTAAAAAAATTAATCTGTCCCCATTCTATTACCCTTTCCCTTATCCTCTCTCAAGGTTCTCTGCAGGTTCCATCTCCTCTGGGAAGCCTACTACGTGCCAGGCACTGTGCTAGGTGCAAGGGATACAAATACAAAGAATGAAACAATCCCAACTCCAAATTTGTTGTTGTTGAGACATTTTTCAGCCGTGTCCAATTCTTCATGACCCAATTTGGAGTTTTCTTGACAAAGATACTGGAGTGGTTTGATATCTCCTTTTCCAGCTCATTTTGCAGATGAGGAAACTGAGGCAAACAAGGTTACCCAGAGTCACATAGCTAGTGTCTGAGGCCAGATTTGAATTCAGGAAGAAGGGTCCTCCACACGCCAGGGCACAAACAAAGCCAATGCAACTAAGATTAGAAGGAAGGTAGAAAATTGGGAAAGAATTTTTATAACCAGTCTCTCTGATAAGGGCTTCATTTCTAAAATATATAGAGAATTAAGTCAAATTTATAAGAATACAAGCCATTCCCCAATTGATAAATGGTCAAAGGATATGAACAGGCAGTTCTCAGATGAAGAAATTAAAGCTATCTACAGTCATATGAAAAAATGCTCTAAATCACTATTGATTAGAGAGATGCAAATCAAAACAACCCTGAGGTACCACATCACACCTATCATATTGGCCAACATGACAAAACAGGAAAATGATAAATGTTGGAGAAGATGTGAGAAAACTGGAACACTAATGAAGTGTTGGTGGAGTTGTAAAATGATCCAGCCATTTTGGAGAGCAATTTGGAACTATGCCCAAAGGGCTATAAAAATGTGCATACCCTTTGACCCAGCAATAGCACTTCTAGGGCTATATCCCAGAGAGATCATACAAATGGGAAAAGGACCCACATGTACAAAAATATTCATAGCAGCTCTTTTTGTGGTGGCAAAGAATTGGAAATTGAGAGGATGCCCATCCATTGGGGAATGGCTGAACAAGTTGTGGTATATGAATGTGATGGAATACTATTGTGCTATAAGAAATGATGAACAGGCTGACTTCAGAAAAACCTGGAAAGATTTGTATGATCTGATGCTGAGTGAAGTGAGCAGAACCAGGAGAATGTTGTACACAGTAACAGCCATGTTGTGCGATGACTAATATTGATAGACTTAACCCTTCCCAGCAACACAGGGATCTAAGACATCTCCGAAGGCCTCATGATGGAAAATGCTGTCCACATCCAAAGAAAGATCCATGGAATTTGAATGCAGATCGAAGCATACTATTTGCTATTTTTACGAAGGTAAGACAACTAAAGGAAACCAGAGGAGGGCAGCTGGTGCCAGCGGGTGAAGGCGTCCGCGCACGGCCAGTGTCCCAAGCGGTAGCTGTCTCGGCGGGCAGCTCGGACTCTTACCTTCCCTGTGGCAATACCAGCCAGCCGGCTTCTGCGGCCAGAGCAGGTGGAGGAAGGCGCCACTACCGGCGCCTAACGCCAGGGCAGGCCTTCGTTTTCTCCCTCCATTCCCACTGGACCCAGTTTACAGAATTCCCGGCCGCTCGGGCCCCGCCCTGCCCGGGGTCCAAATTCCGCGCCGGCCCGGCCCGGCCCGGCCCAACCCGGCTCCGCATCGCCCCTTCCCTCTTTCCGGATCAGAATCAGTGCCAAGCCCTGGCAGTTTGGAATGCGGAACAGCCGCTGGAATCTACCACCTTGCGGAACCGAGGGGGTGGTTGTCCAGAGAGTAAGAATGACACCTGCCACATCTAAAGTGAGAAAATGCGCCGAGGGAGTGGCCAAACAGCACAGAAGAAGGTCTTCTCCTCTCTTCGGTGTAGAAGCGTTCCCTAGTTTAACCACTTGCCCGGGGGCGCAGAGACAACTTTCCTCAACCCCGCGTTCGCTCCGACTTGGACGCGGTCACTTCCGGAAGCGGCGGAGTCCGGACGCCGAAGCGCTTTTCCCGTGCAGTGGGGGCGCTGGTCGCTGTCACTCGGGCGCCGGGCGGCTCTGGTCTAACGCAGAGGGGAAAGCCCTGAATTTCTCTTGGTTCTCTGTGGCAGCAGGTGAGTGGCGCCCGCGCCATTGGAGCGTGACATCTGCCGCCTCTCGGTTCCCGAGCTCCCGGCGCAGCTTCCGGGCGGACCCCGCCCCCCGCTGCAGCCGGCGGCCGTTGTGGGGGAGGGAAGGCGGCCGGGCGGGGGGCGCGGGGGACGGGCCGGGAGTCTTTTCCCGAGTGACTGAGGCAGAGTTGAGGGTCAGGGTCGGTGCGGGTCTTTCCCGGAGAGGCGGAGGCAGGGAGTGGGGGCCTGCTGTCTGTGGTCCCCCTGCTCCTGGTGGGCTTCCCTGGGGGACTCCGTCTCGGTCCTGGGGGGTTGGGTGCGGTGGGGGAGATGGATGGGATGGGAGGGGTAGCCGAGTCCTGGCTGGGATGGAGAGAGGGCTGCTGCCCTCGGACCCACCCTGGAAACCTTGGCCGGGTGGGGCAGGGTGGGGCTGGGCGGGGGATTGGAATGAGAGAAAGTAGAGAGACTAGGATGCCCAGCCTCGCAGCCCCCGGGGATGCCCGCCCAGCCTCGCAGCCCCCGGGGATGCCCACCCAGCCTCGGCGCCCCGGGATGCCCAGCCTCGGAGCCCCCGGGGATACCTAGCCTCGGCGCTCCGGGGTGCCCAGCCTCGGAGCCCCGGGGATGCCCAGCCTCGGAGCCTCCGGGGTGCCGCCCCGGACACCCTGCCTCTGAGCCCGCCATCCCCGGCTTGTAAGTGCAGAACGGATGGCTAGGTCCAGCGGCTGAGTTGCAGCTTCAGGTGCGCGTAACTGAGTCCAAGGAAGTATTCATTGAGCATCACTGTGTATGTACCCTAGGGTTTGGAATCGTGAGAAGAGGTATATGGAGGGATAGGAATCCCAAAGAAACAATATCTTGGCCGGAGGCAAGGGAGGGCAAGAAAAAATAATAAATATAAAATATTTACATTTTTGTGTATAAAAATGATAGATGTAAAATAGAAGAATAGTCAAAAAGATGAAGACACGAGTCTGACTAACAGAGGGTTTGGACTTGGAAGAAAAGGAGTAAATAAGATTGGGTAGGATGTGACTAGTTTATGGAAGTTTTTTTAAAGCTGGATTACAGGAGTTTTAAATGTGATATAGAAAGCTTTAAGGGGCCATTGTAAATTGTTGAACATTGGAGAAGCATGAGAAAAGCCTGTTTTAAGATGGTTAGTCTGGCAGCATTTATGTAGGAGGTATTGGAGGGAGGGGAGAGATAAAGATCAGTTTGCTGTAATTATAGAACTTAGAGTGTAAAATTTAAGAACCTAGTCCACCCCACCCCCATTTTATACATAAGGAAACTGGGACATAGAGTGAAATGACTTTTGCAACATTACCCAGCTACCAAATAGCAAAGTAAGTTGCCGTGGCTCTAGGTTCCTGTGCTGTATTGTAGTTTGTCTAGTGCAGCCCTCTTGTTTTACTGGTGAGGCATCTGACACTTAAGCAACTTGCTTGTAGTCATGTAAAGAATTTTAGGGCCCTCAAATATTTCAGCAAGTTGAATAGCTTTTGATTGTCGAGGAAAAGTAGGTGGACAGCTTTTCAATCCCAGGCAAAATTGCGAAGTAAACAAAATTTTAGTCATCTCAGCCTCTTTTTTCTATACTTTCTCCCAGTAGTTTAAACTTTGGTGTAAATGTGTTTCCAAGATGGGAACGGTGTCAGTTGTAGGAATTATTGGGGAAAATAGCAGTGCCTCTTAGTTACAATTTAATGTGGAACCACCTTTCTCCCTTTGCCCTCCTCTTCCCTTCCCTAATGAACCGCCCCCCATTCTTAGAGGCTAGGATCCAATCTAAAGTAAAATAATAGCTGACAGATGTTTTATAGTGCTTTAAGGTTTGCCACTGTCGTTAGTTGGAGTCTCTCCTTTAGCTCTGTAATGCAATGTAATGATCATGCTTTTTGTCCCTTGGGTCATCCATCTCTTCACAATTTTGCCTGAATAAAATAGCTGTTACTGAGTCACAAAATGCCCATCTCTATGCCTTTTCAGTGGCTGTCCTCCAGGACTGGAATATACTCATTTCTCATTTCTGTCTCTTCTAATCCTTAATTTCCTTAAAGATCAATTCAGACATCACTTCTGGGAAAACCTTTCTTGATTTTTTCAACTCCTGATGCCCTTCCTCCCTAACTACCTTCTATTCAGTAAATTATAAAGAACTTTAAAAGACAGAGGAGTTTGTATTTGATCCTTTAGGCAATAGAGAACCACTGGAGTTTATTGAATAGGGGAGTTACGTGGTCAAGGCCGATCATTTAGGATAAATGACTAATTATTGTGAGATCCAAGAACAATTATATATGATTAAAGGTGTTAGGTTTGCTTTGTTATAAGTTTTATTTGATTATAACACTAAATTCTGTTTGTGTGAAGTGTTCATAGTTTATTACTCAATGTGATCATCTGCTGGTAACTTTTAAAATGTAGCGAAAACATTGGTCTTGACTACTGTAGTAAGGAGTGGAAATGAAGAGAAATGGGGAATATGTGGGAAACATTTCAAAGAATTGACAGGAAAACTGACATTCATTCTTTTCCTCAATTTCTCCCGTATTCAAAGTTTTAGGTGAGGGCATTATTCCTCTTAACTCTATTATGTTGCTGTCTAGAAAACCTCATTCTCTTAAATGGAGTCAGCTGTCATGTCTATGCTGATCTGAGCTCATATCCCATGTTTACAAACCACCTTCACTTAAATGAGAGACAGTGTGAGGTCATGGAAAAAGCACTAGATTTTGGAGTTAAGAGAACCTGGGTTTAAATTCTTTTTTCTGTTCCCTATGCTGTTTGCCTTTGAGCAGGCATTTCACTTTTCTGGCTTCATTTGTTTCCTTTACAAAATTAAGAAATTGATGTGGATGTTCTCAAAGGTCTTTTTCATATTTTAGTTCTATGATCCTATGTGCCATTGTTGCCTTGGATTTATCATGTTTAAAATAATTGATTTTCCAAGTCATTTCTCTCCCCACCTCATTCCCAACTCCTCTCTGCTAAAAAAAAAAAAGCAAACCATCTTTTTACAACTATCTCATTTCTTTCAGGATATCACTGTTCTTTCAGCAACTAACATAGTGCCTGGCACATAGGAGTTTATTTCCACCCCAGATCTTACTTACATGTGCAAAGCACATAAAACATGGGTAATATTTGAATTAAATTGGACCATTCAAGAACAAAAGACCAAGAAAAGAGCTTTCAATTTAATTAAACAAGCATTTATTAAACATCTACACTCAAACAAGACACTGTGCTAGGTGCTGAAAGAATTGTACTACCTTGATCATAAATGAAATAGTTGTAAAGAGAAGCAGAGTTTTGTTTTTGTTTTTTGGAGATAAAAGAGAAGAAGAGGCGAAAAATAATGTGCTGTGTAGGTGCTTAGAATTAAAAGACACAAACTAAACATATCTTTTCTTTAAGGAGCTTACATTGCACTGGGGGGATACAAATGTATGCTATAAATAAATGAAAATTTTGAACAAAGTAAATTCCTGAGTGGTAAATTGGTGGAGCAGGAGTAAGCAGTATTTAGCTGAGCCTTGAAAGTGACCAAATATTCCAAAGGTGGAGGTAAGGAAGAAGAGTATTCTACTAATGAAGGACAACCTGTGCAAAAGTATAGAAGTTAGAGATAGAATATCATGTACAGGCTACAGCAAGATATGAATTATGAGAGGGAGAGTAATATGAACCCAATTTGGAAAGTTAGATTGGAGCCTTATTATGAAGAATATGTAATTACTCGGCAAAAGAGTTTGTGTTTTATCCTTTGGGCAATGCGGAGTCAGTGATATAGCCAAACCTGTGCTTTAGGAATATCAGTTTGACACTGTGTTTAGGATGGATTGCAAAGGGGAAAGACTGGAAGTAGTAGACCAGAGGTTCCCAAACTTATTTGGCCTGCTGCCCCCTTTAAAAAAAAATATACTCATCACCTCCCTGGAAATCTTTAACCCTTTAATGTTTTTTTTTTAAATTTGCATCATTTCAAAAATATATATTTTTTAAAAAGATGATACATCTTAAATTTAATAATTTATTGTAAATGTAATTTTTCCTCCATTGAAATTTTGATTTGAACACAGTATTGCATCATGTAAGTGTGTAGTATCGTATTGTAAACTGGCTTAAGACCTGTCTTCGGACTTCATTGGTTATAATTTGCATTTTGTGTGTTTATTTGGAAAATAATGTTATCACTAGGACTCTACTCTGTTACACAACAGATGAAACATACGAATGGTTTTTCAAAATTTTCTTATCTTCTTTCCTTATGCTTCCACTGCCCCCTTATTTTTATTCAGTGCCCCTTAATTGTAACTGAAGCTGCTACCACTGCTCTGCCCCCCCCCATTGTTCCAGTGCCCCCCAGGGACAGTATCACCCACTTTGGGAACCTCTGAGTTAGACCAGTTAGGAGGCTGTTGTAGTATAGGTGAGATGTGATAAGGCCTTGAACTGAGGAGGAGAAAGTGAATAGACAGGAGAAATGTTAAAGAAGTTGAATTGACAACACTTGACAGCTGATTGGATGTAAAGGTTGAGGGAAGGGAAGGTATTGAGGATGAATCTGAGGTTTCAAACTTGGGCAACTGGACAGAAATGGAATTAGGAAGAGGATTGGATTGGGGGAAAGATAATGAGTTCTGCCTATGGAGCATCTCAGCAAGGTAGTTGATGTTTGGGACTGGAGTTCTGGAGAGAAATGAGGCCTGGCTGTGGAACTGATGAGATCACCAAGGGGGAAGTGTAGAAAGATAAAGGGCCTTAGGACATAGCCCTGGGAGACACCTACTTATAGCATGCAAGACTTTGATGATGAATCAGCAGAAGAGATAAGAAGGAATGGTCTGGAGGAACACCAGGATAAAGCAGTATCAGGAAAACCCGGAAAGGAAAGCATCTTCTTTGGGAGAAACCCATTTATTGCAGATGGGGAGAGCCAGCAAAGGAAGGCAGAATCATTCACCAGCAATCAGGTACAAGGAAGGAAAGGGTATAATAAATTTAAGACACATTGTGAAATAATAAGCTATAGGATGGGTTGAAAATTTGTAGGAAGTGATAAAGAGGGGAGGAATCAAAAATGACTCCAAGAAATCTGAGTTATAAGAGGAGAATTGCTTTCCACGGTAAGCCAGTTGTTACTTCGCAAGGAAACAAAATATCTTGTATCTAGTTTTACCCACTAGTGTTAATAGAGTGCAAGCAGTTCCTTTGTTCAGTTGTATCCAACTCTTTGTGACCTCATTTAGGATTTCATTGGCAGAGATACTGGCATGGTTTTCCGTTTCCTTCTCTACCTCATTTTACAGATGAGGAAACTGAGGCAAACAGGGTTAAGTGACTTGCCTAGGGTCAACACAGCTAGCAGGTGTCTGAGGCTGTACATGAACTCACAAAGAGAAATCTTTCTGACTCCAGCCCTGGTGCTCTATCAGACTCTGAGCCATGTAGCTGCCCTGTAATTCCACTGACCTAAAAATCAAAGTAGACTGAATGTTTAACTAGCTGACAGTCTTAACTAAGTGACTTCCATGCTTTGCATGGAAGCACCAGAATTGCTTGCCAGATGATTGTAGGGCCTTAATAACTTAAGAATCATTCCCAACAAGGGGAGGTTAGGATAAAGAAGCATTGGCATAGTTTATTTTTCATTCATCTTTCCCAGGGACCATAGAGTCATACAAGCTAGATTCGGCTTACAATCAACTATTTGACAATTATTGATTCTAAAAGAATATGTTGCCTCTGCAGTGGAGCTGCATGAATACAGAGCAGGCCACTTAATAAATGTTAAAGTGTGCAGTTTGATATTCCAGTGGATTAAAAATGTATACCAAACTGCCATACTTTTTAAAGAATGTTAGACTAGGTCTAGAATTCATGGTTAAAACTAGCAAAAAATGTGGCAACCTGATTAGTATTACCAAAAGAACATATCATATGATTCTCCTT
Organism: Vombatus ursinus; assembly: GCF_900497805.2. NCBI lineage: Eukaryota > Metazoa > Chordata > Mammalia > Diprotodontia > Vombatidae > Vombatus > Vombatus ursinus. The sequence continues at coordinate 30,037,360 of NW_020955033.1, forward strand.
CTGCACCTGGTCTTTGTACATTATTTGAAATCTCTTTGGTTACCTTCACCCTGAATTAAGTGGTATACAGTTATTCCAATATTAGCATACCATTTTATTGGTAGGATTTTTTTTCTTAAAATTCAAAGGGCCTGGGAGAAACATCTATATAAAGGTATAGAACTGGTGACCAAGCAGGAGTACAATAAAAGAAGTTAAGAGGCTGTTGGATTTGCTTCTTATATAAGTCTTTCTTGACTCCAGTTAAAATCCCTGAATTATAAAGGGTCTTTCGGACTAATTAAAATGCTGTTCAACCTGATTTTTCTTATTATCTTTAATATATTTGATTGGAAAATATTAGTCTCAAATTCTTTCTGGTCTTTGACAGAATACTTTCCCATTTTTCAGGTAATAACATAAATATCCCTGATAATTTTGTAGTAAAACTTATCAAATTTTATTTAATTTGATGTTTTAAAACATTTAGGGGAAATTCTTTATCTAAGACGAAACTGAAAAGATAGAACTTAGTTCCCCCCTCCCCCCAAAGGAAATAAGGATATTAATCACATTATCAATTTCTGACCTGGAAAACAATACCTTATCTAAAGACTGACTAATGAACTTTTCTTGGTTCTCCTATATATGTACTTTAAAAGCATACTTCTTCATTGTTTCAGTGGATCTTTGATCTCATCAATGTTTTTAATCCTGGTAACAAATAGAAAGCTGTCTATACCTTCTGATCCTATGTAGCTCTTGCTCATATCCTTCTGTAATTATAGGTTATGTATCCATTGTGTGAATCTGGAGGAGTTATAGGAATACCTCTAGATTCATGTTAAATGTAGATAAGTGTAATTGTTAATTTGTGATACCCATACTGAGAACAGAAAGAACAATAAGAGGTGCTAGAGAACATAGAAATAGAATCTTTGGGAGCAGAGTCAAGATGGCAGAGTAAAGTGACTTGCTTGAGCTCTCCCCCAAACCCCTCCAAATACCTATTAAAAAATTACTCCAAACAAATTCTAGAGCAGCAGAACACACAAAAAGACAGTGAAACAAATTTCCAGCCCAAGACAACCTGGATGGTTGATAGGAAAAATCTGTTGCACTGGTCTGGGAGAGGAGCGCAGTTCAGCATGGATTGTACAGGCAAAGATGGGGCTAGAGGAAACCTGGAACAGGCCTTAGGGGACTGAAACACGGGAAACTGTGGTGGTTTCCAGACTTCACAACCCACAAATGCCAAAGACAACTTAGAATATCAGTGGAAAAGGTCTGTTGGACCTGGGTGAGAGAGGAGCGCAGTCCAGCCCTGGCACTAGCATAGCCCTAGGGCGACAGCCACAGCAGCAGCAGTTGCTTCTGGAGTTCTCGGCCCACAGACAGTGAGGGGAACGAGTGGCTGATCAGAGGGGGATTGCAGGGATCTCTTTGTTAGTGCTGAGGCAGTATTCTCTTGCTTTGCCTATGCTTGGATCTGGGGCACAGTCTGGGGTGGTGGTCCTGGGGCAAGGAGGAGCACTGGCAAGGAGATGCTTCTGGTGGCAGTGGAGAGGGAATCCTCACAGTGCCAAGGCAGAAAAGAGTGCTTGTGGTCACTCATCCACCAGAGCACAGGCCAGGAAAGGAGTGAACCTTTATGATCATACCACCTTGAAAGAACTGAAAATTTACAAGTCCCTAGAATTATCTCTGGAAACAGTTGCACGAACCCCCTGAAGGTTGGGACAGTACACATGGAAGCAGAGCCCTACCATAGCAAAGAGTTAAGAAGTTAAGTAATTGGCTGGGAACATGAGCAAACAGAGGCAAAAGACTCAGACTATACAATCTTACTTTGGTGACAAAGAAGATCAAAACGTGCAACCAAAAGACAACAAAACTCCTACATCCAAAGCCTCCAAGAAAAATATGACTTGGTCTCAGGCCATGGAAAAGCTCAAAAAGGATTTTGAAAAGCAAGAGAAAAGAAAAGAAGAAAAACTGGGAAGAGGAATGACAGTGATGCAAGAAAATCATGAAAAATGAGTCAACAGCTTGCTAAAGGAGACCCCCAAAAATACTGAAGAAAATAACATCTTAAAAAATAGCCTAACCCAAATGGCAAAAGAGGTCCAAAAAGCCAATGAGAAGAAGAATGCCTTAAAAAGCAGAATTAGCCAAATGGAAAAGGAGATCCAAAAAGTCACTGAAGAAAATAATTCCTTAAAAATTAGAATGGAGGCAATGGAAGCTAATGACTCTATGAGAAATCAAGAAATTATAAAACAAAACCAAAAGAATAAAAAATAGAAGACAGTGTTAAATATCTCATTGGAAAAACAACAGACCTGGAAAATAGATCCAAGAGAGATAACTTAATAATTATTGTATTATCTGAAAGCCATGATCAAAAACAGAGCCTAGACATCACCTTTCAAGAAATTATCAAGGAAAACTGCCCTGATATTCTAGAACCAGAGGGCAAAATAGAAATGGAAAGAATCCGCCAATCACCTCCTGAGAGAGACCCCTAAAGATAAACTCCTAGGAATATTGTAACCAAATTCCAGAGTTCTCAGGTCAAGGAGAAAATATTGCAAGCATCCAGAAAGAAAAAATCCAAGTATTGTGGAAACACAATCAGGATAATACAAGATTTAGCAGCTTCTGCATTAAGGGATCAGAGGGTTTGGAATATGACATTCCAGAGGTGAAAGGAGCTAGGATTAAAACCAAGAATTACCTACCCAGCAAAACTGAGTATAATCCTTCAGGGGAGGAAATGGAAATTCAATGAAATAGAGGACTTTCAAGAATTCTTGATGAAAGGACCAGAGCTGAAAAAAAACAAACAAAAAAAAAGGGGGTAGCTGGGTGGCACAGTGGATAGAGCACTGGCCCTGCAGTCAGGAGGACCTGAGTTCAAATCCAGCCTCAGACACATAACACTCACTAACTGTGTGACCCTGGGCAAGTCACTTAACCCCATTGTCTAGCCCGGCCCCCCTGCCACAAAAAAAATAAAAAACAACCAAAAACCAGAAAAGACCAGAGCTGAATAGAAAATTTGACTTTCAAATACAAAACTCAAGAGAAACATGGAAAGGTAAACAGGAAAGAGAAATCATAAGGGACTTATTAAAGTTGAACTCTTTATATTCATACATGGAAAGATGATATTTGTAACTCATGAGACCTTTGTCAGTAGTAGGGTAGTTGGAGGGAATATACATATATATATCTATATATCTATATATATATCTCTGTCTCTATATATAGATAGATATATATATATACATATATATACATATATAGATATATATATAGACAGAGTGCACAGGGTAAGTTGAATATGAAGGGATGATATCTAAAAAATAAAATTAATGGGTGAGAGAGGATTGTGGTAGGAGAAGGAGAAAGGAAGAGGTAGAATGGGATAAATTATCTCACATAAAAGGCAAGAAAAAGCTTTTACAGTGGAGGGGAAAAGGGGAGGTGAGAGGGAATGAGTGAATCTTGCTGTCATCAGATTTGGCTTAAGGAGGGAATAACATGCACACTCAGTTGGGTATGGAAATCTATCTTACCCTACAGGAAAATAGGGGGGAAGGGGAAAAGAGGAGGGGAATGATAGAAAGGAGGGCAGATTGGGGGAGGGGTAGTCAGAAGCAAACACTTTTGAGGAGGGACAGGGTCAAAGGAGAGAATAGAATAAATGGGGTGGGATAGGATGGAGGGAAATATAGTTAGTCTTTCTTAACAGGACTGGAGGTGTTTTGCATGACTACACATGTGTAGCCTGTGTTGAATTGCTTACCTTCCCAATGAGGGTGGGTGGGGAAGGAGGATAGGAGAGAATTTGGAACTCAAAGTTTTAAGAATGAATGTTAAAAATTGTTTTTACATGCAACTGGGAAATAAGAGATAAAGGTAAAGGGGTATAGAAACCTATCCTGCCCTACAGGAAAATAGAAAGGGAAGGGAATGGGGGGGGTGATAGAAGGGAGGGCATATTGGGGGAAGGCGTATTTAGAATGTGTGCCATCTTGGGTTGGGGGAGGGGAGACATGGGGAGAAAATTTGGAACTCAAAATCTTGTGGAAGTGAATGTTGAAAACTAAAAATAATTCATTAAAAAAATAACTCATCAAAAAAAAAAGAAATAGAATCTTGGACTTTAGAAGTCAGTAAGTCCAAATTCTTCATTTAAAAGAATGATGAAATGGAATCCAGAAAAAAAATTAAATGACTTGCTCAAGGTCACCTAAATAGTGGCAGAGTCAGGAGCAGAACTCAGCTCTACCCAGTGTGGTAGAAGCCGCCTTCTAGATCTTTTGACCAGTACAACTTTTGGGCTATCCATTTGTTATCCTTCTTACTTTACCTGACTAGCCCGTTTCCTTTTCTTGTCATATTTTTTATATCTTCTAATTTAATAACATTCAATGTAAATTATTTGATTATATTTCTAAAAGTTATGATTGTAATTTGCGGGAATATACCCTCATTAAAAGAAAACTAGCCATTCTTTTCCTCCATTTAATCATCTCAGATTTGGGGAGATAAAGTGAAGCTCTGTTATGGGAATGGGAACTGGACTTGTCATGTCATTTCATTGTTGTAGAGGACTCCCAGGTGAGGAAACTCCTCTAGCTATGTAAATCAGCACTTTATACTCTTAGAGACTTGCTAGAGTTGTTCAGTTGTCCAACTCTCCATAATCCCATTTGGGGTTTTCTTGGCAAAGATCCTGGACTGGTTTACTGTTTTCTTTTGTAGCTTATTTTACAGGTGAGGAAACTGAGACAAACAGGGTGAAGTAGCCTGTCTAGGGTCCCACAGCTAGTGTCTGAGGCCAGATTTGAACTCATGAAGATGAATGTTTCTGACTCCAGGCCAGTTACTTAATCCACCAAGTCACCTAGGTGCCCCTTGCCGGAAGGTGAAGTGAGTTATCTGGGGCTAACGCAGCTAGTTTGTGTCACAGGCAGTATTTGAACCTAAGTCTTCCTGGGTTTGAGGCAGCCTCTCTATCCACTGGACCAGGTTACCTCTCTGCCCTGTTATACCATAAATTAAATCAAGTGACTCTCATCTCACCTCAGCTGTAATGATTACATGTGATAAAAAACTGTTGTGACATTGTTATTATTCCACAACATTATCATTAAGAAGTTGTTTATAGTCTATAGTTTTTAGATCATTTAATTGAAAAGAATGGAAAACCTTTGTTTACAGGGTTGTTTTTTTAATTAAGTTACAATATATCAAATTTTCATAGGAGTGATAAGTTTTTAGAGCTGGTTGGGGCCTTGGGAGTATATTACTGCTGTGAATGCTAGGCATTTGTGCAGGGGCAAGGAGAGGCAGGGTTTAAATGAGGCAATGTCCCTGCTCTCCTGGATATATAATAAAGCCTCTGTTTCACAGATGAGGAGATAGGCCCAAAGAAGGTAAGTGGTTTGCCCAGTGATAGCTGTAAGCGTTTACTATGTGGTAGTCCTGTACTAAGTTCTGGGGATAGAAAGAAAGGCAAACAATAGTCTCTGCCCTCATGGAGCATACATTCTAATTGGGGAAACAACATGTGGGTAACAAGGTATAGACAAGATATATACAGAGTAGATGGAACAGTAATCTGAAATGGGAGTCATTAGCATCTGGGGAGACGAGGAGAGGCCCACAAAAGGTAGGTTTTGAATTGAATCTTAAAGGTTTAGGTGAGGGAACAGAGCATTTTAAGCATAGAATACAACCAGTGCAAAGACAAGGAAAAGAGAAATGAAGGAATTGCAAGTAGGGCAGTATAGCTGGATCATGGAATGCCTTGTAGGAGTGAGAATAAAATAAAATATAGGAAAGGGCCTGGTTGGTAATAGGAAACCCCTGAAGCTCACTAGAGCTTCAGACCAACACAAGGAAAACCACCTTGGCAGCTGTTTGGAGGATGGGTTGGATTGGAGAGGGTTGAGACAGGAAGACCAATTAAAAAGCATTTGCAGTATAAATAAGTGGTGATGAGGGCATGAACTAAGGTTGTGGCTATATGAGGGGAAAGAAGCGAACATATGTGAGGGATGTTGTGAAGGTAGAAATGAAAAGATTTGCAACAGATTGTATATGTGGGGTGAGTAAGAGTTAAGGAGTTGAGCATGACACTGAGGTTGTTAGCATAAGTAATTGGGAGGTTGGTAGTGCCCTTGGTGCTAATGGGGAAATTCGGAAGGTCATAGATCTTGTTAGATATACATACTTTCTTCTAGAACATGCTGCCTCTAGAGTGTGACCTATGATATAATCAAATCTATATAAAAAATTGTAATGGGATTTTACTGAATTTTTTGAAATGATTTCATACTTATTAAAAGTTTATCCAACATAAGTTAAAAGGAGAAAGAATGAAAACATCTATTTCTTAATCTTAAACTATATATGTTTCTTTGGAGTTACTTTATTTTCATCTTGCAAGTAGGGTTTATTTTGCGATTACCTTTACCCAATGTAAGTAGCAACTCTTCAATGAGGTTTTTCTGCTCACTAATTTTAGATGCCATAAATTTTGTTTTAGTCAATAAATTTTTCTTTCTCTTCTAGAATCCACTATCCAACATGTCGAGCAAAAAGGCAAAGAAGACCACAAAGAAGCGTCCTCAACGAGCAACTTCCAACGTATTTGCTATGTTTGACCAGTCACAGATTCAAGAATTCAAGGAGGCTTTTAACATGATTGATCAGAACAGAGATGGTTTCATCGACAAAGAAGATTTGCATGATATGCTTGCTTCCTTGGGTAAATTTCAGGGTCTCATTTTTTTTTCCTGAAAAAAATTATTTTGTGAATCAGGGAGATCACAAGAGTACTCCCCTTAATCAGGTTAAATGTAATTGCTAATTTGTGATAGTCTAACTGAGAATAGAGCAATAAGAGGCACTAGAGAACATAGAAATATAGAATCTTTGAGTTGGAATGGACCTCAGAAGTCATTAAGTCCAACCTTCTCATTTTAAAGATGATGAAATGGAATCGAGAAAAAAATTAAATGACTTAGATCTAAGATTGAGTGGATAATATCAGAGCCAGGAGTAGAATTCAGAGTCTAGTGCTTTCTAGTGAAACAGAACAAGGAAAAGCAATCAAAGCAAGTAACTCTAAGTTCGTAGGGGAAAGGATTGAATTAATTGATTAGGAGCTAACAGCTATTTGAGAAGTTGAACCTGGCTTAAGACTAATGTAAAAAGATTTCTAGATGTGGAAATAAGAATTACTTCATACCTAAACTTGAGCAGCAAGAGTGCAGGGCAAATGTGAAAAGGCCAAGAACAGGAGTTCACCTAGGGATCAGAGGTTCTCAAGCTTTTTTTGTGTCATAGACCCCTTTTACAATCTGATTGAAGCCTCTGGACACCTTCTCAGAATAATGTTTTTAAATATATAAAATAAAATATGTAGGATTGTAAAGGAAACATATTAAAATACAGTTATTATAGTACTTAATTAAAAAAAATTCACAGACCCAAAGTTGAGTCCCTGACCTACATAGAAGGGACTAAATTTTTTTTTTAGGCAGTTGGAGTTAAGTGACTTGCCCAAGGTCACACAGCCAGTAAATGTCAAGTGTTTAGTCTGTGGCCGGATTTGAACTCGGGTCCTCCTGATTTTAGGGCCAGTGCTCTATCCACTGCACCATCTAGCTGCCCCTTGAAGGGATTAAATTAAGGCAGAGTAGTAGGTTGGTACCCTACCTTAATAAAAGCAAGAAATCAAGCAGGATCTAGTTATTCTAGTACCTAGTCAGAGACTAGGCAACAAAGGGTCAGGATTTGTATAAGGGAATTATTAGCAAGACTGGAGTTTGATACTAATCCTAGGGCTTTATGATTCAGTTACTGGTTTCATCATATGGGCAGGTTTAAGCCCAATCAGGTTGGCAGATCTGGCCAGGCTGGGAGGCAGGGTGCAGTTTCTGGGAGCAAGGCAGAGTCTAACAGAAAGATAGAACAGCTAGCTAGGAATGTCAGGCTGCCTGGAAGAGCAATTTAGATCAGAATCCTGGGTTTGTGCCAGGAGAACAAGACAAGATCTAATTTTTTGAAGGACAAAGAGAATACTTCTATAGCTTGGAGCTAGCAATGTGGCAGAGCACTAAAACAAGAAACCAGGATATATTATTCTGGACTCTATAGCTAATCCTGTATTCTGTATGTCTAATGAATTTTACAATAGAAAATAAACATACAGACAGACATCAAGGGGATCATGTAAATAACTTAACTCTAATCTCTTAAGAGCCTTACATTAGTACATTCTGGGTTTTTTGTTTGTTTTTTGTTTTTAAACAAACGTAATGGTCAATGTTCATAGATTAGGCCTAGTTCAATGTAATAATTTTTTGCATTCTAAATGGCTGGAAAATTGTTTTAGATGTCTTAATTCAGAGAAGAGGTGCTGAGGAGAATTAAGGGGTAAGCCTGCATTTCCAAGGTTGACCTCTTTAAAAAAAAAAATGCCTGGTTTATTTCTTAAAGAGTTTAAGACTAGGGCAGACTCAGGAAACTTTTCAGGTGACCCTGATTTATGTCATACAATTGTAGCACATTGTGAACCTTTTAAATCATTTTCTGGTTTCATTTACTTCCACACTTAGTCTGAGCACTTTGATGTCCATAAATGGAGACTGTGGCATGACCCAAGAGATATATGATCAGTCACAGGGTGACTTGGAGGGTGGGTTCTGTACCCTAAGGTAGTAGTGACCTATGGGAGAGAGCCTCCTTTTTATTTTTGTTTAGACTGGAAGGAGTAAGTGTCATAGTAATACATATTTATAATTAGAGATATTTGCTGAAGAAAAAAAAACTTTTTCCCGATAGAGATATGCAATCAAAAAAGCTTGGATATCACTGGTCTAAATAATGCCCATGGTCAGCCATCCCCACCATATGCCAACTACCTGCCACCCACGGGGTAGCTAAGCCAGCTTTGCTGGCGCTCAAAGGGAGAGATAGGAGGCAATATGTGCCACACAAGTCAAACCACGATTGATCATTTTCTCCTCCCAAACCTTGATGGAGACTGCACAGAACCCTGAACCTAAGAGCCTTGAGATTGATGTTGTCCGTCCCCCGCCCCAACCACCTAACCTGCTTCGAGCTCAGTTCCAAAACCATCATTGAGGGTCCAGTGGCATCGGCTGGCCAGTTGCCATTAGTGGATGTGCAGATAGGCATAGAGATCTGGAAATAGCAGGACACAGTAGGTCGCTGGTTCTGCTCCCAGCCACCCACCCTTACAGCCTTTATCTGGGAAGCCCAGGACCCTCAACCCAGGAGCCTTTGGAAAAGCACATGTATGCTTTCTTCTAGCCCACTACCCACAATGCATCATCCTGGAATCCAACCCTTACAGAAAAGATGTAGCCTTGCAACTACCTGCTCCTGCAGGTAGTACTATGACTACATTTATTGAAGACCCAGAAAAGAAAATTCTTGGCACTATCAAATGGTTAGACATCAGAAACTGATGATTTTTATCAATGAGAAAGATATTTTAAAAGATATATTACCATCTATTTTGTTTCGGCACTCTGAGGCCTAATTTCTTTCCATATATGTTGTCTCCTCCATTAGAATGTGAGCTCTTTACAACCTGTCTTTTCTGTTGGTATCGCTAGCACTTAGCACAGTACTTTGCATGTAATAAACACCTAACACTTTATTCGTTCATCAGTCGTCCCTTCTTTGCCTCAAAACTTTCGTTTCTACCTCTCTATTGCCTACTTCTCTTCTATAAAAATGCTTGTCTCCCCATTTTAAAAAACTCCTCAAACCTTCAGACCTGTTACCCTCTCATATTTCTCTTTTTTACTGCCAAATTTCTAGAAAAAGTAATCTACACTCAAAGCCTTCATTTCCTTACTACCCATGTAATCCTTAACCCCTTGTGATAATGGCTTCTTTCTGTTCCACTCTATCTAAACTGCTTTCTCTAAGATCACCAGTAACCCTCCAGTTGCAAAATGAGTCCTCAGGTTTTGAACATTGTGAGAACCAAATCACTTTTTCTGTCTCAAGTGGCAGTCAATGTAGGAGATCCTTTTACCTCCAGAGCCAGAGCAGGAAAGTTTCCTCAAAACTATGTGGCTTGAAGAGATAGTTTCCAGTTGGAACTCAGAATTCATTTTCTCATAGATATAATAAGAAACTAAAATATGATAGTGTAATTCAGACCCTTTTATGGGCAAAACTAAGAATCTAAACAATACTTTTAATCTTTTTGCCTGAGAAAATGTGTTTTCTAATCATTGATTTATTAGCAGACTTGGAAAACAATCCATTTGCAAGGTAGAGACTAAATGTTTAAAATAATGATAGTAACTTATATTTATATAATATTTTATGATTACAAAACACTTAAATATACATCATCTCACTTGATCTTCACAAAACTTTATGAGGTAAATTGTGCCACTAATATTCTCCCTAATTTAGAGATGAAGGAACTTATCTAGAGAGAGAGATTTGTGACTTTCCAAGGTCAAATGGTCAGTCAGTGATAGACCTGACTGGAACCCAAATTTTCTGATCCTCAAACCAAGTCTTTTCCTACTACTTCACTTCCCATATGCAAATGAGTGTACAGCAATACTAGATTTAAACATGCTCTCATGTTGGTGGTTACCATTGTTGTTTTTTACTCAAAGTAACTTTTGGTTAAATCTGCTTTCTAAGCTTTAATATTACAATATTGCATATTGAATAATAATTTAATATATAGTAAGGTAATGATTATTATCATACTAGAAATAACTGCATCATAGTTACCAACTTTAAATTTTTTTCATGTGAATTCTTTTAGGGAAGAATCCAACTGATGCATACCTAGATGCTATGATGAGTGAGGCTCTAGGTCCAATAAACTTCACCATGTTTCTTACTATGTTTGGTGAGAAATTAAATGGAACAGATCCAGAAGATGTGATTCGAAATGCTTTTGCTTGCTTTGATGAAGAAGCAACAGGTGGGTGGTAATCATGAAATAATATCACATAGTTTTCAAATCAGCTGCAAAATTAAGATGTGTCTAGCTAACTGTTAATGTGAAGTTTACCTAAACCTTCAACCACGGTAAAACTGAAGGTTCTGGTTGCAGAAGTGACCTTCTCAAATAGCTGACATCAGGAATTAAAATCTTTATTTGGCTTTGTGAAACTTGTCAAAAAGGATATTTTTAATTCTTATGCTCATATCCACATCTGTTATTTTATTGATATATGTACAACTTCTACCAATACAAAGTATAACCCCTCTTATAATTTAGTATATAATCTGTGAGAGTTAATGGTGCCCCAGAAAAAAATCACTACCCTGATGCTAGTCTGGTGATGAGCCTCTGATTGATGACATTAGTTTCTCCTGATGCTTTATCTAATTCTACCTCCTGTTGACCTCATTAGCTCCCATAGGTGTCATTGTTTTCTCTGTGCAAATGACTCACAGAACTATAAAGGATGGTCCAAGCATTAATAGCTTAAAATTGCAATAAGACTTTTGGAATACCCTGTATATCCAACCCTATCTTCTCCCCTGAGCTCCAGTCCCTCATCACCAGCTCCCTAGTGGACATTTCAAACTAGATATCCCATAGGCATCTCAGATGTATCTAAAAAAGAACTGTCTTTCTCCTCAAATTCACCCCCTTTTCTGAATTTCCTTATTTCAGTAGTAAACACCACCATCTTTTTAATCATTTAAGTTTACAACTTTAGAGCCATCCTAACTCCACAGTCTCTTTTATCCCATGTAGCTAGTCGCTCACCACATCTTGTCATTCCTGTTTCTGCGACATCTCTTTGTATTCAGCTTCTCCTCACATGGACACCACCGTAGTGCAGACCCTCCTCACCTCAGACCTGTACTATTGCAGTAGCTTCCTAATAGATCTCTCTTTCTCTTGGTTCTTCCCACTCCATCATCTACATAGCTACCAAAGTGATATTCCTAAAGCACAGGTCTCACTATGTCACTCCTCTACTCAGTAAAGTCCAGTGGCTCTCTATTATTTCTAGGATCAATTAAAACTCTTCTGTTAAGCATTAATAACTAAACAAGATAAGCCTAAACTACCTTTCCAGCTTTAATATACTTTCCTTCCTATCATGTACTCTATGATCTAGTCAGACTGGCCTTTTTGATGTTCTTTACACACAACATTACATTTCCTTGCCTTTAATTGGCTGTCCCCCATGGTTTCTATATACTCATTTGTATATGTTGCCTTAACCTATAGAACATAAGTGCCTTGAGGTCCAGGACTGTTTCATTTTTGTTTTTGTATCCCTAGCTACCTAGCACAGTACCTGGAACGTAGTAGGTGCTTAATGAATGCTTGTTGATTGTTAATTGATTGAGTGGTCTTTGGACTGTAGACAGATAGTCAGTTGGCCCATACTGGAAGCCTTTCAAGTTTAGAAGGAACTGCTAAAAATTATCATTTTTCTGGCATAGCCTTTGAGAACCCAGAGTCACTGATGAGACACGGAGGGATCAGAAGAGACCTTAATGAATTCCTTATTAAAAGTTCCATAAGGTCCTATTTAGTATAAAACAGAATTGTTGAATTGAGAAAACTTTATGAGTCTGGTCCATGCTTGCCCATATTTTTAGTTGTATTCCCCTCTCAACTAAATGTAACTTCTGCTGTCTCCAGTATGCCTTTGCTCATGCCATTATATCTCAACCACTCTCCTCTTTATTTTTTATCTTCTTCAGGCCCAGATCTGTTATGTAATTTTTAGGCAGGTCATTTAATAAGCCCTTCTATGTCCTGTGCACTTTGCTAAGTGCTAGGGATACACAAAGTAAAAATGAAAGTCTCTCAAAGAGCTTACATATTGTCACGGAAGATATAAGTATATGCAAAAATAAATATGAGGTAATTTTACAGAGGAAAAAGCCTCATAAAGAAGGTAGTGTTTAAGCTGAATTTTAAAGGAAGCAAGGGATTCTGAGAAGTAGATACGGGGAGAGTATGTAGTTCAGGCAGAGGGACAACTAGTATAAAATTACAGAGGTAGGAGAACAAATGTTGTGAAAGGCTTGTTTGGTTGGACCATAGAGTATCTAAAGAGGAGTATTACATAGATTATAAGGATGGGTTGGAGCCAGCGGGGAAGGACTTTGAAAGATAATAGGGAAAAACTGGAGTTTAGCAAGCAGAGAATTGACGTAGTTAGACTTTTGTTTTAGGAATATCACTTTGATAGCTATGTGGAAGATGGATTGGAGAGGGGAGAGACTTGAAGCAGAGACACTTACATTATATTACAGGGAGTTACAGGAGTCTAGGTATCAGATGAGTAAGGCCTGTACCAAGGTGTAGTCCTGTGAAATGGCAAAAGGGGGATGAATTTGAGAGATATGAAAGTCAAATTGGCAAGATTTGACAACTGATTGGATATATGAGGTGATTGAGAGTGAGGAGTTGAGGTTGGCACAGTGGTTATCATCTAAGTGACTGGAAGGATGGTAGTTTCCTTGACAAAATAGGAAAGTTCAGAAGTGGGTTTGAAGGGGAGTTTTTTTTTTAATATCTTTATCTGTCCAATAGGTAGTTGGTCATGAAGGACTGGAGCTCAGGGTTGTATGGTGTGTGTGTGTGTGTGTGTGTGTGTGTGTGTGTGTGTGTCTGTGTGTGTCTGTGTCTGTGTCTGTGTGTGTATAGGTAGATAGATATAGATAACGAATATGGAGAGAGAGAGTTCTGTGAGTCATTTGTATAGAGATGATCATTAAACCCACAATAACTAATGAGATCACCAAGAATGAGAGTATAGATTGAGAAGAGGAGGCTCCAGGACAGAGTGTTCAGTCAGCAGTCACACAGCATTTATTAAGTACACTTGATGTGAGCCGGGCACTATGTTAAGTGCTAAGGATAAGATGAAAGGTAAAACAGTACCTGCCCTTGAGCTTGCATTCTAATGGGGAAAACAACATATAAATAATTAGGTTCATATGAGGTAAATATAGAGTAAATGGAAGGTAGTTTCAGAAGGCATTATGGGAGTGGGTAGGGGGTGGAGGGACAGGACTGGAAAAGGCTTCCTGCAGAAGATGAGACTTAAACTGAGTCTTAAAGGAAGCCAGAAGGCCTTTGTGAGGAGGGAGGAAATTGCAGGCATGGGGAGCAGCCAGTGAAAAGGCATGGATGGAGGGAGGAGATGCAAGTTGTGTTTTGAGGAACAGCAAGAAGGTCCGTGTGGTTGGATTGTAGAGAGGATAGAGGAGAGTGAGGGGTAACAAGACTGGAAATGCAGAAAAGGGCCAAATGAAGAGCTTAAAGTGCCAAACAGGATTTTTACTTTTACCCCGGAAGTAATATGAAGCCATTTTATTGAGCAGGGAGGTGAGGTACATGATGATAAAAAACCAGATGGGAAATAGACAGGACAGGAAGTATGGCTGAGAAAAGATCATCAGATTTAGGACGTAAGAGATTGTTGGTAACTTCAGAGAGAAAAGTTTAAGTTGCATGAGGTTAGAAGCTAGATTCCAGAGAGATTAGAAGAGAGGGAGAGGAGAGGTGGTGGAGTGAGTTAGCAAGTGTAAACAAGTTTTTTCTAGGAGTCTGGCAGAGAAGGGGAGAAGATACAGGATCATAGTTTTGGTTTTCTTTTTTTAAGGATGGGGAAGACTTGGGCATGTTTAAAGGCAGCAGGTAAAGAATCAGATTAGAGAAAAAGGGGGGTGATTGTCATTCTTCTAGAGAAAATGAAAGGAGTTGAGATCAAAGGACCATGTAGACGGTTGACTGTGGCAAAAAAAAAGGGCCACCTCATTATCAAAGGCTTGAGAAAAGGAAGAGAAAGAGTCTGGGGTAAAAAATAAAGAAGAAGGTACTCAAGTTGAATGCCAGTTTCCTTTGTTAAGTTAAAAACAAGTTCATTTGCTGAAAATGTTAGGAGGATGGGGAGATGTGGGACACTGAAAAGAGAAGAGGAGGTTTGGAATAGCTTCTCTGAGTAGTGAGAGAGGGAAATAGGAAATAATAAAAGAATTACCTTGCTCTGGTAAGGTGGTGAGTGAAGGTAATGACAGTACTGACGAATGGCCAGGGACACACCATCTGGAAGAAAGCAGGTATCAGATCCCGTTAAATGGAAGGCATATGAGGGAGGAAGGATCCAGAATGAAGGGAAGTTTGTTCATTATGGAACAGGAATTCCATTGGACACAGTGGAGGGTGAGTAGAGTTAAAGTAGGGTATGAGTAATGTGGCATTGAGAGTGAGGATAAAAGAAAGAGTAACAGGGTTTGGAGGTAGTTTATTCTTAGGCTGCTGTGATTAAGTAATGTAGGGATAAGAAGAGTAACATCTGGTGCAAGTTTGCTAGCCGTGGGGTAGAAGTTTTCCTCCTACCTGATTGCTCCTTCCGTCTGCTTTGCTGGATCTTCCTCCCTGTCACACCCACTAACCGTCTGTCACCCCACCGTCTCTGTCCTGGGTCCTCTTCCATTCTGTCCTTTTTTATGTGGTGATCCTATCAGTTGTCATCTCAGTGCTGATGATTCTCAAATCTATCCAGCCCTAACCTTTCTGCTAACATCCAGTCTCGTATCTCCAGCTGCATATTGGACATCTTGATCTGGAGGCTCCGTGGGAATGTTAAACTCAACACGTCTAAAACTGAATCCATTATATTTCCTCCCCAAACCTGCCCCTTCCTAACTTGCTTATTACTGTTGAGGGTACCACTAGTCACCCAGGCTCAAAAACCGAGGTGTCATCTTTTGTTCCTCGCTATCTTTCACCCCCTCCCCTTCCCATATCCAATCTGTTGCCACATCCTATTGATTTTATCTTTGTGGTATCTCTTGAATATGTCCGCTTCTCTCCTCTTACACTCGCACCACCCTGGTGCAAGTCCTCTTCAAATTGTGCTTGGACTATGGCAATAGCTGACTGATTTATCCCCCTGCCACACGTCTCTCCTCACTCCACTCCACTCTCCACTCAGCTGTCAAAGGGATCTTTCTAAAGCATGTGTCTTATCGTGTCACCCTCACCCCCACTCCCCACCCCAGCAGTAACCTTCCATTCACCCCCAGTCACCTCCAGGATCAAATGTAAAAGCTCGTTTGGCATTCAAGCCCTTCATAACCTGTCCCCCTTTCTCAGTCTCCTTATATCTTACATCTCCACACATTCTTTGATCCAGTGAAAAAGTCACTTATCTCCCAACTCGGGGCATTTTCATTGACTGTCTTGGAATTCTCTCCCTCATCATCTCCACCTTCCTGCCTTCTCTGGATTACTTCAATTCCCAGCTAAAATTCTACCTTCTATAGGAAGCTTTTTCCTCATGCCTCTGAATTCTGCTGCCTTCCATCTATTAATTATTTCATATTTATCCTGTATATAGCTTGTTTATACATAGTTGTTTACCTGTTATCTCCCCAGTTAGACTGTGAGTTTCTTGAGAACAAGGGCTATCTTTTGCCTTTCTGTGTATCCCCAGTGCTTGGCACAGTGCCTGGCACATAGTGGGTGCTTAATAAATATTTATTGATTGACTGATATGAAATATAATTTTAAATTTCAATTTTTTAATTTAAAAAGTTATTTTGTTGCCCCCTGCATTACTTCCCTCTAAAAGAAAAACAAAGACTTTGTCCTTAGTCAAGCAAAAGAAATTCCCTCTTGTGCCATGTATAATAAAAACTATGTCTCTGTTGCATCCTGAATCCATCACCTTGTTTATCAGGAGAGATAAATAACATGCCTCATCATTGCTTCTCTGCAATCATGGTTGGTCTTTATGTTGATCAGAATTTTTATGGCTTTCAGAGTTGTTTGTTTTTTACAATGCTGTTGTTATTATATAAATTGTTCTTGTTTTGCTCACTTCGGTGCTGTCATTACGAGTCTTCCCAAGTTTCACTGAAACTGTCTCATCCTTTCTTCACATATCTCTTTCAAATACACAGTAATATTCCATGATTCATATACTATGATTTGTTTGGCCATTTCCCATTTGATGGGCACTCTTTTGGATTACAGTTCTTACCTACTACCAAAAATGCTGCTATAAATATTTTTGTATATATGGGTCCTTTCTTCTTTATCTCTTTGACATATAGGCCCAGCAGTGGCGTTGCTGGGTCAAAGGATGTACACAGTTTAGCGTAGTTCCAAATTGCTTTCCAAAAAGGCTGGCCCAATTCATAACTCCACTAGCTGTGTGTCGTACGTGAATTGTAATTGCCCCCCCCCCCCCCACCTCTGCCTGGATGTATGTTTTAGAGTTACCTGGACTGCTCTTCTTTAGTGGCTGGGTGGAATGTGATGTGTCTGGCCTTGATCTGCTCTGATACCTAAGAGGCATACTGTGTGCAGAGTACTGAGCTAGACGCAGAAGAAAATACTAAGCTTAGATAAGACAGAATACCTGCCTTCTTGGGACTTATGGTCTAGTAAGGGAATAGGATACAAACAGAGTATAATAGACAGACATAATAGATCATAAATGCATTAAAGAATTGCAAACCAGAGTGCTCTGTGAGGCCTGACGTTTCTTGGAGGTAATGAAATTTGAGATAGGCTTCACAGGATAGGTAATAATTTACTTGATAAAGATCGACATTCCAGGCATTTGGAGCAATGTGAAAAATTGATAGGAAAGTGTAGAGTATATTCTGGAGTAGAGCCCTATTAGGATGGAGTGTAAAGTCCATGTAGTTAGGTTAGAAATTAGGCAAAAAACATTTGTTGTCTACTCTGTGCACTGTGCTTTGTGCTGGGGATATAAAGATGAAAATGAACATGTCTTGCCTTCAAGGAGCTTACATTCCCAGATTGTGGAGCGCTTTGATTTCTAGGGAAAGGAATTTGACATTTAATTGGTAACTGTTGGGGAGCCCCTGGAGACTTTTGAGCAGAGGCATTCTGGAAAGCAATTTGGAGCTATGCCCCAAAAGTTACTAAACCTAGTTTAGTTAAAAGTTACTTCAACCTAGCAAAAGTAGTGGGAAGATACCAGGCTGCTGGTATTTTACATTTTAGCATTTTACAGCAGGGTGGTGACAGTGAAAGGTGAAAGAACAATAGTTGTGATATGTTAGTGGAGGCCTCTGGTCCAGTCCATTCTCCACATAAGCTACCAAAGTGATTTTCCTTAGGAGGGTATCCGACCTTTTGCTCTCCCGCTTAATACACTCCAGGGGTTCCCTGTTGTCCCTAGGTTAAAATAAAATCTTGTCTGTTTGGCTTTAAAGACCTTTCACAACTTGCCTACAGCCTATATTTTAGGTTCATTGTATGTTAGTACCTTTCCAGTACTCTCGTCCAGGACCACTGACACTATTTCTGCCTTTGCCCTGGCTGTCCCTTATATGTGAAATTCACTTTCTCCTTATCTCTGACTCTCAGAAGATTTCAAGATATAGTGCAAGCACCATTTTCTACAGATAGTTGACTTTCCTGATTCCCTGTTACTGCTCTTTCTCTGTAACTTGTATGTATTCTGCATATACTTTTATATATATATATGTATATATATATATGTATATGCACATGTTGTCTGTCCCAATAAAATGTATGTTCCTTGAGTATTTTTCATTTTTATCTTTGTAAAGGGCCTAACACATGGTAGACATTTAATAAATGTTTATTGATTGATTGATTGAGATAGTAACTGATTGACCATAAAAGGTGAGGAAGAAGGGTCAAAGGTAACTTAAGTGTTATGAAGATAGGAAACTGGATTAATGGGGCCATAAACAAAAATAATGAAGTTAATAATAATAATAATAATCAAAGAGCAGGTTTGAAGAAATCTGTCAAGAAGTCTCCTCTTCATGAGTTCAAATCCACCCTTGGACACTTACCAACTGTGTGACCCTTGGCAAACCACTCCAGTATATTTGCCAAGAAAACCCCAAATGGAGTCACAGAGAGTCAAAAGTGACTGGAAAATGACTCAACAATAGGTAGAACATCCATAAGAAGATGGCCTGTAGGTAGCTGGAGATGGAGATCTGTACATTAGAGAAGTGGTCAGAACCAAATTTAAAAGTTTAGAAGTTGTCTGCTTAAAAGGTGGTAGTTGAATCTATGGGAGTGAATGGACTTAGCAAGGGAGATAGCATAGAGGGAAAGCACATAGGGTCAAGGACCACTCCTGGGGAAAACTTGGATAAGGAGTTTAGAAGAGAATGAGAAGTATCATCGCAGGATGTAGGCAGAATAGTTAGGAAAGCACCGGAAGAATGTGATGTCTTTGAAGGTTAAAGAAGGAGAAGAAGATGCAGCAGAAAATAAAAGATGGTAGCACTCACTGTGTCACAGGCTGCAGAAAGAGTTGTTAAGGCTGTAAAGGAGTATGAGGACTGAAAAGGGGCGTGTTAGATTTGCCAATTAGCAAAAAAAAAAAAAGCAGGTAAGTAGAGGTGTAGATATGAGAGGAAGTGAAAGCATTGGGTATATATCACTGCTAAACTTCTTGGCAAAGTTAAGGGGAGGAGGGAAATACAACTATTGCTAAATGAGATAAACAAGTCCCTTGACTAGGTAGGAGTTTTGAGAGTAGAGATTTTGTTGAATACAGTCTGCTGAGACAATTCTTGTTCTCTTGAACATATTAACATTCCGTTCATGGTTTTATCTCCTAATCCAACAGCTCCTTTTATAATGCCAAACAAATCCCTAGGATTTGTGTCATTGAGCTTAATTCTTTTGGCTCTTTCCATTGGGAAACTACTTCTAAAAGCAGATATTCTTTTTTTTTTTTTCCTTCTCTCCCATTTTGTAGAGACTTAGGGTATTATTCAGTTTTTCCCCTAACTTCCTAAGCAGCCCTCTTCCTCGCCCAAATGATTGATTTTCAGTTTCCTGTTTCTTTGAATGTTTTATAGTTTTCAGTTTAACAGTTTTTTTTAACAGTTCATCTCTCATGGAAGAGGAAAATGTTGATCCATTAAATTGAATATATTTTTTTCTTTTGTTCTTTTTGTTATTGTTACATCTATGGTAGCCTATATTCCTTACCTTAGCAACTTACCTGCAAATTTTTGCTGTGTATCTACATGGCAGGTACTTTTCTCTTTCACTATTAGTGACCTTTCATACTGAAGATTGTATATCACTTGAGTTAGTTATTGCCATATTTTATTTGGTGATTTTAACACAATTTCTACTTCAGTCAATCAAATTTAAAGGCCCATGATAAAATTAGTTGCTCCTAAAAGGGAAATATTTTTTGAAATGGCCTAGAATGCAGTAGAAGTGAAATCTTATTTGTAGTAATTAAAAAAATTTTTTTACACAATTTATATTATAGTTTTAAAAATTCATTATAACATTTTAAACAAATATAATATTCACGAGCTAATGTCCAAGATTAAGAGAAGTATTGCCTGATGAAAATAGTATTTTTGTTCCTGTAAAAACTAAGAACTTAACTTCCTGTAAGAACTAAGAACTTTCATTTCAGATTATTGGAATACTTAGGTCTTTTGTTGTACTTTATGCTTCCAAGAAAACTCCTATCATAGTATATAATTGCCTTTAATGTCTTATTATTTACTAAGCTTTTTTTATTGCTGCTATATTATATTCAATTCCAAATATATCCCTCTTTTCCTTCTCTTCCTCATCCATTACTACGTATGACAGAGTAGCAGTATTCCATTACCCATAGTCCTCCAGCTCTGCAGCAGTCGAGGAAGATGCACTCAACTTTACATAACAGCAAAAGCAAAGAACCACAATTTGCAATTTTAAAATACAATTCAGCACACATTTAAGTGCCTACTATGTGCCAGGCACTATATAGAAAAAGAAATTTCTACATGTATATCCATAAAGGCTTATTATTTGTGACTCCCCTTCAGTTTGTTTGTTCATCTCAATATTTATATGAAAATCATAGATTTGGGGTTAAAAGGTACCTTAGAAGCCATTGAGTCTAACAATTACCCCCCTCATTTTGCTGATGAGGAAACTGAGATACAGACATAAAGTGCTTGCTTGGAGTCACAAAGCCAGTAATTGAGGTGGGATTTGAATCCTATTCTCCTTGACTCCCAGGTCTGTTGCCCAGTGCACTAAGCCAATTTACCTCTCCATATACATACTTTTCTTTTTATACAGTCATAGTGTTTGGTAGGTTCTGTTTTCTTCTCTTCTCATCCCTTCACATAGACCTTTGCAATATTTATATTCTGCATATTTATCATTTTAATGGCATTTTAGTGTCCCTAAATACCAGAGTTTTATCCAGTTGTTTACCAATCATTTTATATTTTGATTTTCAGTTCTTTGTACTTATAGATAGTGCTGATATGTTTGTATTGGCAAACTTTTTTCCCATTTACAATAACTCTATTAAAGTATAATTCTAATGATGGGCGTATCAAGTTAAAACCTGTAATTATTTTTATGACTCTTGTTGTATGCCATCAGATTGTCCTCTAAAAATTTGGTACCACTTTTGCAATTCCATATGCTTGTTTCTTTACAGCTCTACCCGCTTTGAGTTTTGCTATCAGTTATTTTTTGTCAATTTAATGGGAGTAAAGTAGTTGTTTCCGTTTGCATTTCTCTGTAAGGTGGTTGAAGATATTTCAGCATTGTTTACAATAAATGTACCCTCTTGAAAACTCTTTGTTCATGTTCTTTGACCAATGTTCAGTCCATTGGTGGTTGAATTTTTTCCCTCAATTTTCATATTGATTCCTTATAGATCAGTAGTGAAATTTTAATCTTAATACAATCCATGATTACACTAAAATAATTTTATCATAATTTCGTTTAATCATCACCCAAATGGTATATTTTCAGATAAATTAATGATAAACATTATTGAAAAATAAAAATCATTGAAAAATTATTTCTGTAGAGAGATATTAACTTCAGAAGCTCAAAATAAAGTGGAGAACTGTGATTCTTTGCTTCAGTTTTTCCATTTTCTGTTTGTAGATGACAGCCTTGTTTGTACCTATATCTGCAGTTTCTATTTTTAGTTATCTGAACTGGAGGCAACCTGTGGCCTTCTAGGTCCTTGGATGCGGCCTTTTAACTGAGTCCAAGTTTTACAGAACAAATCCTTTTATTAAGGGGATTTGTTCTGTGAAGTTTGGATTCAGTCAGAGGGCCGCACTTGAGGACATAAAGAGCCACATTGTGGCCTTGAGGCCGAAGGTTCCTCACCCCTGGACTAGATAATCTCTGAAATTCCAGATTTAGTGATCCTATAGGTATTTGAACTATTTTGTGACGTATGCCCTAAAGAACTTGAAGTTGCAGGAACATTGAGGAAAAAACTTCCTCCCTCAAACTCACTATTTTTCCTTCTTTGTAGGCACCATTCAGGAAGATTACCTGAGAGAACTACTGACAACAATGGGGGACCGATTTACAGATGAAGAAGTAGATGAGCTGTATAGAGAAGCGCCTATTGACAAAAAGGGAAATTTCAATTATATTGAGTTCACACGCATCCTTAAACATGGAGCAAAAGACAAAGATGACTGAAAGGAATCTCCTATCTGTCAGTTATTCCTGTTTCACTTATGAATCATTCCATTCCTAAGACTCCTTTTTTTTCCCTGATAGAACCTGCTGCATACACTTAGCTTCACAGCTTTGGCTTTTCTTATGTATTTATTCTAGGCCCTTCTACCATAATGTGTTTGTGTAATCAGACTGGAAATGGGGATGATGTAAATTGTTTTGAAAAGAGTTTGAGAATTGAAAAAAAAAAAATCAATGAATGTGAAAGCCCAGAAAAAAAGAATCTCAATATTTCTGGTTTTGCTGGATTTTTACATTTTTATAATATAAATGCTATTTTGAAATAAAGATTATGTCAATTCAAAGTAAAATATCATGGCAAGTTAAACAGATGTGTGGGGATTTTTGGAACTATTTTTGGGAGATTTTCAACTTTACTTGGTTCAAATCACATGGTCAAGCTGCTTTGCCAATGTGAGTATTTCAATAGTATATATCTGGACTTTATTTAACATTAATGTGAAGTAAAAACTGTTATATCTACTTGGACTTTTGTCATGCTTTTAATAAGTTCAGAATTTTAAATTATTAATTACATAATTAGTTAAATTTTTCAGAAGATTTTTTTTACTTAGCATTTTACCATTTAAGTTTAATCCCAGAACATGAGGAAAATATCCTCCATTTGCCCACAAGCCCTAGATGACTAAAATTCATATCCACTGAAATGAGAGCTCTTTCAGGGCCAGTATGGCCAATCCTAATTTAAGTGAAGAATGTATAGGTCATTGTGTATGGCACCACTGATTTATTCCTAGATGTCTGGGAGCTGAAGCAGCTGCAGATTATCCCGTGTATGATTAGAAATGATATTGGCCAGGTTATGGCAAGAAAAGTATGCTGCTTTTTACGTGGCTTTTAAAATGCTGAAAGTGTAAGTTGAAATAATGTTATTTAAGGGGAAAACTGGAAAATCAAGACCAAAGAATTTGATTACTAACATTTTTACACCAAATAACCCTTGTGATATAATGAATTAAATTTTGTTAACATTTCCTTAAGAACCTTCAATCAGTACTGCTCAGCTTTCTCAAAGGGATTGTTTTATGTTTTAATTAGGACTATATACAACTGCATCTGATAAATTGAAGTAATTGCATTTGTTCAAGGGAAGGGGCATCACTCATTTCCATTGCCTTAGGCAATAATATTGTAGCACTGTTCTGCTTTTAGACCTGAGTGTCTTTGGCAATTCACATAAGATTTAGGAAGAGACTTTGATTCGGCCCAACAGAAGAGGCATGGGATTCCAGACAATAGTATTGTCATAGGATCTGACATGCTCATTTTTGTAATTTGTAGAGAAATGTGTACAGATGTTAAAAATGCACAACGTCCATGACACAAACCTACTAAGAACATATCAAATACCTCTCAAGGCACAGGGCAATCTTAACTACATAGAGCATTGATAAGTTAGAGCCATCCAGAGGAAGGGAGTCACAGGATGTGACCGTATGACAGTGGGGACTTTTGATAGTTACCATGTGTTCATTTTTTACAATCTTTACTTCCTCCTAAGAATGCTATTACTTCTTTTTATTACAGCCATAGTTTTGTTTTGTTAACATCAACTTACAATTGTTTCACTGTTTACAAATCACTGTTGTATATACTAATCCTCATAACTGAGGATAGCATAGACAAGTATTATTGAGTAATACTTTTCACAAAGTTATTGTTATTAAACGGCAAACCACTTTTAGTTCCATAATCGATTTCATTCCTTAAATGCTTACGTTCCAGACTGCCACTTAATTAGCTGTGTGACTTGAAGTCATTTCACATCTCTGGGACTCAGTTTCTTCATCTGTCAAGTGAATTGACTAGATGATTCTTAAAATCTCACGCTGTAACATTCTAATTCTAATTCTATTAATGTTTAAGAAGGAAACAAAAAATCCTCTAGCTACCCTTGACTTAAAGGGGAAACACCTTGCCTTCCTGTTAACAGTTTGCCCTGTCACCTTCCTCCCACAGTTGTGACTTCACTCTTGCCCTCTCTGCAACTTGGAGTCAAATATAAGATAACTCAAAATGTAAAAACTCAGCAAAACCTGTTAATGTGAAATTTTACATTTAATTTGAAAATTAAAAAAGAAACACAGCAATCTGTCTTGTAATGCTTTGTTATTGTGTTTGCTTCATGGCCCTTATAAGTAGTGTGTGGGGGGAGGTGTGAAGGAGGGGAAGCTGATTAAAATCAAACACTGTATATTCATTACCTGCCACAGAATCTTGTGCATTTTAGGTGTGTAATGTTACTGGCATGAGAGTAGGAGTGGTGCTTTAGTACTGTGCTTCTCCCTCTCATTTTAATCCCTGACACTTTTGTGACAACCATACAGGCCTCTTTGTACTGTTGAATCCCCAGAGCAATCACCCCCTTTGTTTCCATTGATCACTTTCATGAGGGTATTGATTCTTAATGCCTAATATGTGTGTAGAATTATAGTTACAAAACTTCACATTGTGTTTGGAAGCATGGCAGTGTATTGCATAGAGTACTAGACTTGGAATAAAGCTGTCCAGGATGCAAATCCTTCTTTTTGACAGTAGCTATGTAAGTAGACAGTCTTGGCTTCAGTTTCCTCATCTGTAAAAACAGGGTGATAATCCCTCTATTAGCACTAGATAGTTATGAGGCCCAAGTGAGAGAAAGCATTTTGTAAACTTTAAGGAGCTACAGTGATACCAGCAATTGTTTTGATTCTCACAAAACCCCTTTGAGATGTTCAGGTATCATCTCCATTAAAAAAAAGAAAACTCAGTTCTGTAGAGGTTAAATGTCTTGCTCAAGGATAATGTACACCCCTAATAAATGCTGGAGCCAGTAGGTCAAGTTGGTGTTGAACCTAAGCAGAGTAGCTAACCATTTACACTACACCATCACCACTAATCTTGGAAATACCTTGAGAAGGAGTCTGGAATTTAATCAGATGCCAGCACTTACTCTGAAGCCCAACAGTGTCCTCGGCAACAAATGGTGTAAACCACATATCCCTCTTGCCATGTCCTCTATACCTCACTTCCTAGGGTGGTGGTACCTATAAAACTGGGTAGTTTTACAAAGCGAAGGCCACTGGGTGGCAGTATTATTCCTAATACAATCTCAGTCATACCCCTTTATTTAGAGGCCATTCCTTTGCAGAAAGGTCTCATATCACTCCAGACAATATTATGCCTTCAAAATGTTTAATTTGTTCCTTAGATGAAGCAAAGGATGGTACAGGCCGCCTCAATGATTTTCACAATCTGGAGCTCTAAGAAAAATTATCAATGGCAGAAGTTGACTGTATATTGTGATCTGATAATGTTGTTCAGTCATGTCTGACTCAGTGACCCCATTTGGGGTTTTCTTGGCAAAGATACTGGAGTGGTTCACCATTTCCTTAAATAGCTCATTTTACAGATGAGAAAACTGAGGCAAACAGGGTTAAGTGACTTGCCCCGGGTCACACGGCTAATTGAATTCAGAAAGATGAGTCTTCCTGACCCCAGGCCTGGCATTCTGTCCACTGCTCATAGGAGGCACCGTGTTACAGTAGAACATATGGCCTCTGTCCTCTGAGCTTCAACTTCTGCAAAATGAAGGAGTTGAACTAGCAGGCACTTGAGGTCCTTTCCAGTTCTGGATCTCTGACCCTATGAAGTGTCATAATACCATGCCAAGAAATAAAACACCTGTTAACTGGAGTTACCAACTAAAGCAGAAAGGGCTTTAAAAAGTTCAAGAGCTTGGGGGTTTGTTTTATAAAACAGTGTAACCTTCTCTAGGGGATTCATGTTGTAGCCTCTATTTAGAGCAAGTGCAGGTATCCTTTAACTGCTTCCTGTTGGTGGTGCAATAAAAAGAACACTTGGAGCCAGGAAACTGTGAGTTCAAATCTAGCCTCAGATGCTAGGTGTATGACCCTGGACAAGTCACTTACCCTCAGTTTCCTCATCTGCAAAATGGGGATAATAATAACTCCTACACTTCTCCCCACCCCCACCATCACCTCAGGTTATTGTGAGGATAAAATTAGATAATATTTGTAAAGAACTTTGCAAAGCTTTTAGTAGCTTTTTAAAAGCTACTAAGCCAAAACTCTACTTTGCATCTGCTCAGCCTAGTTTCAATTCCACTGAACAACATGCTCTTCCGGGGATAAACTCATCACTTCTAATCTCACCATCACGCTGCTTACTCGAGCCTTGATTGATACCCCCTCCCTCAACCTCCTCTTCCCTCTGATTGGGGGCTGGAGGGCAGAGTACCAAACTCCCAATGCCTTCCTTTATAGAAGACAGAGTCTGAATCCTCTCAGCTCTCTCCATTTTGCATCTATTGCTCTGCCTGAGTTCAACTCCATGGAACAAAATGCCCCCACAACAGTTAACCGCAGTTCCGCCTCCCTTTTCTCCCTTTATTTGTTGTGTCTCCCTTTAGATTATTCTTCTAGATTACCCTTGTGAGTGGGACTGTGTTTTTATTGATCTTATCCCCAGTGCTTAGCACAGTGCCTGGCACACAATAGGTACTTAATGTTTATTAGACTGGATTGAAAACTAGAACTTTCAGTATATACTAAAGGAACAATCACTACCCCTCAGGCCTCCTCCTCCTGCCTGCCTCCCGGATATAAGGCTGATTCCCCCACACAGGCTTCGAGCTCCTGGCCTGCTAGACAAGGGTTGAGATGGAGTGATTTCCTCATTGTGTTTTCTTTCCTTTGGTGCAAGGCCTTGTGAAATCTCAGAAGATAGCTGGCATTTTCCCCTTTCCTGGGAAAGTCAGCTGCTGGAGCAGTTGCATTGGACATAGTGACAGAAACAGACTAGCCAAGAGGAGGGAAAGGATTATCCACAGAGAGAGGGAGAAACTGCTGAACAAAGGGCCTGCTTGGTACTGATTAGCAGGACTCAGTGGAGGGGAAATATAAAAATTGCTAAGAAGCAGCTCTGTCAGAGAAGTACTTGCAAATATCCAAACTGGGCTTCAATATTAGCCCCCCAATGGATTTTAATCATTCTATGATTTTTTTTTTTATCACTTAGCCTTTTCTTTTCTGTATGTGAGAATAAAACTGCCTGTTTCATACCTGATTCATGTTTGTATCCTGGGTGCCTTCGTTACTTTCTCCTCCCTGGCAGGAGGGGATCCCTTAGAACTGAGCCAAAAACTGAACTTTTCCTCAGGAATCTCAGGCAACAGTAGAACTGAGATGGGGAACCTGAGAGGAATGAACCCAGGGCAAACAGAGAGGTCAGACCCCTAGGAAAGGGATTGGTGAAGGTCACCAGTCTATGACCTCAGCCTAGAGGTTCTTGGAGAGCCACAGTTTTATAATAACATTCAATTTTAAAGCTGGAGGGGAATTTAGAGAGCCTCTAGTTCAACCCTCACATTTTACATGTCAGGAAAGTGTAGCCCCTTATTTTACAGATAAGACATCCAAAGTCACAGTGCACTAGTGGCCAACCCAGGACTAATTTCCAGTTCTTTTGATTCCCAGAGAAGTGCCCTTACCAACTAAACACTTAATGCCTAATGCAGGCTTGGAAGTACTGCCAGAGATCTTTCAGCCCCCAATTTCAGTGTCCCATATTGATTTATAAATTTTGTGCACTGTGCCACCCAGGCACACGCTTAGTGAGAATGAGCACCATGCTACATAACCTCAACTGAGTCCTCACTGCAGCAAGGCAATCCTTTTACACCTAACTGACTCACTTTCCCACTCTCCACAGCTGCTCTTCTGAAACTTTTCATCCCTCCTCGAGCCTCTTCTACCACTACCCTCTCAGCTGAGAACTTTGCCTCATGTCTCCCTGAAGAAATTGAGGCCATTTACAGAGAGCTTCCTCTTCTTTCTTCAACACACATCAACCCAGATGCCTTCTGTCAATATCTCCAGCTTCCCTCCCGCCTCACATAATGACACAGCCTTTCTCATCACTGTGGAGACAAACTCCTCTGCATGCACAAGTGATCCCACTCAATTCCGTCTCTCCAGCACATTGCCTTGTTAGAAATAAGGCCTTAGAGAAATAAAGCCTTCTAGTTAAAAACGAAACTAAGAGCAGAGTGAGTGAAGAATCATTTATTATGCTTCTCTTGAGAGAGGCGGGTACAACACTTTAGTAGCACGTGGGCACTAGTTCAGTGTTAAAAGCAACTTCTAAGCAATTGGTAAGATCCATACTTGATTGGTCTGGTTCATCTGAGTTACACCCTCCCTGGACAGCCCATTGCATGTTTGTCCATGTTCTGCTAACTCCGCCCACTTCATGGGTCCCATGTTGAAAAATGGCAGCTATCTCCTCCCTTGGGGTGTGTCAGTTCATATTCAATAAGCTTATTAAGCAAGCGCAGTGGAGAAAAGCCTTTGCCCAGTTGAAGCCCTGTCCTTGAATCAGGCTGGTTGCAACTGGTTTAGCCCCTAGGGCTCTTTCTTAAGAACTAGCTGTTTTTTCGAGTACTTTCTGTTTGGTTGAGAGACTATCCACAAGATGTTGGAATTTCTTACCCTGATGTGGAAGCCTAACCCCCTAAAATCTTTCTTACAGCCTTGCCATTCATCTCCACTTTCACTTATCTTCAATCTGTCTCTGTCTCCCCACTACTTACAAAAATGCCCATGGTCTGCCTCATCCTCAAAAAACCCTCACTTGGTCAATCCATCCCTACTACTCCTTGGGCTGCCTGCCCACAAGTCTCTGCCTTCCAGTAAATCTTCCACTCAACTATCAGAGCGACCTTTGTGAATTGCAGGTCTGATCCGGTCATCCTCCATCACTTCCCACTCAGTAAACTCTAGCAGTTCCCTCTCACTCCTAGGATTGAATAGGAAATCCTCTGTTTGCCACTCAAAGATCTTTACAACCTGCCCCGCCTCACCCTCATACACACCTTTCCATTCTTCTTATACCATATATCTCTCCACTCCCATCTCCTTCCACGCTGTGAGATCCAGTGACATTGACTTTCTTTCTGCTCCTCAGACAAGTGCTCTATCTCCCTACTGAGAGCATTTGGCTCTCCTTCTTAATTTCTGCCTCCTGGTTCCCCTGACTTCCTTCGAGTCCCAGCATAATATCTTCTCTAGGAAGCCTTTTCTGATGTCTCTTAATTCTAGTGCTTTCCTTCTGTTGATTATTTCCTATTTTTCCTGAATATAGCTTGTTTGTACATAGTTATTTGCATGTTGTCTTCCCTCTTCATATATATCTATATATGTATATGTATACACACATATTATATATATGTATATATGTTTCTATTGCTGTTTGTCTTTCCTTCTCAAAGAGGACCATGACATCAGGGAGATGTTGCCATGACATGCAAGTGAATTGGATTTAAGTGAGGAAGGGCTGTGCAAAGCCACCAGCCTCACTTTCTCCTCCAGAGACCATCTGGGTCCAGTGGCCAGATATGGATCAGGACAACTGGAGATAGCCCGGGATGCAGTGGGGACCTTGCCCTTTTCAAGCTAAGGTCTTGAGCAAGTCTTAGTTTGACTGAGGCAGCACCCATTCAGTGATTAAGACTTATTAAAAAAAAAATGAAGCAAAGAATGGCCTCTTTAAAAAAAGATCTGGGAGGGGAAGATGCTCAGGGTTTCTGGCCGAAACAGAAACAATTGTGATTTGGCAGTCAGGGCCCAAACAGTGACCAAATAGGGCTTGGTCTGGGTTAGGGTTGAGATTGTGGGTGAGGTGTCAAGAAGGAACATGAGTACTCAAAGTGTCAGAAGTTAGGCAGTTGATTACTTACAGACATGAAAGTTTGTGGCTCCCTAGCCCTTCAGTCCCATAGGTGAGTATGTATGTGAGGCATGGGTGAGATGTGGCCCTCATTGAGAGCCCAAAGCTCTTTGCCATTATATCTGACTGTTGATACTGGTCAGATTCACAGGGATGGGGTGACTCAGAGATCTTAGGGAATGTCAATTAGCAGGTGGCCTGGACAGTGACATTCTCCACACACACACCCCCCCCCTTATCAATCACAAGAGCATCGTGATTTTGAAAGTTTGCTAACAGTGTTTACTTGGATTATGAAAGTTTCCTAAAATGATAATGATCAGGAAAACCTTGTATTTCTTGCCTAAACGAAGATGACTGAACCAGCATTGTGTACAGAGCAACTCTGAGGTACATGGGTGAGTGATCAAACATGGAGTTATTTCTGTCCACTAGAACCTGGCAGTAAGTTCATCCTGAGTCCTCTGCAGGCAGGAGGGGTGTCCTGCAATCAAGAAGTGGCCAGGGCAAGCCCAGGAGACCAGTGTCTGAGGCAATGTTGTCTCTCTGAGTCCCCTCCAGCAGGAAGGGTCCAGGTCAGGATATACATAGTGGAAGAGTGTCTCTTCAACCCCTCTATCTTCTGTTGTGAAAACAGAGTGTGTTAGGGATAGAAGAGGAGGGGGGAAGAAATAGCCTACAAAGCTACAATAAGAGAGCACAAGATCTGGCAGTTTCTAATAAACAGAAAAAACTTTAAGTAGTTCAGTTAAACTAAATGCAACAAGCATTTACTAAGTGCCTACTATGTACCAGCTTTATATGTGTGGGGCAGTAGGGAATAATGGTTTGAAATTTAACTGTGGAGTCCAAAAGACCTGGGCTCAAGCCTCCCCTCTGACATATGTTGGCTGTATGACTCTGAGCACTTCTTGGTGCCACAGTCAACTCTCTATTATCTACATTGCACAGCAGGTGCCAAGTTGCACTGATGAAGAGAATCCCACAGATGGAGCTCCTTATATGGCTGGAATCACAAGTGCAGATTTTTTTTAAAAAATGCACTAGAGATACAAAGGCAAAAACCAAAACAGACCCTGAAACCAAGGAGCAGACATAGCTCTCAATGGGCAGAGAGGACACAAGGACAAGCACACAGATAAGTAAATACAAAATATATTTAACAAATCTATTGTTGGAGGACCCATTTAGCTAAGCTTGGAAAAGCTCCTCCCCAGAAGGCTAGCCACTAGATAATGACATTTTTTTGGTCTCAGCAACTCATGCTGACCTTCTGCTAAATGATATAGGGATTGCAGTTTTCACTGAAGGAGGGAGTACCCACACGAATGAAATCCTGTATTTTCATGCTTAGCAGAGTTTAAAGGGATGGTATGGTGACCAAGGTTGTTTTGCCACTCCTATTTGTCCTTCACCCTACTGCTGACTTGTTGCCCAGTTGGGTTTCCTGGTATAAATATTCCTTCTCCACTTTGGAAAGTTGTATCAAATGAGCTGTAATTCTCTTATCTTTTCATTTGTTCTGAGCCCCCAGCCAAAGATAGTACTTCAGGAAAAACATCTCCAGCGGTCCCTCTCTCTTCTCCAGGGATGCTTTCCTTCAGTTGCTTCCTTCCAGCTCTATTCCCAGTACCTATACCCTGACTAGCAGTTGCCAGTGGTTAACACTGTTTATAATGACAAAATAAATATTTTAAATAAAGAAACAAAACAAAACAAGCTCCCAGTGGTTTCAGGCTCCCAGGAAGGAACTCAGAGGGTATAAAGAGAGGTAGGATTACTACGTTGGGGTGTGTTGGAGGGCAGGAAGAGGGTTGAGTTTGGCAACATACCTCCTTCAGTATCATCCCAAGCAACTTTGCTCACATTGTTCTGGTTCCTTTATTGGGTTGTCTCTGTCTGTGCTTCTTTTTTCTCAGTTCCATATAGCTTCTTTTTTCTTTCTTTCTTTCTTTTTTTTTTTAGTGAGGCAATTGACTTGCCCAGAGTCACACAACTAGTAAGTGTTATGTGTCTGAGGTCAGATTTGAACTCAGGTCCTCCTGACCCCAGAGCCAGTGCTCTATCCACTGTGCCACCTAGCTGCCCCTTCCATATAGCTTCTTATAGCTTCCATTTTCCAACTCCATGCTTTTTCTGTCTGTCCTGTTAAGAGCTGGGTTCCCCTTTGATTTCAAGTACCTGTCCCTTACTTTCTCACCCACCCCAAGTTAAACATCGTCCCAAATATAACTAGCTCTCTAGAGACTACAAGTCTAAATTACACACATATTACATGCATGTATCACGTACATGTCCAAATATGCAAATATGCATTAAAAGCAATGTGATAATAATATCAGTAAGTCTGCATAATGATAGCATAAACATATTTGCAAGCATATTTTCAAATAGACAAATTATTCATAGCTAATAGGCAAGTGTATCAATGGTACACAAATATGCAGTAATTATCATGTGCATCTATGAACATATGCAATTTGCAAGGCACAACTTATAGAGTTAGACACTAATGCTGTTTAACTCCAAGGGCAGCTACTTCTCCAGTTTCCCCTGTAGCATCCATGTGTTAGTCTGATCACAGGTTGTATAGACTAGGTCTCCTGGGACCTGCTGATCTATCTGCCCCTACTCCTCAATAGAACTATGGTCCTGCATCCCTGAACCTGAACTTGTGTAGCAGGCAGGGTTCAGACTGGCTAATAGTGTTTCTATGTTCAGTGGAGTGTCTATGTCCCCTGGGGGTCTCTACACTTGAAGTTCTAGGTGGGAAAGGGGATGCTTCAGGGTCCTCTATTTGAACTGGTGGTGGGGTCACTGAGCTTTCTTCACTTGAAATATCTATTGCTAAGCCTTGTTTGGTCCGGGTACTGTTTGAAAAGTTGGCAGTTATTCTCTGTTGCTCAGTCTGCTGAGATGAGTCCATCAGTCTCCTACTGCTCATTGGGGAGTGGATTTGGTGAATTGTTTTTATAGGGCTCCTTCCAGGTTCTGGGGAAATTCTGTAAATAGGCAAGTTGGCCGGGCTGTCCACAACTAGGTTTGAAGTAGCTTTCCAAGGATCCATTAACTCACTTATGTATCCCATAAACACCAAGATTTCTCAGCAAAACTTGTCTCCTTACCACAACTGGGTTTGAAGTAGTTTTCCAAGGATCCATTAACTAACTTATGTGTTCCATAAACACCAAGATTTCTCAGCAAAACTTGTCTCCTTATTCAAAGTCTTAAGCATTGAAGTAAATTATGGCACATTGCTCTTTGAACTATGAGAATTTACTTTCTATGAAGCTCTTCCTAACTCTGTGGTCAATTTTCTTCCTCTCTTCCCTTTGCCCCCCAACTCTGCCATCCCCATCATGGGAAATACCAGTAAGGAGATGCAGGGCTATCTCAGCAAGAGG
Source organism: Vombatus ursinus (assembly GCF_900497805.2). Classification (NCBI taxonomy): domain Eukaryota; kingdom Metazoa; phylum Chordata; class Mammalia; order Diprotodontia; family Vombatidae; genus Vombatus; species Vombatus ursinus. The sequence goes on from NW_020955033.1 coordinate 30,071,056, forward strand.
CCTGCCCCTGAGCAAAGAGCCTTTCTGAGAATTAACTCTCTTGCATACACTTATGCCAGGAAACTTTTTTTTTATTAATTTATTTTGATTTATCAACAAAATTTATCACTTCCATAAGTTTTCGAGTTTTAAATTTTCCCCCTCCCTCTCCCCCTCTCTCCCCAAGATAGCAAGCTATCTGATATAAGCTATACATATATATTCCTATTAAACATACTTTCACATTAGTGATGTTGTAAGGAAGAATTAGAACCAATAGGAGGATCCACAAGAAAGAGAAAACAAAACAAAGCAGAAGAAAAAAAAATACCAAATAGTATGCTTTGATCTGCATTCAAACTCTATAGTTCTTTCTTTGAATGTGGATAGCATTTTCCATCATGAGACTTTTGGAGATGTCTTAGATCCTTGCATTGCTGAGAATGGCTAAGTCTATCAACGTTAGTCATGGCACAACGTGGCTATTACTGTGTACAACTTTCTCCTGGGTTCTGCTCACTTCACTCAGCATCAGTCCATATGAGTCTTTCCAGGTTTTTCTGAAGTCTGCTTACTCATCATTTCTTATAGCACAATAGTATTCCATTACATTCATATACCACAACTTGTTCAGTCATTCCCCAATTGATGGGCATTCCCTCAATTTCCAATTCTTTGCCACCACAGAAAGAGCTGCTATAAATATTTTTGTACATGTGGATCCTTTCCCCATTTTTATACCAGGAAACTTAACAGTGCCAGTGGTATACAAAACATAGAAAGAGACATGGCTTTCACATGAGCCTTTCACCAAGGCTCTGAGGCAAATACTGTCATGAAGATACCTTTTGTCATTTAGTTTTGGTTTTTTATTTTTTTTTAATTTTTTTTATTTTTTCACAAAACTCAGATCATTTTGTCTGCAAGTATCTGTGATATGGGAGCAGCTAGCTGGTACGATGGATAGAAGGCTGGGCCTGGAGTCATGGAACATCTGAATTCAAATCCAGCCTCAGACACTTAATAGCTGTGTGACCCTGGGCAAGTCACAACCCCAATTTGCCTCAGTTTCTCATCTGTAAAATGGAGACACAATGAAGAAGGAAATGGCAAACCATTCCAGTATCTTTACCGAGAAAACCCCATTGACAATGTACATGGGATCACGTAGAGTCAGACATGACTGAACAACAACAACAATCTGTGAGATGATATTTACCATCCATACCACCCTTACATTTTCCACTTAGTTACAAGCTGTTAATCTCATCTTCTACATATGCCATTTTAAAATCTGGGCTCCTGGAATACTTAGGGAGTCACCTCCGGCTCAGTTAGATACTTCTGACTTGTCCCCATCTGGATCATTTATTATTGTACTATCAGAATTTTTTTAGAGCTTCCTTTCCTTCTTAGGCTGTTTTGCCTTTGAGTTAGGCCAGGGAATCATCTCTATCTTCTGTCTGAGCTTTGTGAAATCCATCTTCCCGTGATCTGGGATACATTTCTGAGAAAGAGCCAAAATAAGCCTCCTTAGCCATCATGAACTTCCATTATCCTTAAAAAATGTTCACTTGATTCATTCACCTCTTTAAGCCCCTCTCTCAAACTTCTCCTTCCCACTGACAAACACCTAGTGGGATTTCACTGACAAATACCAGCCTGAGGGATTGCCTCAAAGATCTTCCCAAGGTCCAAAGTTGCCAAGTTCTAGAGATGGAAGACCCAGCATTCTAAAGGAAGGAGAGAGACTGAACAGGGTACTTACTTCTCAGAAAAGGAAGAAAATCATCCACATGCTTCCCAGGCTTGGAGGAAACAGGAAGGAACCCGTAACTAGGGGAAGCAAGGGACCTGTATTTGGCCATCCTCCCTGTTACTCACTGTGAGTGATTCAGGCAGTTCAGGTCTGATGGGAAGTAATGTTATTTGTTCAGTAGTCCCAGAATATGATCACTTTCTGGGGAGGAGTTTAAAGGCTATTTGATTGCTTTGTGTGTTTTCTGCATCTGTGTATGGGCTCCTGCGAGTCCATTTCATCTTCTGTATTTTCTATGGTATAAAATAAAACTGTCTGTTACCTGATTTGAATTTTGTAATCTTGAGAGCTTATATGGAAGCTGGGGACCCTGTAATTATATTTTTCGGGGAAAAAGTTATACCTAAACTGTATTTGGGGATTTTCATGGAATAAACTCCAGGTGGGGGCAATGAGACAAAAGAGAGATCTGACCCTTTTGTAATAAGCCCCTGATACTGGACTAGGTCCACATGGGACCAAAATAGAAAAACAGAAGAATTATTCATAGCTAATAGGCAAATGTATCAATGGTATACAAATATGCAGTAACTATCATGTGCATCTATGAACATATGCACTTTGCGAAGCACAGCTTAAAGAGATAGACACTAGTACTGTTTAGTTCCAAGGGCAATTACTTCTCCAGTTTCCTCTGTAGCGTCCATGTTAGTCTGTTCACAGGTTATGTAGAACAGGTTTCCTAGGACCTGCTGACCTATCTGCCCCTAAACCCGAACTAGTTAATGGAATGTGCTGACCATAGTCCTCATTAAAACTACGGTCCTGCATCCCTGAACTTGAACCTCTGTGGGAGGTGGGATTCAAGCTGGCCAATAGTGTTTCTATGATCAGTGGAGTGTCTGTGTCCCTAGGTATTTTTATAGGCGGGAAAGGTGATAAAGCAGGAAGAGTACTAGAGTCAGTAGACCTGAGTTCAAATTCTAACTCTGTTACTAAGACTCAGGTCAAGTGTCACTTTCTGCAGAAAATCTTTCCTAGTCCCAACGGTTAGTTTGCTGTCTCCTCTAGGTTTATTCTGAATCTTCTGAGCGCTTATACACATGTTGTTCTTCTCTATGAGAATGGAAACTCCTTGAGGGTAAGCATTGTCTTGCTTTTGCCTTTTATCTTTAGCACTTAGCAAGATGTGTGGTACACAGTATATTCAAAATGGAATTGTAGTCTCCTCCTTTCAGGAGATGGCAGATCACATAATACAAATGCTCATTCTCTCTGATTTGTCTATATCCTTCCAAGAGCTCACCATAGAGACTCCAGCCAACTTTGTGGTGCCCTTCCTGATTTCCTAATAACGTTCTGAAGTTACCAGTGGATCACTCTGGCCGTCCCCATGTCTTTGGTTGTTCTTTGGTTGGATGTGCCTAGCCCATCTTTATGCCTTGATGATGTCACACCACAAATGCTTAATGCTTGTTTATAGATTGAATCTTCGACCCTGGGACACCTCTCTGGACCTTAGTTGCCTCATATATAAAAAGAGGGTGGTAATGATTGCAAAGGTCCTGTCCAACTCTAAATTTGGTGATATCTTCCTAAGGTATGGGTCTGACCACTTTACTCTCTTGCTCAAAATTTTTCCATGGTTCTCTATTACTTATAAGGATATATTATAAACTTCTTAGCCTGGCATTTAAGGACATCTACAATCTAGCACCCATCTGCTTTTCCAGCCTTCTTTCATACAATTCCCTTTTTCAATAATCTGTGTCCACCCAAAGTGGAGTGCTAGTTGTTTCCCAAACTAAACATTCAATCTCCAGTCTCTGGGCATTTGCCATCCCATGTGCACTCCCTCCTCATCTCTGATTCTAAGAATCCTAACCTTCCTTTGAGGTCCAACAGAATAGCTATCTTTCCCTGATTACTCCCTCCCCCAGTTACTGTCACTCTCACCAGCCTAAATTATCCTTGCATACTAATTTGTGTACATGTGTAAGGGAGTAACCCACAACAATTCACTCATCCAGCATAAATCTTTTTTCAGGTTCTGAGAGAGTTAATGAGTTTGAGTTAAGTCTGCCTTGACAATTTACTTGTATGGCATATAGATCTGCCTTAGAGTTCTAAAAGAAGCAAGTTGAATTGTCTGACTCAGTTCTGAAATAGCAGTTGCTCATTTGCATATGGAGGAGGATAGAATAAGGAGGCAGCTCATGGGAGACAGTGCTGGGTCTGAAGTCAGACCTGAGTTTCAAATCTGGCCTCAGACACTCACTAACTGTGAATTGTGTGACCCTGGGCAGGTCACTTAACCTCTGTTTACCTTAATCTACTGGAGAAATATTCATAAGGAATCTTAGAAAGAATGCTGAATTATTAATGGAAAATATACTGGCAGGTGCTCCTGAGTTACAGGGTTTGTAGAAATACTGTATCCACATATAAGTCTTACCCCTGAGGATACTGAGAGCTAGATAGTAGCCATGTGGCTTTCCTGACTTGCTAAAGTAGATGCAACTGGAGAAGGAAATGGCAAACCACTCCTGTGTTTTGCCAAGAAAACCCCCTGGACAGTATTCGTGTACTACAGTCTACTGGGCCACAAATGAATAACTGAACAATAACAGAATCCTGTAGCAAACAGAACACAATCTGCATCAGTGAATTGTAGATGCAGAATCAGAGAATGTTTAGGTCAACAAATGGGGAAATATGGATGCCAGAACTCTTCTACAATTACAAGACAAATATAATTTGCCTGGTAAACAGAAGGTGAGAATTTGATTACTAACCAGAAACTAAGGGGGGGTCATTTGTGGAAAGGACCCAGCCTCAGGTACTTGACACTTACTAGCTGTGTGACCCTGGGTAAGTCACTTAACCCTGATTGCCTCACCAAAAAGCAAAAAAAAAAAAAAAAGGACTCAGTTGCTGATCCAAGAAGTTAGAACAAGGAACAGGATAGAGGTGAAAGAACAAATTTTAGATGAATATTAGAAAGAGATTTAAACTATTTTTCTTTCTGAGTTCTCCAATGTTGTTGGATGGTTCAGTTCAAAGTGTATTCTAATGCTAATCCTGACCAAAAAATATAAAGAAGGAAGAGAGATATTATGTGTGTTTATACTCTGATCCCTAATATGATTTGCTGCTAAGAAGACTGAAGATAATTTTCAGCATCTCCACTTGAGAGGTAAAGAACACAAGCCTGAGTATGAGCAGAGTTAGAGAAGCTTTTGCCAACTTTAGGATAAAGGTGTTGCCTTTTCCTAAAAGAAAAATAACACTAGTCTAGCTGAAGGCATCTGCTAAGTTTGAAGCTGGAGGTGATGTTTCGCTATTGATACCAAAGAGTAAATTCATCTGAACAGAGGAGCTACTTGAAAGAAGCAGTGAATCAGAGAAGCTGTGCAGCAGATTGATTAGTTCGACTGAGATGTGGTTCCCAGTAAGATGTTAAGTCAAGAACAAGGTAGGTCAGCCCAGCCTAGCAGTGGAAGCATCTGTTCCCCACAGAAGCTGGGCTCATCAAAGACTTTTTATGGACAGGTTCTGAGTCAGAAAAAGCTCCCCACCCCCACCCCCCCCCACCCCCGGCCAAGTCTACAGTTCCAGAATTGTGAGCTGCTCCGGACACCTGCATTCCCTACGTGTGTGTTTTACTATCCTAGGCTTTTAGGTACATGCCTACTCTCTGCATTGGTGGGTCAGTGTGACAGATTTGTGGATGGGATATTATTAAATATTATATTGTTTGCTTTCCATTTTTAGTAAATGTTTTTGTTAAAGTTAATTGAGTATTAAAGTTAATTGAGTCTGAATTATTCATGGAAAATATACTGGCGGGTGCTCCTGAGTTACAGTGTTTGTGGAAATACTGTATTCACATATAAGGCTTACCCTTGAGGATACTGAGAGCTAGATAGTAGCCATGTGGCTTCCCTGACTTGCTAAAGTAGATGCAAGAGGAGCGATCAAACTAGCCCCAACCCAGCAAGAAGGAGCCTGGGGAAATCTGGGGGTTAGTGTCATTTCCAAGCTAACCGTGAATGAATGATGAATCAATGAAAAAAAAACCCATCAAATACTCTCTCTATACTTAGCAATGTACTAAGGCTAGAAATGCAAAAACAAAGCTGGAATCATTCCCTGCCTTCAAGGAGCTTATGTTCTAATAGGGAGAAACAAAATGCATAGAGAATGATGGCCAGGATCAGGTTATTTTGACCAGGGGAGGTTAGTGGAGAAACAGAATGGGGAAGAAAGGATTTGAAGGGTACTATCAGGCTGCATGGCAGCTGGTGAGAAGTCCAGAGGGTGAAGTAGAGCCTCCTGGGAGCCTAGACCAAGATGTAGGAGACAACTGAGGCACAATAGGCCTTAGGGAAGGAGTTGGGAGCATGAAAAGTTAAGTCCTCCAAGGTTGGCATCTTATCTGACAGCATGTTTTGGCCCCACTATGGACTGTAAGTCTTCCAAGGGCAGGGACTTTTTTGTTTTTGTATTTTTGTTCCCAATGCATAATGGAGACAGAAAAATTCCACCTCTGTCAAGTAAGAGCTACTTGAGTCCAGGCAAGTCACTTAACCTCTTAGTGCCCGGACTGCTCTCTAAGATTGATCTTCAATCTGATTTGGTAGAGAGTTACCTGTCATTGGGAGTTCCCTATGGCAACAGGTCCCTCCCATCCCCATGCCTAACACAGTAGGGGCTTCGACATAATAAGTGCTTAATAAATGTTACTTGTATTTGAGTGAATTGCTTTGATAAGCAAGTAAGTTCCATGTATAAGTTTCTAAGTTTGCCAAGGCATTTATTGCCGCAGTCAATAAATATCTGTTGGTTGCCTGGCCCTCTACCCATCCAACAAGCAGTATCCAAATGGGAAATGTCCACCTCCAAATTAGCTCTGTAGCCTTTTTTTTTCTACCCAAAATGCAAAGTTTTGTTTTTGCTTTTTTATTTAGTCATTCCTACCTTTCTCCTCCCAAGACAGTTAGACCTATGAATGTATGAACGAATGAAGCATTTATTGAGCACTTACTATGTGCAAATCACTGTGGCAATCACTGGAGATACAAATAGAAAAGCAAGACAGTCTCACATTCTCACGAGGGAGACAATACCAATGGCAGGTTCTAGCTACAAGTCAAATTGAAAGGTCCCCATGATCTTTAGAGTAGGGCAGCAATGCAGATGGCAGTGCCTTTTCTTTAATGTTTCTTTAATGTTATTTTCACTGATAAAATCATATCAATTTCTAATGTTGAATCTGAGTTACAGTGTTACAGACAGTTACAGACGGTGCCAAGGACTTTGGTGGCAAGAACTTTCCTTTCTGATTCTTCAGGAGTTTTGGCTGTTAGCACCTTCAGAAGGAGTTGCCAGGCTACATCTTCACGAGGGTTACTTCCAAGGATGATGGCTGCAAATGCTAGACTGGAAGCATTGTTATTCCCAGGATCTTGGGACTGGGCTGCCTCCATCAGAGTCTCAGTGGAGATGATAGTCAAGGTGGTGATGGTGATTTGACTGGTGGTGGTTTAATTTACCTGCTGCCGGTTACCTTTCTTTCCCTCAGGGCATCTTGCTGTTTTAGCTGGACTGGCTTAACTGCCTGTGCTGCCAGGTTTTTGGCGGTTGGTGGGGATAATTGCCCCCTTTTCCACAGGAGTGGCCCTCCCCCATCCCATGAATGCTGTGAGAACAGGGCTGGAAGTAGGATGATTGGTCTGGGTTACTGCCACTCCCAGTCTTCTGTTTATCTGACTGTTGGTGGGAGTTGTTGATCAATAGTGACTGCTGGTGGCGATAAAGAAGGTTTCTTCCTAAAGTGATGGCAGTGAGAGCCCAGCTGGAAGCAGGTTTCATGGTTTGGAGGACAGCTACTGTTCTCAAGGCAACTTGGGCTCAAGGTCCTGAGCTGTCTCCGTCAGGGTTTGAGGAGAAATAGTGGTCAAGGGGGTTCTGGTGTTTTGACTTGCCTGGCACATACTGCCTCCTGACTCTCCCTTGGTACTTCACCTGCCGAGTAGAAATCAAATCAAATTTTTTGATTTAAGCTTTTTGCAGTCCAAACTTTAAATATAAATGGTGCCAGACAAAGACCTATGAAAGAATTAGCTGTCAAGGCTAGCAACCCCTGCATTCCGGTTTAGTTCACAGCCTGCACTGACTGGGCTATAACCCAGAAATAAATTGCAGCTGCTCTGGCTCTAGTCTTCTGCAACTGTGCATGACAGTCCTTCCATGACTCACTTTCTCCCTGCCCCCATTTCAGGTTCACCTCTGCACAAGCGGAGAACCATTGTTCCTCTCCCTAATGTACCTCCTCACTGTTTGCAAAGTCCTGCTTGGCTTAAAATGGAGCAAATTCCTACAGTTTCCCCCCTACCCTTAATCTGTTGTTAAGCTTAGAGAGGTTTACCCCATACTACCCTCACCCACCTACGCACCTCCTCCTCTTTAGGAAAACAAAGAAAACTTATAAAGTTAACCTCTGCACAGGAAGTTTGTCCCAATTGTGGAGCTTCCAAGAAAGGAGGAAAAATATGACCACCAGTATGAAGAATCTATAAATTGGTAAAAGTTTGCAAATCGAAGTTGGACTTCCAAGTTGCTATTCTTTCCTTTGTTTTATATATACCTGTGCTCTTGGAATTAAATGCTAATGGAGAGAACTAGAGATGAATGGATGCAATCAAAATATTACAGAGGAAATGGACCAGTTCATTTTAAAATGATTGAAAATAGGCATTTCAAACAACAAAAAAACCTTGAAGAGTAGTTTCTGGGGATTAGAAATGCTGTTAAGTGTTCTTGCTTAGCTTTCTCTTTCTGGATGCATTCATTTCAGCACATTTGGATTTTTCTTTAAGCCACCTGTGATCCAGATGTTTGTCAATCTCACCATATTGCCACACTGCTGGGATCGTTTTTTTAAAAAGATCACTTTTGAAACACATCCATAGGGTGTATACATGTACTCCTCTCTCTGCCTGTTTTTTTTTCCTTCTCTTTCCTTCCCTCCTCCTTCTTGCCCCCTTTTCTCCCATTTTCTTTCTTTTCTCCCATTTTCTCTCTTTTTTCTCATTTTCTTTCTTCTCTCTCTCTCTCTCTCTTTCTCTCCTCTCCTCCCCCCTCTTTCTCTTTTCTTCTCTGTTTGTTTCTCTCCTTTTATTTTGAAAAGAGGGGTATTAAAGACAATGAAGATATTTTCTATAGTATCTGGCCTAAATGGGGCGAGTGGGAGGTGGGGTGGGATAGAGATAAGGCATCAAAATGGGGCTTTTCCCAGATTAATTGGAAGTGATGTTGATAAACACAAGTATAGAGACATTGAACTGGAAAGTATTAGCTGTGTCTCAATAGCCCTTGTATTTCATTGTACTATAGAGATTGGAGATGATGGCAAATTGGCATCCTCCTTTCCTTTAAAAATGGACTGAAATGTGTATAGACCTGCTAAATAAAAGTATTTAGAAATCTATTCTAGAAAACTGGACTCTGTCCCCAATTCTGCTTTATCAGGCAATTTTCCCTCACCACATGGGAATTACTAATTCCCTCTTCCCTCCTCCAACTGAGGCTTTGAAGGATTCACATAATCAATATGTAAACTGATGGAACTCTTCTAAAAAGGCTAAGATCAGCATCAATTAATAGGTGCTGAATTTTGATCTATTCCAAAGGCTGAAGCAGGCGAGTAGGTGGCGCAGGGGATAGAGCACCTGAGTTCCCTGGAGTCAGAAAGACTTGAGTTCAAATCTGACCTTGGATACTTACTATTTGTGTGACCTTGGGCAAGTCACTTAACCCTGTTTGCCTCGGTTTCCTTATCTGTAAAATGAGCTGGGGAGGGAAATGGCAAACCACTCTACTATTTGTGCCAAGAAACCCCAAATGGGGTCACAGAAAGTCAGACACAACTGAAACAACTCAATGACAACAAAAAGGCTGAGGCATCACAAAACAGGTAACATAATGTTGTGTGTTTGTTTCTTTTAAATAGTAAAATTCAAGGGTGAATGTCTATGGTCATGGGATTTATTCCATTTGGGGCCTTGCCCAAGACATACAGGGTATGCCCATAAAAAATAGTGTGCTGAGATAGTTACTCAAATCCACAGCTGCCTCAGGCCTGAGCTGGTCTCACAGTTATGGAGGACATGCAGGATAGTTCTAAATACATTTGATGAAATACCCTATAATACCCTCTGAGCCCAATGCTTCGTACCTTTTGTGTCCTTCTGGGCACAGTATGCCCCCTAATGGCAGCAAGGGTCTTCCATCTGCCCCAAAACGTTCTCTGCCCAGGGAGTCTACCATCTCGTGCTACCACCTGATTTCCAGCCTCCTCAGATGAGAAGAGGAGTCAAATCTTCCTCTGACCCCATGCATTGTTCCTTCCATCTCTTTCTGGGCTCAGCATGACCCCTGAGGGAAGGTGGCAAGGGACCAGGCATCTTCCATCTGCCCCAAAGCAAGGACTTTCATCTATGCCAGCCCAGGCAATTTCAACTTCCTACTGCCTGCCCAGTGATCCAACTGGAATTCGGAGAACCTCCAATACAAAGAGGAACAACCTTCCCTTTTACCTGAGGCCTTCCGTCCTGCTCCACCTATCCCTCAAGGTAAGAGGAGGGATGAATCAGGGACTCCCATCCAGTCATCTGACTATGTGGCTCCAATCTCATACTGTACTTGCCTCTAGCCAGCCTCTTTTGGGAAGCGGAGTGGCACCCTCTACACAGTGCTGAACAGTCTCACACCTGATAATTCTGAACCCTTAGAGGTCATCATCCAAACCTCATTCCCTGCCCCCACCTCCTGATTCCTCATTCCCATCCCCCTCTACCCTCCCATGCCAAAGTTTCAACTAAGTACCACCCAGCCCTTCCACTTGCCCTCTGGAATGCCTGTTCCCTAGGCAACAAACTTTGCTTCATCCTAAATCTTTTTCTCTCCCACTTCTTCCATCTTCTAGCTATCACTGAAGCCTGGCCTCCCTCTCATGATATAGCCTCCATGGCAACCCTTTGTTATACTGGCTGTACCTTTAATCATTGCTCTCAACTCATTGGTCAAGACAAGAGAGTTGGAATACTCCTTACTCTCTATTGCCACTTCTGAGTTCTCCCCCTTCTTCTATCACTCAGTAATCTCTCTTTCTTAGAGGTTCATGCTATTCATATCTACCACCCAATCAAAACCCTGGTAGCATTGTCAACAGTTGTCTACAGACCTCCAGGTCACTCCTCTTCCTTCAATGAGTTCAGTACTTGATTCACAATTTTTCTCTCTTCCCCAACTCCTGCTTTTATACTAGGAGACTTCAACATACATATTGACTATCCCTCAAACATCCTAACCACTCAGTTCCTCAACCTACTCATTTCCCATGACCGATTCCTTCACTCCATTTCAGCCACAAACAATGATCATATCCTTGATCTTGCTATCACCCACAAATGTACCACCTCCATATTCAAGAATTCTGAAACCCCTTTATCCAACCATAATGTATTACTTTTCACCTCTCCCTCTGCCTTTCCTTGCAAAACCCTACTCTTCATCCGTACCTTGACATCCAATCTCTTGAGCCCTCAGTTCTCTCCCAGGCCATCTGCACTAGTCACTTTTTCCCGTTTAATCTTGGTAAACCAATTCAACTCTACACTGTCCTCTTCTCTTGAATCCCTAGCCCCATTATCATATTGCCAATTATGCCCAGCCAAGTCAGCCTAGGATCACTCCCACCATCTGTCACCTTCACTCCTACATGCGTGCTGCTGAACAAAACTGGAGAAATCATGCAACCATTTTCACTGGGTCCGCTACAAATTTATCTTACATAACCTCAACTGAGCTCTCACTGCTGCTAGGCAAATACTTCCACTGTCCACAGTGGCTCTTCCAAATCATTTCTTTCCTCCTCAAACTTCTCATGGCACCCATCCTCCTCCCACCCTCTTAGCTAAAATCTTTGCCACATATTTTACAGAAGAAACTAAGGCCATTTGCCATAAGCTCAATCTTCTCTCTTCATTTCATATTACTCATGTGCCTTCTGCCATAATCTCCTCCTTCACCCCTGTACCATATGATGAGGTGGCCTTACTCTCTATCAAAGTTAATGCCTCTCCCTATTCAAGTGATCCCATTCCTTCTCATCTCCTCCAACAAACTGTCCCCTCTGTCATCCCCAATCTCTCACTTATTTTTGATCTCTTCCTTTCCACTGGCCCATTCCCTACCTCCTACAAAGATGCCCGTGTCTTCACCATCCTGAAAAAGATTCTCACTTGATCCTTCCATCAATAGTATCTATCATTCTATATCTCTTCTGTCCTTTGTGGCTAAACTCCTTGAAAATGTCATCTCTTCTCTCCTTCCTTTCTTAAACCCTTACAATCTGGTTTCCAACCTCACCATTCCACCAAAATTCCTCTCTCCAAAGTTACCAATGATCTCTTAGTTGCAAAATCCACCTTTTGCCAATCCTCATTCTCCTTGACTTCTCTGTAGCCCTTGACATTGTTGACCACCCTTTCCTCCTTGATAGTCTCCTTTCTCTAGGTTTTCAGGACACCTCCCTCTCCTGGTTCTCCTTCTACCCATCTTATTGCTCCTTCTCTGTTGCCTTTACTCAATCCTCCTCAAGATCACAGCCTGAAACTGTAGGTGACCCACAAGATTCTTTCCAGGGCCCTCTTCACCTCTATACTACTTTGATTAGCAATCTCATGTTAAATGGATTCAGTTACCATCTTTATGCTGACAATTCTCAAATCTACCTTTTCTGCCCCATTCTCTCTGCTGACCGCCAATCTTGCATCTCCAGTTGCTTTTCAGATATCTCCAACTAGATGTTCAGTAGACGTCTTAAACCCAAAATGGAACTCATTATCTTTTCCTCTAAACCCTCTCTTCCTCCTACCCTCCCTATCACTGCAGAGAGAGTCACCATCCTTCCAATCCCTCAGGCTTGCCACCTAGGTGTTATCGTTAGCTTCTCACCATCTCTCACTCTCCATATCTAATCTGTGGCCAAGGCCTGTAGATTTCACCTTTGCAACATCTCTCAAATATGCCTCCTTCTCTTCTCTGACACTGTTGTGCAGGCTATCATCACCTCACCTGCACTATTGCAGTAGCTACTGACAGGTCTGCTGGCTTCATCTCTCCCCCCTTTAATCTATCCTCCATTCAGCCACTAAAGTGATTTTCCTAAAGCTCAGGTCCCATCAGGTCACCTCCCAACTCAGTAAACTCCACTTGCTGCCTATCACCTCCAGAATCAAATATAAAATCCTCTGCTTGCCTTTCGAAGTCCTTCATAACCTAGCCCCTTCCTACCTTTCCAGTCTTCTTATGTCTTACCCCTGACATATACTCTTCAATCCAGTGTCACTGGCCATGAACAAGTCACTCCATCTCTCAGTTCTGGGCATTTTCTCTAGATGTCCCCAATGCCTAGAATATCATCCCAACTAAAATCCCATTTTTTTTTTTAGACGTTAAGACAATACTGTTCATTGAAAGTTTACACAGAGGGGCAGCTGCTAAGTGGCACAGTGGATAGAGCACTGGCCCTGACGTCAGGAGGACCTGAGTTCAAATCCGGCCTCAGACCAAACACTTGACACTTACTAGCTGTGTGACTCTGGGCAAGTCACTTAACCCCAATTGCCTAAAAAACAAACAAAAACAAAAACAATAAAAAAAAACAAAAACAAAAACAAAAAAAGCTTACACAGACAGGCTCAAGGACAAGACATTCGAACCATGTTATAAAAACACTAAAATCCCATCTTCTAAAGGAAGCCTTTCCCCACCCTTCTTAATTCTAGTGACTTCCCTCTTTTAATTGTTTCCTATTTATTCTATATATTGTTTGTTTGTATGTATTTTCATTTGTTTGTTTTCTTCCCCATTAGATTGTGAACACCTGGAGAACAGTGATTTTTTTTGGTCTTTTTTTGTATCTCCTGTGCTTCGCACAGTGCCTGGCACATAGTAAGTGCTTAATAAATATTTATTGATGATGATGACAATGATGATGAAGAAAAGGAACACAGCATACCATCTTTTCTACTAAATGATTTTGAATTTATTCTTGGCTGCCACCATCTAAAGGCAAATACATTCACAGTAGTAGTGGTACTGCTTATTTACCTATTAAATTCAACTTGGGATTCTGGGCTTTAATAGGCTGCCACCAGAGGCAGGTGGATGGCATATTGGACAGAGCTGGATTTGGAGTCAGAAGGGTCTGAGTTCAAATTTTGTCTCAGATGCTGATCATTCCTGAGGAAGTCATTTATCCTCTCTTAGCCTCAGTTTCCTCATCTGTAAAATAAAGATAATAATAGTATAGACCTCACAGGGTTGTGGTGAAGAACAAGTGAGATAATATGTATGATGTGCCATGTAAATGTTACCTCTTGGTAGTCCTTTCTTCCCTTTTCTGAACCCAAATGATTTGTTTAGGAATATAACGAAATTTATTAACAGCATGAGGGAATGAATCTGAGATATAAACTATAATCACCTGGATTATCTTGCAAGTATAACTAGTCATCTTGACTTAGATTTAAAACATTAAATGATCCTTTGTATTTGCTACCTGTTGGGACCTGTGTAAGTTTCTCTACCAACTCAAGAGGTTATGATTTAATTCAATTCAACATTTGCTAAATACCCACTTTGGACAAAATAGTGTGCTAGAAAAACAAAGAAAAAAAGAGATAAAATCCCTGTCTTCAGGGAGCATAAAATCTAACAGAGATCTAACTATTATCCAGGGCATCCCAAAAGTCTTGGTACAGTTTTAAACTAATAAATTTCTTGCACCCTTCTTCTCCTTTCTACTCTCACTGCAACCACCCTTGTTCAGGCCTTCCTCACCTATCACCTGATTATTAGAATAGCCTCCCAATAATAATCCTGCCTTCCCTCCCACTCCACTCTTTCCCTTCTTCAATTCATCCTTACATTGGGAAGTAAGTTTCCTAAAGAATTGCTCAGACCACATCACTTTCCTTTCTCAAAAACTTTCAATAGCTCCTCATTGCCTATCGAATAAAGCAAGATCATGGGAATAAAGTAACTGAAGCTAGTGTTCTCATTTTAAAGATGAGAATGAGACTCACAGAGGTTATGTGACTTATCCAAAGTCACACAGACACCACAAAGCAGAGCTAGGCCTTGACCAACAGGTCTTCATATGTCATATGTTCAGTATTCTTTCTTTTCTTTGAGACAGCTGCTGGTGCAATAGATAGAATTCTAGACTTGGAGTCAGGAAAATATGAGATCAAATCTGGTCTCTGACAGTAGCTGTGTGACCCTGGGCAAGTCATTTAACCTCTGTCTGCCTCAGTGTCCTCAACTGTAAAATGGGGATAATAATAGCAACTACCTCCCAGGATCGTTGTGAGGATCACATGAGATAATATTTGTCAAGTGCTCAGCATAGCTCCTGAAACACATTAGGAGCTATATAAATGCTTATTTCCTTTCCCTTTTCCTCCCCAGCATTTAGCAAAGTGTCTAGTATATAGTAGGCACCTAATAAATGTTTTTCAACTGGTTAACTCTACAACATACCTTTCCAGCCTTCTCTCTCACTACTTACCTCTTTGTTTACATTAGGTTTCAGTCAAATTGTTGGTTGCTTGTTGAATTGAATTGAGTTGGACCACTTACCCATTTCCTCTTTTTATCATAGCAACTTCTGTTTTGGTGTCTTGGTTACTGTACTTAAAATGAGCTCTCCCATCTCTGCTTATTGGCCCCAGAGGGCAGAGCTAGGAACTGTTAAAGCTTACATTGCATTAAGACTTTTGGGACACCCCATTTAGCGTTAAAATGTGATAAATGTGCAGCAAGTGTCCTGATCTACGATCATCTTGTGGAGGGAAAGAACTTTTTAGTTGTAGGGATTAGAAAAAAGTCATCAAGGACATGATGCCTAGTTGGATCCCAAAGGAATTGAAGGATTTCTTAGAATGACAGAATTTCAGAGGTAGAAGGCTCTCTAGGCCAAGGCAGACCTGAACAAGAATTCTCTCTATGACATAACGAACAGGTGGTCGTCAGCCTTAGCCTGGAGACTTCCAGTGAGGGGCACGAATTATGTGTGGAGGCAGCCTATTCCATGGTGGGATAGCCCTAATTGTTAGGGAGTTTTTTCATGAAATCATCTGGGGTGGGGAACCTGGTCACCAGTCAAAGGCCACACTTGAGGGCCTAGAGGGCCATGTGTGGCCTAAAGACCTCGTGGTTCCCCACCCCTGTAGCCTAAAGTGGCCCTTTTTAGAACTTCCACCCACTGCTCCCAGTTCTTCCCTCTGGAGCCAACAGCCAGAGAAGACGCTGGAGTTTATTCTGAGTATGGGGAATAGTTATGGCAAAGGCCCTGATCATAGGAGTGAGCATGATGAAAGGAGGAAATGCTAAGTGGTCCAGTGCAGTTCAGTTCAATAAGCATTTAGCAGGCTGGCTGAAACCTGAAGTATTCAAAGAGATGTAGTGAGAGATAAGGTTGGAAAGGTAGGTTGTAGAGGCCCTGATGTACTGGAAAGGGCACTGGGAGTAAGGTGACCTGTGTTCAAATTCTGGCTCTGCTACTTGGTAGGTATGTGACCTAGGGCAAATCACTTAACCTCTTTGCATCTCAGTCTCATCTTTAAAATGAGGACATTGGGATCCAAGACAATTCCAAAGGACTTATGATGAAAAATGCCATCCACCTCCAGAGAAAGAACTGATGAAGTCTGAATGCAGATCAAAGCATACTTTTTAAACTTTATTTTTCTTGGGGTTTTTTGTCTGTTTTCTTTTTCAACATGGCTAATATGGAAATATGTTTTTCATGACTCCAAATATATAATCTATAGCAAAATGCTTGCCTTCTCAAGGACAGAGAGAGGGAGAGAATCTGGAACTCAGAATTTTAAAAAATGAATGTTAAAAATTGTTTTTACATGTAATTGAGAAAAATAAAATAAAAGAATTTTAAATGAGGACATTGGACTCAGTGACTTTATTCCTATGATCCTACTTCATTCAGTAGGCAATGGGGAACTACTGAAAGTTTTTAGTAAGAAAGGTCACATGGTCTATCTTGTGAGAAAACTTTATTCAATTATGGGAATTGTTAGAAAACTTTATTGCATTGTTTGAACCTAGCCCTGCGTGACTGGAAAGCTGGACCACCCTTAACCAAGGATGTAGTTCATGCTGAGCAGAAACCCAGTCAGATATGAAGAGGAATTTTCTCACAAAACATAAATTGGACTAGACCCATAACTGAATAGAAAGGGGACTGAGCTAGCTCCAGAATTGAGTCACAAGATGGAGTCAGTATGGTTCACTCGGTTTCCACAATTCCCTCAATTAACCTCCTCAGATCTCAGTTTCCTTATCTCTAAAATGGGCAGGAGGGAGGGATTGGATGAGATGATCTCTATGGTCCTTTCAACTCTAGCTTTGTGATCCTAGAATGAGTGGGTAGAAAATGCAGGTTTGAAGTAAAGGCAGCTCTTTCTAGAAGTTTGGCAGCCAAGGGGAATAGAGATAAAAGGATTGCTTGAGGAAGAAAGAGTAGTGACGTTTCTTTAAATTTCAGAAAGACATGAGCAGAAGGATATAGGGAGGAGGAAGGAGTCATTCAGGAAGAAGACACTGAAGAGGGATGAGGAAAAGTAACAGAGGAAATGGGAGATCACAAAAAGGAATGCTTGGGCTAGGTAAGGAGTTTTCTTTCTTTCTTTTTGGCAACTGGGGCTAAGTGACTTGCCCAGGGTCACACAGCTAGTAAGTGTCAAGTGTTTAGTCAGAGGCCAGATTTGAACTCAGGTCCTCCTGACTTCAGGGCCGGTACTTTATCCACTGCATCACCTAGCTGCCCCCTGGTCTAGGTGAAGATTAAGCCTACCTCATCCTCAGTCTGGAGGGAAAGAGAAGAGGTGTAGGAGTGAAGGAGGGGAGTTGAGAAAATGCACCCCTTTAGTAAGGTAGGTTGAGTTCTTCTGCTGAGAGAGAGGAAGACAGTAAAACTGGACTCGGGGAGAAAAGAGATGGTTTAGAAAAGCTGAAGGTTCTCCAAACTTCTACTCTTCAGACTAGGATGAAACTACCTTTTGTTCCTTGGAGGAGCAAGGTCTTATCCTGTTTTCTCTCTATCTGTTTTTGTTGAGTCATTCAGGCAGTAGCATCTGACTCTTCATGACCCCATGGACAAGTCCATGGGGTTTTCTTGGCAAAGATACTGGAATGGTTTGCCATTTCCTTTTCCAGTGTGTCCCCATTTTATAGTTGAGGAACTAAGGCAAATAGAGGTTAGGTGACTTGCCCAGGATCACACAGCTAGTAAGTGTCTGAGGCTGGATTTGAATCCAGGCCTTCCTGACTCTAAGCCTAGTTCTCTATGCATTTCACCATTTAGCTGCCCCATCTGTTCCCTACAACCTTTCAAAATACAGAAGGGATCCTGATGGACTAATCAGTAGGCACTGTGACACCTGTCATAGATTCAATTTAGCAACCATTTACTATGTGTAGAGCACTATACTAAGCACTGGAAGACCTCTTTTACTCTCATGGAACTTGCAATCTAGAAACAGAAGTAATACAGATATTATCATCCCCACTTTCTGGATGTGGAAACTGAGTTTCAGAGACATGAAATGATTTGACCATTGTCAACAAGATTTGAACTCAAGTCTTTCTGATTCCAAGTCTAGTACTTTCCCCATTATATCATACTGCCTCTAGTAGGAGTGTGTGGTACATGGAGCAGAAAGAGCACTGGTTTTGGACTAGGGGCTCTGGGTTCAAAACCTACCTCTGAGACTTAATGATGAGTGACTCTGGGCAAGTCACTCCTTTTGCTGGACGTTAGTTTCCTCATCTGTAAAATAAGGGGGCTGAACTGGATGGCCTCTGAGGGTCCTTCCATCTCTAAGTCTATGAACCTGCAATGATTGCTGCTATAATCCTCCCCAGCCTCTCCTGGCACTGGGTATCTAAGCCTCTACTTGAAGCTCCTCTAGCCACTAAGGGCTAGAGTGCAAAGAGCAGCTGTGTGCCCTACGTCCAGTCTCCTGGGCAGCCAGGCTTCCTGGCTGACTATAAGACTCTGACCCTCCCCCCTTCCACCACTAGCCATCAAGATTTGGAGAACCTTTTCTTTCTTGCATATACTTCAAAAAAAGCAACAAAGAAATAAAAAAAGAGGTGATGTTTTACTTAAAATTAAGCTTTTCTAAAAAAAATGCTTTTCATATGAAAACAGGTTTCATTGCTAAGTTATTTCATGTATATTATTTTTAGTATTTTAATTCCTCTTTCAAAATGGAAATATAAACATGGGCCACAAACCCTGTCTATGCAGGTGCTCATTAAATGCTTGTTAAGTCTCTTGGGACACCCTGTGCTGTCACTTCTATTCAGTGCTTTAGTATATACTCTTACCACCCCTCTTTTCAAGGAGTAGCCTCAGCTCTTTACAATTCTGGAGAAGACCAGTTAAAAGTGTAGAACAAAATCATCTCAATGACAGCTAAAAAGCCCAGAATTTGAAGTTAGAAGATCTGCTTTTGAACCCTCTTCACTTAGTTGGCTCTCTATTTTGTAGGCATGATAGCTTAGGGAAGTTATTTCCCAGGATTATAGATTTAGAGCCAGAAAGCACCTTGGAGAAAAGAGTAGCCAAGACCTGAAGATCAGTGACTTGCTCAGTAAAAAAACCCAACATTTGAACCCCAATCCTCTGACTTAAAAATCCAACTTTTTTTTTTTCACTCACATCATGCAGCATGGTATGTGTGTGTGTGGTGGTGGGGGGAATGGGGACGTCATCTCCTTGTCTGTAAAATGAAGGACTAAAATGTTGGACTAAATTATATCTAAGGTCCCTTTTAGTTCTAAAACTGTAGAATCCTAATCCTTGTAGTGTTTTTGTGTTTTGCTTTTAGGGGTGAAGGAGAGGAAAGAAATATTTTTGGTGGGTGTTAAGTGGGAGGACATTCTAACAGGACCTGGATAAAGGCCCAGGCCTGGGATTGGGTGAAGGGAATTAAGACTACAAAAAGATTAACCTGAAGATAATGAAAGGAGTGTAGACAGGGAAATAAGGAGGGAAGAGAGGAAAACTAAGGATGGGAGGACTAGTAGAGGGCTTCCATTTAAATGAAAATACAAGAAGAAAGTCTGAAAAATTTCCTGGCTATAATATGCATAGGATCACAATTTGATGGTGAAGTAGAAGGGTAAGGGGCCCTAAGGGAGGAAAGGAGAAGTAATTTTTTTTTCCCTTTGTTTCCCACCTCAAAGCCTGGATATCTTACCTACTTTCCCTCCCCAAACAAACAGATAAACTCCAATTGAGGCTCAAGCTAAAGGTGAACCCTTTGCTTCAACAAAATCAGAATAATCACATAGGAAAACTAGGGCCATCTCCATCTGTAGGTAGATGAACCCCAGTGAGTATGTTTTCACAGTAACCCCTCAAACTTCACTACCATCTACCCTTGACCAGCCTGTCAGAGCACCGGAAATCATCACCATTACATAACCCTAGTTTCTAAGATTAGTGCATTTGATGGGCTACTACTTTAGCCACGACTAGGTGAGAGAATATGATGCAGATGCAAGGCTGTATGCCCACCTGATTAGGGGCAGAGCTGGTACGAGAGCTTTGGAGAGGAGAAACATTCTTCCTTTATTTCTTCGGTCCCAGACTTACTTTGAGACTGACCCCAGACATGTGGAGGGTGAGAAAAAGATATTAGAAGCTATAGATGTGTAGGGGAAGCCGGCTTCCTCACACATACCAGCAGATTAGCTCCCTAGAGACAGCAGGGAATTTCCCCTTGGGTGAGATTAAAGCCTCTGAAGTCTCATTTCCCATCTAAAGAATCCATTCACTCTGTATATTTTCTAGTATATTCTAACCTGTTTAACTTCTCCAATTTCTGTTTGATACTTTGCTTGAATAAATCAGTTTACTTACAATTTGCTAATTGTGATGGTCTTTTGTGTAACCCGGGTTTGGTAGGAAGAGGCCAAAGTAGCAAGTGTACATGCTCTAAGATGTATCCTCTTCCCTGAAGATCCCTGAAGAGGGATCAAGGTAGTCACTTTTTGTTTTGAAACTATTGTACCTGTAAAGTAGCAATGTTGAGGGTGGGAGCTGGGGTGAAGGCAGATAGATCCCATTCCTTCTTTTGAGTATTTAAGCTTCTTGAAAGCAGAAACTGTTTTGTTTCTATCTTTCCATAACCAGTACCAAATGCATTCCAAAAGCATTCATTCAACAAAAATAATGCACATTTATCATATGTTACTTTGTGCAAATCTCAATGCTAGGTACTGGGAGAGGGCCCATGAGGGAGAAATTGTGATCCTTCCTCTCAAGGGGCTTATAATTAATGAGGGAAGAGAAGATGTGTATACAAATAATTATGTTAAAAATGTACCATAATATATAATAATAAATGCACAAGAAAGTAACAAAATGCCATTAGAGCTTCAAAGAAAAAGAGAACATTTTGATGGGGAGATTAAAGTAAGTCTCCATAGAGAAAATGACATTTGAACTGGGTTTTGGAACATACAAAATATTACTAGGTAAAGATAACAGGGATGGGACTTTCCATCCCTATTAAGAAAGTCACTTCCTAGGATCAAAAGGAATGGTGAGAACACAGAGATGGAGACAGGAAATTTCATGATGTGCTCGTGAAATGATTGAAAAAAAAAAAGCCCAATTTGACTATAGCATAGAGTCCTTAATATGGAATAACATAACATAAAACTGGAATCAGATTGTGGATATCCTTGAAAACCAAGCAACCTCCTGATTTTATTCAGGAGGCAATAGGGGAAAGCAGGATACCATTTTCAGAAATGTGCATTGAAAGAATAGTCACCTTGTATAGAATAAAATGGAGAAGACAAGTTTTAGGAATGATGTAAGTGTAACAAGGGTCATCCCATGAAACATGCTTAGAGTTGCCTTTCTTGGCTCCAGTCAATTGCATGGGAATTTTGTGACCTGCTTCTGTTTGATGTGTTAATCAGAAGTGTCAAACCCTGAGCAGTCCCTTGGTCTTCCCTCACCCCATGACAATAAATAGATGACCGTATTATGCTACATCAATTTTTAAAAATGTACTGCTTCTAGTTGGTATTTTTTCCTTGGATTCTCCAGATGGTATTATGTAACTTGGAGAATTTCAGTGAGGGATGAGGAAGGACTGTCTTTTGTCTTTCCCAGAATGATGATGACCGGGCTTATGTGGCAATGAGTGAAGGGGAACTCACTTGGGCATCCCTGCATCTAAGCCCCCGGCTTCCTTTTTCTCTTTTGTGTTTGTTCTTTTCCTGATTTTAAGAGAATGAACATTTATCTTAAGATGCCTGAGTCCAGGCTTAGAGGAAACCTTGTGAGTTCTGAAGGTCCTGGGTCTCAATGGGTTCAAACTGAATGGCTACAGAGGAAGAGTCCTTACAAATAGCTAGTGCTCTTGAATAGCATAGCCTTGGGCAAGAGGACTGGCCTAAACTTGGCTCTTTTACCAGCAGACATGTCCCAGGAATGTTTGGACAATGCAGAGTAGAGGTGAAATCTAAAATGCCTAATTAACAGTCCTGCAAACTTTTTAAAATGTTCTGATGAGGGTTGAATATCAACCTCTCAACCAATCGTAACAGTAATCATAAGTTAAGTTACTGGATTCTGTTTTAAGCTTGTGCTGTTAATGTATACTGTGATTTTGTGTGTGTGTGTTTAGCATGTCTTTTAGGGAAAAATTACCTGTCCCATTTCTGATTTATATTGTATATACTTTCCCTTTTTGGAGAAACCTTAGATAATGTCTCTGGGATGCTGATTTGGGGGTTTAACAAGTATAAGAAAAGGGAACCTAACTGTTCTCATTAGAGACAAGCTCCCCAGGACTCAACGTAGTCCAAACTTCAGACCTGGGTACAGAGATGGAGTGAACACAGTATCTTAGTCCTTGTAAGCCCAGCAGTTAACTCTTCATGGTTAGATGAGGAAAAATTTTCTATCCAACTTAAGCTATACAAAAGTGGAATGGACTGCTACAGGAGGTAGTGGATTTCACTTCATCAGAGGGCTTTAAGCAGGGATCAGCTGGAACCAGCTCCTACAAGTTCTAATTTTCAGTGAGAACATTTATACCTCAAAAATCAGTAAATATTACTAAGAGAGCTTGATTTATTGTTTTGTTGACTGTCTAGAATTAAGAAAATTATGGAAAAAATATTAATGCAGATTAAACTTAAAAGTGTGTCATGTATATATAGATATAGATATTAATATAAATATAGATATATGTTTTGTTTTGTTTTGTTTTTCCTTTAGAGAGCCAGTTATTAAACATTTACCAACACACCTCTGGCTTTAAGCACAGGTGAGATGGCCACAACTGGGGAATCTTTTTTGAGTATGGATTGGGCTAGACAGTTGCTGGGTTGTCTTGTAGCTCTGAAATTCTGAGATTCTCTGGTACAGAGACTAGTTCATAACTACTGCATTAGTCCAAGTGAGAAGTAATGAGGACCTGGACTAGTGTGGTAACATTATCAATGACAAAGAGGAAACAGACACAAATAATGTTTGGAAATAGCTCAACGGGATTTGACAACTGTTTAAATATGGACAGTCCGAGAGGTGGAGGAGTTGAGGATGACAGTGTCCAGCCTTGACTCAGCTCATCCTTGATTCAGCTTAGTGAATAAGACAGGGGGGAAGAGGATACATGAACAGAAATAGGGAAGTAAGGAAGAGGAACTAGGTTTGGAGAAAAGGTAAGAAGTTTGATTTTAGGCATTAAGTTTGTTGTGCTAGTAGGATATAGTAGTCTGAGAAAACCTATTGGTGGAGGGCGGCACCCTTTGAGATTGATAAGATTGTATGCAACAGGTTGCTTTGGATCTTTTATTGGCTTTTCATTCTGCCTAGAATCTCTTTTCTGGACCCTTCTATACCTGGAACTTTCCATACTTGAAACTTGCTTTTCCATGCCATGCTATCTCTGGTGCCTTCCTGCTTGTGTCATGAGGCAAAAAAGTGATCAGATCTGCCTTTGTGAGACCCTGCCACTTCCTGTCAAACCCCTAGCCCTCATCTGCCTCTCTGACTTGTGCTGTGGTGTATATAACTCAGATATTTCAGTGCCACACTAGGAGGCGTGAAGAATACCAGGTTTCTCCTCAAGATCATCACCACCCTTCATCTTGGTCTGAAGCTCATCTCACTAGATATCCATTCCTCCACTTGCTGCTTGACAATGTCCAGAGATCCAACGATACTTACCTTGTGTCTCTGGTGACTATTTTCTGGTCCTGTTTTCCCTGAATCCCTTTTCCCATTCCCTTTTCCTCCTGGTCCTGGATTTCTCAAGTTAAGCCATAGGCCTTTCCTTGTACGAGTTAAAATGCACCCATAATGATCTTAATCTTAATGGATCGGCATTTTTTTCTATGGGAACCTATAAATTCTCAAACTTCAGTTGAAATTGTTCAGGACTTAGGATATCTGGGTAGAAGTTTGGATCTGGAATTCAAAGAGAGATGAGGACTGGAAAATATGTACTTGAGAATCATTCAGATAAGTGAAGCCACTGATAGTGATTTTTGAATTAATGCGAAGAATGCACAGAAAGGAGAGACAGTACAAGAACAGAGGGATGCTCATATTTAAAGAGTGGGAAAAGAATGAGGAGTTAATGAAGTTAGTGCATTAAAGGGACAGAAAAGGAGACCTAGGAGAGAGCAGTTCCATGGAAGTCAAGGAGATAGAATTGAGAAGGATGTAATGCTTTCTGAGTCATGAGACCAACAAAATAACAGACAAGACACTTTCCCCAGCACTCACTAACTCTCAAAACCCCCCAAAAGAGGAATTATGCAATCATAACTGAATCTAACAGAGAAAACTCTAATGAAGTAAAATTTTTGTGGATTAATGCTGAAGACCACTAATCCTTAAAGTGTTCACTCACAACACCTCTCCTACTAGCTTCCATGATCCCAGCAGAGATGCACAGATTGACACAAGCTGACCCAGAAGCTTGTGCCTGGAACACACTCTGACATCCTCTCCTGTGGTACATATCATTGGTGCAGGTGTGCAACTATGACTAGATGGGAGGATACAATGCAGATGCAAGGCTGTATGCCTGTCCGATTGGGGGCAGAGCTAATACTAGAGCTTTGGAGAGGAGAAACATTCTTCCTTTTCTTCTTTCATCCCCTACCTACTACCCACTGGTTCCAGCCATGGAAGGAAGTAAGAGGAGACAAAGTAGGTTGACTCTTGACTTCAGAGAATTTGTCTGAAAACTTTCCCTCAACTCTGCAAGAAACACAGAAAATGCTAATTCAGCCCAGTCAGAGAAAGAAAGAACAAAAGCAAAGGGAGGAACTTGAAAAAGGTCCAGGGTGAGTGACTCTACTATGCCCAAAGGAAATGAAACTGAAAGCCAACCGGAGACAGTCTTATTTCCCCAGAACCTACCTAGGCATTGATCCAGACTAGTGAACCCTAAATCCCACCAAATGGGAAGAAACTAAGGCAGATTTTTAGTTCAGTCTCAGGGGTGTACCCACCAGCAAAATGGGAGGAGTCAGAAAATAAGTGATGGAACAGAAAGAATATATGAAAAAAAGCTGAAACAGCAACTATGTCAAGAGGAAGAAAACTCAATAAAAACTCAGAATACAAGCAGATATCCGAGAGTAGAACTAAAAATGGAAGGATAAGTATTAAATCCTCAAAGAGATTATACAGCTCTCTTAAATATTACAAGACGAAGAAAAGTAAGTCAATTCCTAATAAAGCCCGAAATTCTATGGAATCTCAAGATATCACGGGACAACAAGAAGAAATTCCACAATGGTTCAAGAGAAATGAAATCTATGAAAGGAGATTAATAAATGTGTCAGAAGTTCACAGCTCTCAGTGTTCATAATTTAAAAAAAAAAACCTCAATGAGCAGATCAGAAAAATTGAATCCCCAGTAAAAAATTTCTTCAAAAAATCAAAAGAGAAATTAATAGATATGGAAAATGAAAATACTGAAGTGGAGGAAAATCTGGCAGAAGAGAAGCCAAAGGCAGTAGCAGTAGCATTAAAAGGATATATGATCTCTACATAAGGCAAATCCATTAACCTTGAAGATAGGATGCATAGAAAAAACTTAAAAGACCACAGGTCATCCAGAAGAACATACCAAAAAAAAAATGCATAAAAACTCCTAATGTGGTAAATAGTACAAGAAAACTTCCCAGAACTTCTGCATATAGAAAACCAAGCACTAATTGAATGAATCCATAGATAGCCTCCAAAAAACCACTGTTACTTCAAATTCCAAGACACATTAAATTGTGTCTTAGTGATGGGGTTGGGATCTGGGTCCCAGAAAGGAAAAACCCTTGACTTTCCCACATGGCCAAATCTCTGGCATTCACCTGAGGCTATAATCCTCCCCGTCCATTGTCTTGCCTCCCTATGGTCCCAGGCCACTTCCCACCTTTGGTAATTCTATTACCCCATGGACTACTTGGCCACTCCTAGATCCCTCCCACAGTCTTTCCGTATATAAGGTCCATCTTGTCTCCATTAAGAGACTCAGATTCCTAAAATCTAGCCACTGCTCAGATTCTTATAATCTAGCCACTGCTCTGATTCTTAAAATTTAGCCACTGGTCAGATTCTTATAACCTAGACAATAGTTTACTAATGTTCAGACTCCTTAAGAGTCTGCCCAATATGACAATGTTCTAATAAACCTTGTCTTTGGCTGAAAGAAGTCTTGGGTCGAATTCTTTCATGGTAGGACCCAAGTGTTGTGATTTTGGGGTCCCAGGACCTCTGAAACCCTAAACCACATCATTAGAATTAATTTAAATGATTCATTAAACTTAATAATTCCAATAACAGCCAACACATTCTAAAGATGGCTAGGAGAAGGATCTTCTAATATGAAGGAAAAGAAATTTGAATACACAAGATTTTTATGCAACCACTAGATTTTGTGAGAAGGAATGGAATAGTATATTTCTTTCTTTTCTTTTCTTTTCTTTTTTTTTTTATAAATAGGTGGGGTGATGGACCCTGGACCCCTGAAAGGAATAGACCATGTCTTTGAAAGCAACCCAGTCCCTGAATTTTCCAATACATTTCAGCAGCCCAGATCACTGAAGCCTCTGCCCAAAGGCAAGTAGCCCATCCCAGCCCACTTAGATCACCTAATTAGCTTATTTGAAGTCCTTTCACTGTGCTCTTGGCCCAACCCAAGTTACTTGCATATACCACCTACTCCTTAATCCCATCTAGATCCCCTAATAAACCTACCTGAAGTCCTTTTACTGTTGTACCTAGCCCACCCCAAACTACTTACCACTCCTTAATCTCATTCAGATCCTTTCACTGTCCTTTTTGTATATCAGCATCAGTCTACTCCTATTAAACTGCAGATTCACTAGAAATCTTGCCTACTCCTATTGGTGGTACAATAAACCTTGCTACTTCCACTGAAAGAAGGCTTGAGTGCTTGAATTCTTTCCAGTCAGATCCTCCTGTTCCCTTCCACTTAGGTTTCCTGGTACCCCAAACCACAACATTTCCACATTAGTCATGTTGTGAAAGAAGAATCAGAACAAAAAGGAAAAACCACTAGAAAGGAAAAACAGAAACAACAAAAAAAAGAGAAGATAGTATGTTTTGATCTTCATTCAGACTCCATAGTTCTTTCTCTGGATGTGGATAGCATCTTCCATCATGAGTCTTTTGGAGTTGTCTTAGATCCTTGTGTTGCTGAAAACAGCCAAGTCTATCGAAGCTGGTCACAGTACAATGTTGCTGTTATTGTGTACATTGTTCTCCTGGTTCTGCTCACTTAACTCACCATCAGTTTATGTAAGTCTTTCCAGGTTCTAGAACAAGAGTATTCCATTGCATTCATATTCCACAAATTGTTCAGCCATTCCCCAATTGATGGTCATCTCCTCAATTTCCAATTCTTTGCCACCCCAAAAAGAGCTGCTATAAACACTTTTGTACATATGGGTCCTTTCCCCTTTTCTATGATCTATTTGGTATACAGACCTAGTAAAGGTATTGCTGGATCACAGGGTGTGCATAGCCCTTTGGGCATAGTTCCAAATTGCTCTCCAGAATGCTTGGATTAGTTCACAACTCCACCAACAATGCATTAGTGTGGAATAGTACATTTTAAAAAGCAAAGGAGCTCAAGATGCAACTTAGAACTGCATACCCTGTCAACTTAAGCCTAAACATTAACAACAAGAAAAGAAATTCTTCTTAGGAAAAGGTGCAGAATAAAACCCTGAAAACAAAATTTATAGGGGAGGAAACAAAATGGGAGATTTTAAACTGAATGGATAATTAATAATGAAATACTAATTATACTAAAGAAAAAACCATAGAAACAATTAGTGACTATGTTAAAAAGAATGATAATGATAAGAAAACATACTCAAATGTCTGGAATGTACCTAAAGCAGTCCTCAGAAGAAAAGTTATAATCCTGAAACCACATATTTAAAGAGAGAGAAAGGAATGATTAATGAATACATTATTTTGAAAATTAGAAAGTCAACAAATCAACAACCCCCCAAAAGCATATACAGATTAATCTTTCAATTAGATGAGAAACAGATGAATTGGAAATCAATAAAACTATAGAACTACTGCAAAACTAAAAATTTTTTTTTAAATTGATGGAGTTAGAAGAGTGAGAAAACTCAAATTAAGAAAATTAAAAATGAACAAAGAAAAATAACTACAAACTCAGAAAAAAACAAAAAAAATTATCAGAATCTACTATGTAAGAAAATATGACAACAAAACTGAGAATTCAAATGAAATAGACAAAGATTCTCTTCAAAAATATAAAATATCCAAACGAACTTAACAACAAATAAAGATCTTAAATAATCCCATTTCAGAAATTGAACTGGCTGTAAAGGAATCACCAAAACTAAAAACAAAACAAAACAAAACAAACAAACCCTGAGCCTGGTACAGATGGACCAGGAGAATTCTATCAAATTCTTAAAGAATATTAGTGTAAAAAAATATATAAAGAATATATAGAGGATGTCCATCAATTGGGGAATGGATGAACAAGTTGTGGTATATGAATGTAATGGAATATTATTGTGCTATAAGAAAAGATGAACAGGCTGACTTCAGAAAAACCTGGAAAAACTTGTATGGTCTGAGGCTGATTGAAGTGAGCAGAACCAAGAGAAAGTTGTAGACAACAACAGCCACGTTGTGTGATGACTAATATTGATAAACTTAACCCTTCCCAGCAATACAAGGTTCTAAGACATCACCAAAGGCTTCATGATGGAAAATGCTATCCACATGGAAAGAAAGAATTATGGAATTTGAATGCAGGTGGAAGCATACTCTTTGCTATTTTTTGTCTCTTCTGTTGAGTTTTGTTTTCTCTTTCTGGTGATTTCTCCTATTGGTTCTAATTCTTACTTACAACATCACCAATGTGAAAATATGTTTAATAGGAATGTATATGTATAGCTTATATCAGATTGTGCGCCATCTTGGGGAGGGTGGTCAAGAGGAAGGGGGAGAAAAATTTTAAATTCAAAAGCATATGAAAGTGATTGTTGATAAATCAAAATGAAAAAAAAGAAAAAAGAATATATAGCACAAATTAACCTCAAAAATTGAGAAACACTCAACAAACTCCTTTTATGAGACAAATATAGTCCCAATGCCTAAATTATAGAAGGATATAAAGCAAAAAAAGAGAACTGTAAGTTAATATCACTAATAAATATCAATACAAAAGAATTTTAAAATCCTAACCAAAAATATCACTAAAATTTATTTATTTTTTTGATTTTGGTTTTGTTTTTATTTTACTTTTATATTCAGTTTCAAATTCTAGACCTCCTTTTACCCCTCTTCCACCCATTGAGAACTACAATACCTATTATACATATGAAGTCATGGAAAACATATTTCTGCATTAGCCATGTTCCACCTACACCTGTTACCCCACCCAAAAAAAAATAAAGGAAGGAAAAAAAAATATGCCTCAGTCTGCACTCTGAGTTCATTAGTTCTCAATCTGGAGGTGGATAGCATTTTTTATTGCGAGTCCTTTAGAGTTGTGTTGGATCATTGTCTTTCATAGTTGACTATATTTAGTCAATATTGCTATTACTATGTAGATTGTTCTCCTGGTTCTGCTCATTTCACTTTATATCAGTTCATATAAATCTTTGCAGGTTTTTCTGAAACCATCCCCCTTATTTTTTCTTATAGCACAATAGTATTCTAGCATATTCATACACCATAATTTGTTCAGTCATTCCCAAATTGATGGGGATCCCTTCAGTTTCCAATTCTTTTCCACCACAAAAGGATTTGCTACAAATATTTCTGTACATATATGTCCATTTCCTTTTTCTATGATCTCTTTGGGATACAGACCTAGTATTGCTGGGTCAAAGGACATACATAAAACTGTCCGGAATGGTTGGACTAGTTCATAGCTCCACCAACAGTGATTAGTAGACCTATTTTCTCACATCCCTTCCATCATTTGTGACATTTATTATAACTGGTTATAGATTTTTTAATTTATTCCTTGAGAATTAATGTGATGGTGGAAAGATCATTAGCATGAACTAAGCATCAGAAAACTGAGGTCCAGCAAATTCTAGTACTGGCTGCTTCCAACCAACTCTATGATGTTGGGGAAACCACAGTATTTCTGGGTATCAGTTTTCTCTTCTATATATTGTGAAATTTATTTTTAAAAAATCATTCATGGTGTCATAGTATGAGAGCTAGACAGTACCTTAGAGTTCATCTAGTCCAGATGAGAAAATTGAGGTCTGAAGAGGTTAAGTGAGATGTCCAGAGTCACACATGTAGTAAGTGGCAAAAATGGAATTCATACCCAGGTCCTTTGAGAGTGCTCAGATTTATACCTGGGTTTAAGAATGGTTCAACCTTAGAAAAAACGAATAACACAATTTATCATATTAGAAAAAAAAACATTCAAGACCACATGATTATCAACAGATACAGAAGAAGCATTTTACAAAGAACAACACTCATTTATGCTAAACACACACACACACACACACACACACACACACACACACACATACCCTACTCTAAAAAACATTTCTATAGAGGGATTTTTTTAATAAGATAAAAAATACCTATCTAAAACCAAAAGCTAGCATTGTATTCAATGGTGAAACACTAGAAATTTTCCCAATAAATATAGTACTATAAGCACTCTGTTATTTGACATGGTCCTAAAAATGCTAGCAATAGCACAAAGATAAGAGAAAGAAATTAAAGGCATAAAGACAAAGAAATAAAGCTATTCCTATTTACTGCTATGGTTTACTTGATGGTTTGCCTAGAAAATCCTAGGCAATTAGCAAAGAAACTAATTGAGACAATAAATAGCTTCAGTAAAATTGCAGGCTACAAAAATCTAGGCAGTAATAATAGAGAATTCGTATTCAAATTAACGAAACAATGCTTAAAATATCTGGGACTCACTCTACCAAAGCAACTTAACACCCATATAGATAAATTACAAAGTATTCCTTAAAGAAATAAAGAATAACTTAAATAACTGAAGGAATATTCACTGCTCATAGTTGAGTCTAGCCAACATGACCCCAATACCACCAAATTTCATGTATGAAAACTTTATAGACTTAGACAAAATAACAACAAAATCATTTAGAGGAACGAAAGATCTAGAATATCCAGGAGAATAATGAAATAATTGAAAAAGAAAGGCAGAAATGAAGAAGGAATAGTACTTCTGGGCCTCAAATTATACCAAGAAGTAGTCATCAAAACCATTTGGAACTCATAGAATAGAAAAATAGACCAATGAAATATACTAGATAAGGAAGAATCAGAAATAACTGAATTCAATAACTTGGTGACTGACAAACCTGAAAACATAATTTACCTATTAAAAAAACCCAACTCTATTGACAATAATTGCTGGCAAAACAGGACATCAATCTAGCAAAAATTGGGTTTAACCTACCTTATACCAGGGGCATCAAACTCAAATAGAACCAGGGGCCATTAGATTTTAAGCCCCTTGCAGGCATGGTCTATTTTTTGCCTCTTTTTGTATCTCCGGCACTTAGCATGGTACCTGACACATAGTAGGTACATCTACTTAGCTATACATAAGGACCTCTGCCAGCCTAAAAATGACTTAGAAAATCATACATTTATATATTTCTTCTTTTTTAAAAAATTATTAATACATCAACACATTAAAATCACGTAGGAAATACATATTAATCTGCTTTGGGCCATACTCAGGAGTGTTGTGGACTATGTCTTTGACACCTCTGCCTTATACCATACTTGAATAAATTCAAAGTGAATTTGTGACCTAAATATTAAAGATATAGTTTAAAGATAAAGATTTTAAAGGTATTTTAAAACATTAAAAATATTTAATACCATAAAAAATTTGGAAAAGAAGCAGATCATATACTTCTCACAGCTTTGAATAGGGGGTGAATTCTAAGTCAAACAAGGGATAGAGATGATTAAAAGATAAAATAGATCATTTCAGATACATGAAATTAAAAAGCTTTCCCATGAACAAAATTAATACAACTAAAATAAGAAGAGGAGCAAATGATTAGGGGAAAATCTGTGCCATATATCTCTTCATATAAACGTATAAGACCTAATGCCATTCCCCAGTGGTCAAATATATTAACAAAGAACTCTCAAAAGAATTACAAACTATTAACAACCACAAGAAAGAATGCTCCAAGTTGCTAATTCTAAGAGAACATGACACAAAATAATCTTGAGGTTTCATCTCATAATCAGGAAATTGGTAAAGATGACAAAAAATGAGAATACTCAATATTGAATGGGTTGTGGAAAGATAGGCCCATTAATGTGTCGGTGGTGAAAATGAAAATTGGTCCAACCATTTTGTAAAGGAATTTGGAATTATATAAAGAAAGAGACTAAAAAAAGAAAAGAAAAAGAAGAAGAAAGAAAGAGACTAAAATGTCTATGCTCTATGTCCAAGAGATCCTACTACTAGGCATATACCTGAAGGAAGTCAATAACAAAAAGAAAGGCCCCATATACACCAAAATACTTGTTGCAGTACTTTTTGTGGTAGCCAAGAATTGGGAAAATATATATATAAATGCCCATTGATCTGGGGAAGGCCTAAACAAACTGTAGTGCAGGAATATACTGTGAGACATTAAGAATACAATGAACACCGAGAAGCCTGAAAAGACATGCGGACTCATACAAAGTAAAGTAAGCAAAATCATGCAATCTACAGAATGACTACAACAATGCAAATAGAAAGAATAACAGCAACAATAAAACAACTAATCCTAAATGCTATAAAATTATCGTGATGAAACGTGTCCCCAGACAACAGATGTGGAGTATCCAATGGAAGAGTTGTCAAAAAAGGATGGAGACTGAAAAGAAGATACTGACTATTGGACATCTCAAAGAAGATGTCATGGTGACTTTTCAGAGAACAATTTCAGTAGAGTGGTGGAGATGAAAGCCAAATTTGACACTGAAAAAGGACTGAAATGGTACATAAACTTGAGAGGGCAGAAGATTCAAAGGTTTTTGTTTTTTTTTAAAGAATAACATAAATGTCTGTTTGTAGGTCAGAGGGAAGGGAGCCAGTGGGGAATAGGTGGGGGAGATGGAAACTATGTGAGAGAGGGAACGATTTATGGGATGCTAAAGCAAGAGACAAGGACAGAAAAGTTTGAGGTATGGAGGAGGGGAAGTGAGACAGCTCACAGTAGAGAGACCTGATCTCATTAAAAAAAAGAGACAAGCTCCTCTCCTGAGAGTGAAGGGAGTTGGAGTGATCTTAAGAAAAGCAGAAAAAAATTGGAGCAGTCACAGTGGGGAATGTAGTATGGAATCAATAATAAAAGAATAAAAGGATTGCCAAGCAGCACTCAATGCCCAATCGTGGGTTAGACAGCATTAATTTATAATGGACTAAGTCAATGTGACTTCATTCTTTTCTCCAGTATGATTCAACAGCCCAAGAGAGGTTTTGAGAGAAGAGGAAAATTGGGGGAGGAGAAGTTGGGGAGAGGAGGCTGTGGGAATTAAGAGAGTGGATGCTATCAGAGAGCCAATAGAACTAGGGATTCTATGGTGGTGGCTAATGAGTGACTGAGCATTGGCTCAGAACTGCATGTGGAGATAAGTGAAACCAGAATGTGGTGATTGACTAGGAGAAGACACATAGGCACCAAAGGTAAAGATATAAGTGATTTCTAGGCCATGAAAGTGGAGATTAAGTTAAAGGAAAAAATAAAAACCAGGTGCCTTGCCAACATTTTTGCCTAGGATTAGTTTTCAACCATAGAGGAAGAGTGGAGTTATTTTTATTCCCTTCTGTCAGAATGAAATATTCCATCATCCCATCAGTCTAATGAGTTGGATGAACTCATCCAACATAAAAGCTAAAGAAATCAGAGTTCTTTGTTTGTTTGTTTTTTAGGCAATTGGGGTGAAGTGACTTGCCCAGGGTCACACAGCTAGTAGGTGTCAAGTGTTTGGTCTGAGGCCGGATTTGAATTCAGGTCCTTCTGACTTCAGGGCCGATGCTCTATCCACTGCGCCACCTAGCTGCCCCCAGAGTTCTTTGTAAAATACGAAATCAAATACAGAAATTTTATCATTCTCCTGTGTATGGATAAACTCATTCGTTTCTCTGATGGAACTGTGACCCACCCCTACTCTGCTCTCTGTGTACTTCTCAAGGTGTATCTGGCCCCTGTGTCTGTGGGGAGGTTGTTATCCTCATTCTGTCTAGACCTAGAGAAGCATCCTTTGGCACTCTAGAACATGTCCAGACCAGAAAGACAGACTCAACATGGTATAAAGGATACAATTCATAATCTGAAAAGGCAAAAAGCACAAAGGGAGGGAGGAATAGCAGGAATTTTTTTTTTAATTTAAAGGGGACACTAGAAATATGACACTCCATAAACAGAGCCCAAATTGGGATACTGCTTTCATAGAACCTTAGAGTCAAGGGGGCCTCAAACATCCTCTGATCCAACTGTTGGAGAGGCAGTAGAGCCTAGAGCCCAGAGAGGAAAGAAGGCATGGATGACCCGGGCATCTTCCTAAAAATGGGAGGTGCTGGGGAGAACTGACCAAATAGAGCAAGAGGCACAGGGGAGAGAGAACTTCTAAACTGAAATTTTAAACTGCTTATCATTATTATGCTCTTTGGCTTGATAGTGTCAACTTTCTCTCTCATAGATAACCTGAAATCTGATGGCTAGAGGTGACTGTGACTCCAAGCTTACACGTTTCAGAGTAGCAATGGAAAGAGTGCTGGATCTGGGGTCCAAGGATATGGGTTTGAATCCCGGATCTGCCACTTTCTACTTGTATGGCTTAGGCAAGTTACTTAGTCACTCTAAGTCTCAGGTTTCCCTTTGTAAAATGAAAAGAGTGGTCTGGCTCAGAGGTGTCAAACACAGGGTTCTCCCCAGTGCTGCCTGAGCCAGATTAAAATGTATTTGGGAAATATTAAACAGAACAAATAACAATACAGTTTCGGTGTTGTTCAGTCACGTCTGACTCTCTGTGACCCCATTTGGGGTTTTCTTGGTAAAGATTCTGAAGTGATTTGCCATTTCCTTCTGCAGCTTATTTTACAGATGAGGAAACTGAGGCAAACAGGGTTAGCCAGGGTCACATAGCTAGTAAGTGTCTGAGGCTGGATTTGAACTTATGAATTATGAGTCTTCATAACTCCAAGTCTGTTGCTCTATTCGCTGCACAAACCTAACAGCCCCTAAAATACAATAGAACATAGATGATGTTAATATGTGATTTTCAAATTTAATATGTAGCCTGTGGGGATCCTTATGTGTAGTTTAGCGGGCCCTTTTTGAGTTTGATGCCACTGGGTAAGATGATCCCCAAGGTCTCTCCCGGCTCTAAATCTGCAAGTGTGTATTTGGAACACTAGTCTGGTAATGGCACAGAGGATGGATTTGAGGGGGGAAGAGTCAGGGAAAGAAAGAAATAAGCATTTATTAAGTGTCTACTATATGCCAGGCACTGTACTAAGTAACCTCTTTACAAATATTATATCAGTTAATCCTCGAAAAAAACCTGGTACGTAGGTGCTATAATTATCCCCATACACGCACATATATTTGTATGTATTATCTATATGTATATGTGTGTACATACATATATATATTATCAGTGCATTCTAAAAGAAAGTAGAAATGTGTTCTTTTTTTTAAAAATTCAACCACAATTTGTAGCTATTTGATTCATTGCTCCTCTCTGTTAGTATGGATAATCAAGAGTTAACTTTACTGCAAACTTTGTCAATCAAACTTTTATAGACAATATTGTATTGCCATGAATTATCATGTCAGTTTAATGTAACCTTTGGGGGGAAGAAGTCTGGAAGGTGGCCCATAC
Source organism: Vombatus ursinus (assembly GCF_900497805.2). Classification (NCBI taxonomy): domain Eukaryota; kingdom Metazoa; phylum Chordata; class Mammalia; order Diprotodontia; family Vombatidae; genus Vombatus; species Vombatus ursinus. Next base: position 30,107,370 of record NW_020955033.1, read on the forward strand.
CTCTAAATTCACTGGTATAGGAGGAAACTCCCTTTGCCAACTAAAGACTGGCAAATATTTTGTACTTTATAGTTTTAGAGTGTTGCGTGGGTCACTGAGAGGATAAAGGACTAGACCAGGGTCACCCTAGCCAGTGGGTATCAGGGACTTGGACCCAAGTCTTCATCATTTTCACTCTCTATCTACTGTTCTATGCTGCCTCTCTGATATTTATTGAGGCCAAAATGTGATGGTTGTTTTCCAAAAAACCTAAAAATTTCTCTAAGGAACTTAATTAGCCCTTCTGTTTCCCTTGGCTTGGTATTTGTACTGTATTTCTTACTTGTAGCTTTTGCAAGGGTTTGGGGACAAAGATGGCGTGACAATCTAAGCAGCTGCTGCATTGACATCAGCGTGTCAGCACATGTGCGATGGGACTGAGTGATGTAACATCATGACACCAAAGAGCACTGCAATGCAAATTCAGAAGGCCCGTCTGTAAATCTCATCACTCTCTTTAATAAGAAAGTGGAGCAAGGGGCTGTCATTGGGGACTGTTCCTCTGATACAGAAAGAGCTGATGTTTCCAAATATTTTTATCCTTTGCGGCTCAGTAGGGGAATAGATGCTCTCAAATTCCTGAGAACTTTCATTTCAATTATATTTCACATTCAAGAGAGAGTTGGGGAGGAAAATGTGTTACCACAGACATCATTTCTGAAAAAGTTCTCAGCCAGTGACTAAGGTAGCATCCCCAGTAGATGCCTTCAGTTTAGTGCTGCCGTAACTGCTTCTACACCAAGCTATGGGAAGTACCGGGTTATTCATAATGAATCTTAGCTGACTGAAGACGTCTAATTATTCTTTTCCTTAAGAAAGTAATTAACTTTCCACATATAAAATTTAATTGCTTAAGATTGCTACCAAGGCCTCTGAACAATAATTCTACTATCCTGCTGCCTTTATTACTTTCTAGCCCTTGACACTGCTGAAGAAAAAAAGAAAGAAAAAAAGGCATCTGAAAGCCATATTTGTAAAGAAAAAAAAATTGAAAATCTTTCATGATGCTGGAAAACAGACTTCCAGGGAAGCTTTCCCACTTGGCTGAAAGATTTATTGCCAATTTCACGATAACGACCAAGCACATACTTGTGTTCTCTCTCCTCCACTCCCTGGTTTGCATGCTTCTCATCTGTATTGGACAGGCACTGAAAGGATCTGAGCTATACCAAAAGGAAATGGTCCAGCCCCTTCTTCCTAGTCCCCACAAGGGAGACAGAAGGGAAGCCCACATTTGCAGAAGCCAAAGGAAGTAAGAAGGAGCGTGGCCAGGAGGAAGCAGAGCCCTTGGGGGCTGTCACTGTGCTGTGGAAGAAATGCTGAGAAATTCCAAGGTCAAGCTCCTTGGGGAGCCAGAATAAGTGATGGTTCCAGGTGGAACCAGGTAGAGCCAGGCGAGTATCAGGGCTGTGCCGGGAGACAACTACAGGCCTACAGAGAGTAAGAGTGTGAACACTACAAGGAGGGAGCAGAAGGAATGACGAGCAGGCTCTAAGACTCAGACCCTGGACTTTCACAGGGGCTCTCGAGGACACCACTCAAGTTACAAAAATTCCTTTAAGGCCTGGACTGTGAGTTTTGTGAGTGCTGTGAGTGAAGCCTGACCTGAGGAAAGGAAAAAAGAACTTACTGGAAGAGGATAAGAGGCATAGCACAGTGGAAAGACCACTTAGTTCATAAGTCAGGCTTTGGGTTCAAATCCTGTCTCAGACACTTGCTACCTGGGTGACCTTATGTAGTTAGTCAACTTCTCTGGGCTTCAGTTTCTTTCTCTGTAAAATGAGATGGTTGGACTACTCAATCTTGAAGACCGCATCTATGATCTTGTGACCTCCAAGTTCCCTTTCAGCTACTAATTCTACAACTATTTCATTGCTAATGGGTTTGAGAATCCTTTTCTGTCCTTTACTACTTTTGATAAAACTATTCTATATTTAGTGTCAATGTAGCTTAAATACTTGTGGAAGTCCATGTGAGAGAGACACCCAGAACACATGTTCCCCAGGTGGGGGTTGCCCCCAAGTTGGAGCATAAACCATAGTGACTATTATGAGAGGGACACCCTTGAAAATGAACTGGCCTCTGGTCTAATGAGGATCCAATTAATGTATAGGTCACACATTTAAAAATCATACTTGAGCAAAATGGCAATTTTTAGTTCAAGGATTTTGCTTCCTTGTAGTATTAATTAGAACAGTCAGGACTGTGAGTCCTGGTCTAATAAAAAGAACATGGGATTGGAAGTGGAAGATCTAAGTAAATTCTGCTATTTACCAGTCATATGACTTTAAGCAAATTGATTTGTTCTTCTGAGAAGCAGCTTCCCAAAATGTTAAATGAGAATAGCAAATTGACAAGATTAAATTGTAAGGATTAACTAAAGTAATGTATATAAAGAATATGTCTAGAAATCGAGCTGTTATTATAATCATGGACACACTTAACTGCTTTATTGTTGAAATAAAGAAATTGCCTCACTGGCCCACGAAGAACTAGCTCTTCTGGCTGACCAATCAGAAACAGTGGTTCAGTGATACACCTGAGCTGCCCTCACATGTGAATCCCCTGTAAGCTCTCCTAGGTCAAGGCATTGGGGTGTGTCAACATCCACTCAAAGCTGGAGTTCAGAAGCTCCCCTAACATGTTTTCTTTTATAGGCCAGTGAGAAGACAAATTAATTCTGAACAAAGGACATCTATATATTCAAACAATATAGCAAAATAAATGCCAAGAAAGATCCTTCACACAGATAGGGGCACATTCTCTGAACAGTTGCTAGTGGAAGAGGGAACATATACGACCAAGGAAAAAACATGGAGAGGCATAGGTATAGGAAACACTCGTGGCCAGGGAACGTACATGGCGAGGGCAACTCACGTCTTCCAATCATTCACATCCTCTGATGTCCTCCAGTGATAGCAAAGACGGTCTGCTGTAGCTCTCTTGGCTTCTGCTGAGCTGCTCTCTGTTGGCTGTCTCTGCTGAGATGCTGCTGCTCTCTCCTGCCATCTACTGGTCTTCAGCTGGATCATGGCTTCTTTGCTGGGCTGCCCACTAAAAGCTTCTCAGCTCTGAAAAAAATCATAGTTTCCCTGGATCATAGATTTAAAGTCAATTTCAGCTTTTTTGACATCTAGACCTAATTCACATTTAGCAAGGTAGCTAGAAAATTTCCATTTAACATTTGGGTTCCTTTTCTCCTGCTGCTGTTTAGGATCTCAGTTTAAACCATGGGTTCTTTTTTTTTTTTTTTGAATTATCAACAATCATTTCCATAAACTTCTGAGCTTCAAATTTTTCTCCCTCCCCAAAACGGCACGCAATCTGACATAGGCTCTACATATACATTCCTATTAAACACTTTCACATTAGTCATGTTGTAAGTAAGAATTAGAACCAATAGGAGGAACAACAAGAAAGAGAAAACAAAACGAAACAGAAGAAAAAAAAAGCAAATAATATGCTTCGATCTGCATTCAAACGCCATAGTTCTTTCTTTGGATGTGGATAGCATTTTCCATCATGAGGCATTTGGAGATGTCTTAGATCCTTGTATTGCTGAGAAGGGTTAAGTCTATCAATATTAGTCATCGAATAACGTGACTGTTACTGTGTACAACATTCTCCTAAACCATGGGTTCTTAACCTCTTTTTGTGCCACGAACAAAGGTGAAGACTATGGACCCCTTCTCAGAATAATACTTTTTTAAAATGCATTTACATAGAATAAAATACATAGAATTACAAAGGAAACTAAAATTTAGTGAAAATAAAGATGTGACTTTTTTTTTCCATCTAAGGTCACCAATCCCTTGAAATCAATACCCCAGGTTAAGAACTCCTGGTTAAACTAAACTCATTTGATGCAGAGTGAGAAAATTCCTCTCAATTCCTTTTTTTTACTTCTACAGTGTCAATTGTGATATGTGCTTTTTGCACATATCCTGTTTAGAGAAGTCTGTAGGAGTAGGTTAACCTTGGCCCTACTTCTTTATTCTGAATTCTTATCAGCAACAAAATTATTATCCCCTCTATATCAGCATTAGCCTTAAGATGCTTTCCTCTTTTCTTGAACTTCTGTTTGTCAGATTCTGAGTATAGGGGAACAGAGATACTACCATACCTACCTTACACTAACTACAGAGTTTATTGAATAATAAGCAAACCCCATGGACCTCCTCACTCATACAGAAAGGATATAAGAAGACGTATATGCATCTGTTCTGCCCAGTGAACAGCTGGATACCCAATCTTTTTTGAGTGAGGAAATGAAGCTATATATGTAATTGCTCCCAGAAAGTTGACTCTAGCCAGATTATTATCTGGCAGCTTGACTACCAGCTGGCTCAGGGATGTTAGGGGCCCTGTAGTTTTATACTGAGTTAGACAAAGAGAGGGGGACCCTCTGGCAAACACACCAATCTCCGGTAAATAGACACGGCAAAATACAAGGGCTGGTAGAATTTCTTTGGAATCAGGGGCTGCACTCATGTCATAGATGCCCATATCACTCTTGCTGTCTCTCAATTTGTCATCCTTCCTACCCCTCCATCTAAATGGCTTGCATCAAATTTTCCCCAATCTGATTTAATTCAACAAGGATTGCTTCAGCACCTGTCTGATATGTAATTGTTGAGCAAAATATCTTTATTAGTGACATCCTTACACTCTAACCCTTTGTGATCATTTTAATTTTCTTTTATGGCATCATTGGACTTTGAGCTGGGAGAAACCTTAAAGATGCTAAAACCTAGACCAGCAGACCCCTGGGAAAATCACTTCTATTTGTTTAGGATCTCTAAGTGCCCTTCTTGTTCTAAATCCTATAATCCCATGAAAAACCATCTAGATGGAGGTCGTTTTTTCACAGATAAGAAAACTGAGGTCCAGCCAAGCTAAGTGAGGTACCTAAGGTCCCACTGCAGGAGAGTAGCAAAAGCCCCAGCTCTGGAGTCAGAAGGCCTGGGTCCAAAACAAGGCTTTGAAGTTCACTAGCTTGGTGAACTCATGGCCTCACAGCATTGTGGTGAGAAAAGGGTTTTGCAAACTACCAAGTGCTATGTAAATGTGAGCTATTGTTATTATTAGTAGCAGTGGACTGAGGGCAGGAATCTTCTATGTTTGTGTCTCTCTGACAGAGCGGAACATAGGTCAAATTTTGCTTTTTTTTTTTAACTACGCCTGTGATTTCATCAAGATAGAGAGCCCATGAAGATCTGCCTCCAAACTGTAGCTTACATATAGTCTTAGAGAGTGAGCCAGGGGGCCCTAAGAAGTTCAGTGATTGGCCCAGGGTCACACAGCTAGTGTGTGAAAGGAGGTAATTGAAAACCAGCTCTTTCTGACTCTCAGGCTGCCAGCTCTCTGTTCACTCAGCCAGAATGCCTTTCATATTGTACATAAGTGCTTAGTAAACATTTGTTGAGTAAATAAATTCACAAAAGTACCTGCAAAGAATCCAATTTTAGAAAAACAAAAGAAGGGGAAATTGGGATTTTGTATCTTATTTTTATATTTTCTGTTTTTAGAGTAAACTTTAGTTTCTTTTTAATTGGTTAAATTTTAGATTCTTTAGTTTGATCAACTAAAATTCCTTTACATTCGAGTATTAAATAAGTGTTTGCCTTTAAAAAAAATACATTTTTTAAAATTCCCGGGGCGTACGGCCTAATGAAATGTTCTGTGTAAATCAATGGGCATCTTATGGAAACTTTTTGGAAGTTCTGTTTACTGGTACCATATTAGGTCAATCCTGAAATTGCAAAACTTCAATACTGCACCACAGTTTGCATCAGGTTACTGTTAAGCCCTATTTTCCAAGTCCTGTCCCAGTGTGCACTCAGGGGTTCCCACAGGCCAGGGTTGTCTTTGCCAAGAGCCAAGCTAAGCCTACTCAGAGCTACTGCTTGGTCTGTGTTCCAGCTGTGATGAAATGCGAAGAGTCATACTTCCTCAGCTGTTTCCCTTTCTCAGTCATCATCTCCGGCTGCCAGGAGAGTGGATTTCTGCTCTGGGAGTTGGAAGGGTCACACGAGGTCAGTGGACAACCTTTGCAACAGAGTGCTATAAGCACCAGCCTGGGCATGACTGCTCTAAGAGTTACTACTAACTTCCTCCTCTCCCCTCCCCGCCACCCCCAGTTAGTATTACATACCAGACACACCCCTGTGGAAAAGGTCCAATTTCACCATTCCTTAAGTCTGTGCCTGGGGTGTAACAATGCCCATTTTCTGATCCTGTTCTTTGGAGAATGCCCGAAGGACTTACATTCTCCAACCTTATTGTGTTTTATTTTTCAGTGTTGACTGAGCACCAGCAATGTGACCGGCATGTATATTCTTAGATGCTATGCACACATATTAGTGCCTGTTTACTGTAATGCTCAACACTTTTTCTTGATCCACATGAAAGATTTTCAGGAGCTGGGCCCTGATCCTCAGGTAAATACAATGGTAACATGTTTATAAATAGAATTTAAGACTTAAAGAAAAACTATGTTCCACTCTAGTGCCTTGCCTTCTGCATTGACTAAATTTTCCTTCACCGTCAGAACATGCTCGAGGTTCAAGTTTAAATAAACAATAAAAAAGAAATCATGAAAAGCCTTCTCATATACATAGTCATTAACTATAAGATCTGCCACACAATGAAAAAAAAATTAGTAGATGACTTGCAGGAAAAATTTGTGATCACTTCCTCCTCAAATCTTCGAGCTGACTGGATTTCTGCTGTGCCCTTGCCCAATTCATTTATTAAATGCTTACAGGAGATTGTAGGCTTTAATGCTGGAAGGGGGCTTAGAAATTATGTAGACTAACCCCTTTATTTTTTTTTTCTATATTTTCATTCTTTTTTTTTTTCTTTTTTTTAGGCAATTGGGGTTAAGTGACTTGCCCAGGGTCACACAGCTAGTAAGTCTCAAGTGTTTGGTCTGAGGCCGGATTTGAACTCAGGTCCTCCTGACGTCAGGGCTGGTGCTCTATCCACCGTGCCACCTAGCTGCCCCCTAACCCCTTTATTTTACAGATGAGGAAACTGAGGCCCAAAGGAGTTAAATGATTTGTTGAAGGTACACAGGTAATAAGTTTTAGAATTAGGATTTGAACCCAGGTCTTCTGACTCTAAATCCAGTGCTCTGTACCTTACAACACACTTGGTAAAGTGACTTAAATTGCAAATTCTCCTATTCCAAATTAAGCACTCTTTCTACTAGAGCCCTTGTGCTCATGAGTAATGCTGGAAGAAGTATAATGTTTAAATAAGACATGGTCCCTATCCTTATGGAATTGAGTTAAGTAGTGCTACTAGGATAAGGGTGGGCTTCTTCTCCCACTCCAATTAATCAATCAATCACTTGAGTAAACCACGTATTAAGGAATTTTCTCATAACATCATCACAATACATGAATAAGCCCTTAATCAGTTTGAAAGGACCATAGGATTTTTGGCCATTGGATGAAAGGAAGATGACACAATCCAGGAAACTTCTTGAGATTTGTTGAGAAGATCAGGCCATACCTCTTTGGCTACAGATAAAAAGAACAAGTGACTTGAGCAATTAGTAAGGTGAGTGGTAATGGACCTCAGAGTTAGTAGCTGATGATTCAAGTTCCCTGAAAGGAATCAATCTTGGGAGGAAAAGAGAGTTTCTCCTTCTCTCTCTTCTTTCCTCACCATTAACTATATTATTAGAAAGGCTGAGCCAACCAGGAATAGAGACAAATTAAGGAACACACAGACACAGATGGAAATAGAAAGGAAGCCACCGGAGGGAGAAAACAGCTTCAGAGAGTGTTATTTTATTCTCATGATGTACAGAATGTCAGCTGTAGACTGTAGAAAGGTGCAACTCCAAAGTTCATGGAAAATCCACAAAAGGAGAAAAGGAGATCCTTCTTTAACAAATGTGTTCACTACATATATGCCTCACTACTTTTATACTTTGTTGGAACCTATTGTCCCAAGGGACCCTGTGTGTATAGGATTTGAACCCAGTATTGAGGTGTATTGAGTACACCCTCAATTTGGGGGATTATTTTCATACCGGTTATTATATTATACCTTCTTAGCAAATACTTTTGCTAAATGCTAATTGAGCTGCTGGTTAATAATAGGAAGCACACTGGTGGGGGCTCGTGAACAATAGTACCAGAAACTCAAGATTCCCCAGAGTTACCCTTGGAACCCTGAGTAAGTAGTAACAACTGTGCTGCCTGGGGACCCTAACCTGCTGATGCAAATGGGAGCTGAAAAAGTATTCCTAGAGCTGCTGTTACATAAAGCAGAGTAGTATAGAGAAAAGAACACTGGATTTAGAATTAGCAGACCTGGGTGCTAATATCACCTCTGATATTTACTACCTGTGTTAACTTAAGCAAATAACTCTCTCTGTGCTTCAGTTTCCTCACATATAAAAGGAGGAGGGGTGGAAAGGATGATTTGTGAGTTTCTTTGTTGGTCTAAATCCTATGGTTCTAATAATAATTCAAATTTATGTAATCAACAAGCATTTATTAAATGCTTAACTTGTGCTGGGCACTGTACTAAGCTCTGGGAATGTAAATATAAATAGAAAGAAAGACAGTCCCTGCCTTTAAGAAGCTTACATTCTAAGAGGGGAGATAACACGTAAATAGAAACTGAAAAAGGAGGGACAAGGGTGGAGACAAGGTCTGAAGAATCAGGGTTGCAGCCTGGAGAAGAGTGAAGACATGACTAGCCTGGTTGTTCTCCTTAAAATGGAGGTTCTGGAAAGAATCAGCCAATCAGAGGGAGAGGCTGCAAAATGAGAATGTACTTCCCATATATGAAGAAGTTTCTATAGCACAGTAGAGAAAATCTGAGGGGCAGCTAAGTGGCCCAGTGGATAGAGCACCAGGCCTGGAGTCAGGAAGGCTCATCCTCATGAGTTCAAATCCAGCCTCAGATGCTTACTAGCTGTGTGACCCTGGCTAAATCACTTTCCCCTCTTTGCCTCAGTTTTCTCATCTGTAAAATGGCCTGAAGAAGGAAATGGCAAACCACTCCAGTATCTTTGCCAAAAAAATCCTAAATGGGGTCACAAACTGAAGCAACTGAATGACAACAACAAAAAGAGAAAGTCTTTAGTAGTTTACAAAGCATTTTCCTTATAATTAGCAACACTGTGAGGTAGGTAGCACAGATTCTTTTTTTTTTAATTGCAAAGTTTGTAATGTTATTTTCTGTTGGTTTGACATGTGTATTTTTAAACGTTTCAATATTTCAATGGATCTACAATGGTATGCATCTTTTCTTCTCCCTCCAGTGGTGCAAATCACAGCTTCTCATTCTATGCTATTCTTGTCCGTACTTTGATGCTTTGGTGAACCTGCAAATGCATCAGTGTAAGTGTTCTTTACAAGGTGTTAAAATCACAACTCATTCACACCTTTTGACTCTTCACCCTTACATCCAGTAAACAGCCAAAGCTTGTGAATTTTACAACCATTTAGTTCACATCTCTCCTCTTCATAGGCAGCTAGAGGGTTCAGGGGACAGAACCTGGAGGAAGGAAGATTTGAGTTCAAATCTAGCCTCAGACACTTATTAGCTACGTAACCCTGGGTGAGTTATTTAATTGCTACCTGCCTCAGTTTCCCCATCTGTAAAATGGGGATAATAATGGCACCTACTTCCTACAGATGCAGTGAGGATCAAATGAGACAGTATTTGTGAAAGGTTTTGTAAACTTTAAACTGCTATGTAAATGTTAGTGATTGTTCTCCACTCATCCTTGACATTGTCCTAGTTCAGACCCTTGTCACCTCTCACTGAGACTATTGTAATAGCCCCCTCTTATTGGCCTCTCTGTATCTCATTTCCTTCCTCTCCAATCCATTCTCCACATTACTGCCAAAGTGGTATACCCAAAGTCCACTGCCTTTGCACACATCGATCCCCATACCAGAAATACTCTCCCTCCTCCCCTCTTTCTGGTGTAATCCCTCGCGACTCTGCAATATGAAAGAATCTAGTGTGATCTTAACATATGCACAGGAGACAACTTTATTTGAGCCTTGTGAAGTGATTTATCCAGTGTCACACAGCTAATAAGAAAAAAGAGCTGGGATTGGAACTCAGGTCTCAGGACTCATCTGTGAAATTGGAGGAAGTCAAACTAAATGCTTTTTCATAAGGATCATAGGCTAATGAGCAAAACGGGCTCTCAGAGATCATCTAAGCTAAAGGAAGTGGGAGTGTCCATTCTACCAAGCCTTTCTACACTGACAATCTTGTGTTATGCTTACTTGTGTATGCAACCCCTTGTCAAACATTCTTAGGATAGAATACTTGGGTATGTTGTTGCTCAGTCATTGTTACATCCAACTCTATGACTCTGTGGATCATACTGGCCATGGGGTGTTCTTGACAGAGATACTAGCCTCGTTTGCCACTTCTTTCTCCAGTGGATTAAGGCAAAGTTAAGTGACTTGCCCAAGGTCACACAGCTAGTGAGTATCTAAAGCAGGATTTAACTCAGGTCTTCCTGACTCCAGACCTAGCTCTCTATCCACTGAGCTGCCTAGTTACCTCTACCTGGGTACACTTTAGGATATTTTCTAATTCTCTTGGCTTGTAACCCTTACCCAAGAAACCTGGCAAAGGTGACATCCTCTTCTCCCCACTCACCTATCAAGTGGGGATTCATAAGCTTGCTTTTTTATTGCTTTTATTTTTATGTATGTATATATATTTTTAGGCAATTGGGGTTAAGTGACTTCCCAGGGTCACACAGTAAGTGTCAAGTGTTTGGTCTGAGGTCGGATTTGAACTCAGGTCCTCCTGACTTCAGGGCTGGCACTCTATCCACTGAGCCATCTAGCTGCCCCCCAAAATATTTTTTTTTAAAAAGCAATCTTTGGGGGCAGCTAGGTGGCGAAATGGATAGAGAGCCGGTCCTGGAGTCAGGAGGACCTGAGTTCAAATCCGACCTCAGACTAAACACTTGACGCTTACTAGCTGTGTGATCCTGGGCAAGTCACTTAACCCCAATTGCCTTAAAAAACGTTTTTTAATATTTTGGTAACTATATTTTAATAAAATCTTTCCCCATCATAATCCTAATTATTTTATTTTATGTATTTATAAACCTTATTCCATGAATGGGTCTATAGGCTTCACTAATTTGTCAAGAGGTGTCACAATATGAAAATGGGTTTGGTATTTCTGCACTATGCTAAGAATTTCTTACTTGTAATAATCCAGTTCACAATGTGACCAGAGTCTGATTAAGAAAAAGAGGAAAACAAAAAGGACTCTAAAACAACACTCGGAAAACAAACAAGCCCTCTCCTGAGCAACGCTTTCTCAAAGATCCATGTAAATTCCCAATTTCTTAGAGCCCTGTAGAGTCACGTTGCTTTCTTCTACTCCCAGCAGAGATATCAGACCCTGCTTTCATAGACTCATCCAGAGCCAGAAGGGACCTCAGAGCCCAACCCTTAAATTTTGACAGATAAGGGCAATGAAACCCCTGTAGAATAAGTGACATGCCTAAGGTCTCACAGCCAGTAAATGTCTGAGGGGGGATATGAACCTAATTGGTCTCAACAGTGACATCAGACGTTGCTTTAGCACAGTGATTGGAGTGCGGGACTTGGAGTGAGGAAGACCAAATTTTGGATACTTCATAGCTATGTGAGTCTACGCCAGTCCCTTAACCTCAGTTTTCCCATCTATAAAATGGGAGCGATAATAATTGTACCTACCTTATAGGATTGTTATGAGGATCAAGTGAGATAATAGTTGTAAGGTCCTTAGTAAACCCTAAAGCTTTTTCTAAATTTTAGCTATTTTCACTATTATCCCCCCCTTTTCCTGCAGTTCCAAGTTGGTCCCAGAAGATGTCAGCAGACCTTCTCTATTGCTGCCCCTTCTGGAGCCCTCCCTTCGGGGGTCCCAGGTGTGGCTCTCTTGTCTGCCCACTTGTCTTCTGGCCAGGCAAGGCCAGAACTTGCCAAGGAAAAGCGTTCCCTGCCCTGGTTTTCTCACCACAAAACCTCCAAAGATTTCCCGGTTTAGAAAGAAGCAAAATTTGTTCTGAGTCACAGAGCTGATGATGTAGTACCAGGCTCTCGACTTCCCATCACCGGGATGACCATCCTTTGCTACCACTCTGGCTGACCTTTGCCTCACAAAAGCTTGCTGAAGGAGTGGGGCTCTGCTGATTTCCTAATTTAAGAGAGTTCCTGTCCTCAACATCTCCTTCAGTTTTGGAGACTACAAATTCTGTCCAACTCTCATCTTTTAAATCACCTCTCTTTCCTAGACATACACCATCATCACTGCCTACACTTCTTTACTCCCATTTATTTTTAGCTTCACCATTTCACTATTGAACTGGCCTCTCTCAAACGTTACTAATAATCTCACTATCTATATATCTTTCTCTTTCTCTTTCTCTCCTTCCCTCAATTCCATAAACAATAAAACCCTTCGGGGGGGGGGCAGCTAGGTGGTGCAGTAGATAGAGCACCGGCCCTGAAGTCAGGGGGACCTGAGTTCAAATCCGACCTCAGACACATAACACTTACTAGCTGTGTGACCCTGGGCAAGTCACTTAAACCCCAAATTGCCTCACTAAAAACAAACAAACAAACAAACAAACAAATAAAACCAATAAAACCCTTATTCAAGAAAAAAATACAAAGAGAAAAGCAAGAGAAAACAATCTCAGCTGACACTTCCAAATAGCTCCTCTTTCCTCCCATTGTAGTCTGGGAAACGGATCTTCTGGAGCAATGGGGCCCTCCAACAGGGTGATGCTTCTCTGCAAACTGCACAGGAGACATAAGGGATACGGGAGACATGCAGGGCATGAAGCCCATTGGCTGGAGAGCCTATTACCAGCCTGCCATTCGGTTTCTCCTATGTCCAGTTTCAGGCAAGCTTTATCATGGCAGACTTACCCACCTCCAGTGACCTCTTCATTGCCACCATATCTAATGGGCTTTTCTCAGTCCTCATCCTAACTGGAAGAAGTCAGTTCCTCCTTTATTAGGTACCCTTGCTCCTATCATTTGAGTGGTCCAGTCTGAGCTCATCAGTCTCTAAATCCCTTCTCCTTTTCTTGCTTACCTGGATCATTTGTGATTATATGATAAGAATTTAATTGTTGGGGCTGCAAGAAAAAAGGAACACTGATACACCACGATGAATTGTTTCAACTGTTCTGGAAAACAATTCGGAATTAGTCATACCCTTTGACCCAGAGAGTTCATTCCTGGATAGAGAAGTCTAAAACAAAAAGAAAGGCCCAACAAATATCAAAATATTCACACTAGCACTTTTTGTGGTAGCAAAAAACTAGAGATAAAGCAGGTACTCATCTATTGGGAAGTGGCTAACCAAATTGTGGTATGTTAATGTAATGAAATATTTACTGCATCATAAGGAATGAAAAGTATAAGGAATTTAGAGAAACATGGGAAGACATAAACTGATGAATAAGGAAGTAAGCAGAACCAGGAAACTATCATAATAACAGCAATTGAAAAAAAGAGCATTAACATGAAGCTCAGCACTGAATCATTGTCATCACTCATCTTGGTCCTGGAGAAGAGATGAAGAAGCACCTCTCTCCTTTTGGTAGGTGGGTGAGGGACTACAAGTACAGAATATTGTGTCTTCTGACAGATATGATCACTATATCAATTGGTTTTGCCCGACTCTTTTCCCCTAGAACAAGGGAAGCATCATTTTGTGGCGGTAGGAGGAGGGGTATGATTTTATACATATATACATATACACACACATATATACATATATATTTTTAAATGACATATAAGAACAAAAGGCATTAAACTTTTTGTATGTGTGTGAGGCAATTGGGGTTAAGTGACTTGCCCAGAGTCACACAGCTAGTGAGTGTTATACGTCTGAGGCTGGATTTGAACTTAGGTCCTTCTGAATCTAGGGTCAGTGCTCTATCCACTGCACCACCTAATTGCCCCTAAAAGGCATTAAATTGATTGAAAATTAACAGAAGTTTTTTTTTTAATTTGTTTTTATCATTGTTGAGAGCCTTCTCTCTCTCTTAAATCATCTTCCCTTGTAGAATCTCAGGCCATGGAGTCATCTTTATCTTTTCTCCAAATTTTTCAAAATTTCCCTTCTGCATGTAGCATTTGTTGGACAACTGTACAGCATTCTGTAAATGTATGGCCAATGTGGCAGGTGAGGTCTCCTCGTGTAGCACAGGCTTGGGAGCAGGGATAGAGGAATCCAAGTGAACCTACCATGAGACAATTCCTCTCCATCTCCCTTCTGTCCTTGGCTTTTGGGGTTGCTAAAACACACACACACACATTTTACATATGTAATATTGTATGTCGTGTATATGCGAATGTAACATATATGTCTTATTTTTAACACATATATATTATGCATATATTTAGTATATGCATATTATGTATTTGTAATCTGTATGCTCTAGGGCAGCAGTTCTCAATGAGTGGTTTATGGTCCTGGGGGGGGGGTCCTAAGACCCTTTCAGAGGCCACCAGAGATTAAAACTATTTTCATAATATTACTAAGATGTTATTTGCCTATTGAAGTACTCTTCTCTTTTCCAAATACATTTCTGTATGAAGCTGGATTTTCTTCATACACCTCAGCCAAAACAACATATCATAACAGATTGAATGCATAAGCAGATATGAGAATCTATTTGTCTTCTATTAAACCTGACATTAAAGAGATTTGCAGACATAAAAACAATGAATTCCACTCTTCTCACTAAATTTTTTTGAGTTTTGCAAAATAGCTATTTTAAATAAAAATGTTATTTATGTTAACATATAATGAGTTTATTATGGTTATTTTGTGAATCAATACATATTTTTAAGATATACCCATTTTAATTCCTAATATGGTAAATATCGATAGCTATAACCCATATAAACAAAAGCTCTTTAATATTCTTTGTAGTTTTTAAGAATGCAAAGAAATCCTAAGAGCAAAAAGTTAAGAATGGCTGATCTGGGGGATGAAGGTTCAGCTTATAGCGCGCTCTCTTTGCTCTTTATTTTATAGTGGCTTATCCACTCGGATGGCCTTAGAAAATGTAGGCGGGACTCCTGGGTTTAGCAGTTTGCTAGGGAGAGACTGTTCAGCTGCTTTCGTCGAAGGTGCCTAGGTGCCTGCCTCGGAGGGTGGGGGACAGGATCAGTCTACAGCTGGTACTCCAGGCTCACTTTCTGCTCTCCTCCATCCCTTAAATAAAAACACAAAACCAAAGGTGCTAATTCTTTCTTTCTTTCTTTTTTCCTAACAGGAGGTATCCAGTATCAAAGAAGGAATAGACAGAGAGGAGGAAGGGTGGGAGAGAAACAGGAGAGTCAGGCTAGCACAGCACATTGGAAATGCCACAGCCAGTGCTAAACGCTTCTGACTGCAAGGACAGGAAATGGTTTTTCTTCCTTAGACACTAGGGGGTGAGGTGAGTGTGGAGGGGGTGTATAGAGAGACTGCAGTTAACCCAATAGCTTCCTGTACAGTCTGGAGTGGGCAGACAAAGAGAATGTCACTGAGGGGGCAGTTGGAATCAAGTCCATTTAGCACCATAGTAGCTTCAGGATCAAAACCCACTGCCATGGCCTACTTGTTAGAAATAATCAACTAGCCACTATGGTCTCTCTGAATTAAAGAGCTGGTGGGGTACAGGCCTGGATCCTAGCATTTTTCCACTTGTCCGAAGATACAAGACGTGCCTCAAATACTCAGACCCTGATTCCTCCGGCTCCTTTGGACATCTCTCTCCCAGGACTCTTTAGTAACAGTCCCAGAAGTGTTCACAAGCAGCTTTTCCAGCAAGCCATCTTCCAACACATCTGTTCTTGATGGCATCTGAGACAGTTGTACATAGAAACTCTGGGCTACACTAAAATAGAGGGATTCCGTCTGAGCTTGCCCATGTTCACCTCCTTTGTATAGACATGCTCTCTTTCTCCCAGTGTTCCAGTTGTTTATATTTCACCAACTTGTTCCTTCTTGTTGGTCAAAGTCATGTCCAGTATAGCAGTCCCCCTTGTCACTTTCTGTACCTGCTGAGAGATGAGGTGGTCAGCAAACAGAGCTAAGGCAAGGCAAGGCTTGCAAGAGATATATCTCCTCCTCCTCGAAATATGTTGGCATTCCACACACACCCCACCCCCTACTGAAGGCTTTGATCCTTCACTGCAACATATATGACTTTACTCATCACAAAATAAATATCTTTATGCCACAGAGAGTGTATTTTTCTTGCATTTATAATGTGCTTTTGTAAAAAAGTAGCATTAAAAACATCTCTCTTCTATAAAATGGGGACAATAATGCCTGTATTTCCTACTACACAGGGTTTTCCCAAAGGGAAATGCTTTGGAAAACATTAAAGCATTAAATTAATGAATTGTTACTATCATGAGGCAGTCAACCACTCCTAATTTGAGTTCTATCAGCTAGACAAGGCAAGTACTTAAACAAATGTACAGCTTCTAGTAGAATAAGACTTCCAACAGATGAATCTGTTGTTGAAGTATCTCACACGACTTTTGCACTCGGTATCGGAATCTTAGCACCTAGACAAATATACAGAAATTCTTTTTGTCTGAGAAACTCTGGGAGGTGCCCTGCTGCCCAGCGAGGTGTCCTGATGCCAGGGAGCCAAGCTGGGGTGAGGCAATAGCTTCTATACCCTTCCAGAGGGATTCATTCATCTTCAGGTCCTCTAGAGGAGTGGTTCTTAACCTTTTTTTTTTTTGTTTTGTTTTCCTGGTGCCTTTGGCAGTTTGGTGAAGCCTAGGGGCCCCTTCATAGTATAATGTTTTTAAATGCCTAAAATAAAATACATTGTATTATGAAGGAAATCAATTTTATTTAAATGCAGATAGCATTAAAAAAAAAAAAACAAGCTCATAGTTCAGATTCAGGTTAAGAACCTGTGATATAGAAGGTGAGGCTTGAGCTGAATCTCAGAATAATGTTTTCAAATGCATACGTAACGGCAATAATGTGTGCACTGATTTATTACAATGTTTCATGTTACAACATAACATGGTATTGCAGTAGGGTCTTATCCGTTGGAGTCCTAATGCATATACAACCAGTGACTCAATCTCTCACTTAGGCCTGTTAGATACCCTATTTCTCTTTGGTTTTGGCTCATTCACTTTAATCTACTCTCACACTAACAATTCTAAATTATCAGGGACAGACCACCACCACCACATGGCTACATTCAAACTTTTTCAGGGTCCTAATGAACTAATAGCATTGAAAGCTAATCCTTAATGCCCAAAGTATTTACTCAGCACTCCTTTCCTCACTACCCACCAAATGGGCAGGGATGCACTAACCATGCATGGGCTTGCAAAAGAACTCAGTTCTACCCACCCACTCCCATGTTGAGGAAAACCAGCCTGCTCTGCCTGGAACAGCAGTGAGGCAGAGCTCTATACTACAACAGAACTCAGGCAACTGAGGAACAGAGAGGAAACTGGGGCAAGATACATGTTATATGGTTGTGTCAAAACTCCGTTAAACCCAAGGGAAAGAGCCCAGCATCCAACTAGAGCCTGTTCTGTCCCCCTAGAAGTCACTTGGGGTAGAAACTAAAGACAGTGAAACAAGGAATGCCCAGGATGGAAAGAGATTGAGAAAACTTTGAGGTCAAGCCTCCAGGGAAAAAAACAATCAAAGGAGAAGGAATCAGAAAGTGAGTAAGATGAGTGGAAGATGAGTGGCAAAAGGCTAAAATTAGCAAAGATCTCAAGAGGAAGAAAATTCAATCAAAGACCTTGAGCATAAGTAGATAAATCAACAGGGAAAATTTTAATAACAGAAGGGAATGTGCCCTCCAGCTCAGCTAAAAGAATACAGACATCTATGAATAAATATATCAACATAAAGGAAAATTAATCAGTAACTGATGAGGTAGAGGACTCTATGGATTCCCAAGAGAGCATAGAAGGATGTTCCTAAGTAGTTTAAAAGAGAAATACATATTGCAAAAGCAGAATTTATGGTCTAGCAGAGCAAATTCATTGTCAAAATAGAAAAAACAACTTGAATCCACAGTGGCAAGTCTCATCAAAGGAACAAAAAGTAAAATAACTGATTGAGAATGAAAATATACAGAAGTGAAAAACAATTTGAAATAAGAAAAGCAAAAAATATTAATGCCTAAAAGCACCCCATGATCTCCATACAAGCAAAACAAAGACAGGTTGTAGTAGAGATAACATAAGGATCATAGGTCTCCCAGAAGAACATAAGTCAAAAAAACCTGGTAAGGCATAAAATAAGAAAACTGCCCAGAACTTCTGAACACAGAAAACAAAGTACAAATCAACAGAAAGCACAGATCACATCCAGAAAAAAAAAATCCTTTGCTGCATATTTCAAGGCACATTGTGGTTAAAATGAATATTTTCAATGACAATGAATTCTGCAAGAGACCAGGAGAAAGACCTTAAAATATAAAGGAAAGGAAATTCTAATAACACAAGACTATTCTGCATCTACGAGAAATAGCAGGAAGGAATGGAAGGCTGTTTTCCAAAGAGCAAAGGAGCTTCCGATTAAACTCAAGGTGGCATGCAATGCAAATCTAAGCCTAACAATTAAAGGAAAAAAAATAAGCATTCAAAAGAAATGTTCATAGTATTCCTAGAAAAATAGCCAGACTTAAATAAATTGTTTTCAAACACTCCAGACAACAGAAATACAAGAGGTAAACAAATTAAGCAACCAAAGACAACAACAAAAAAGCAACATAGCGACCTTTAAGAGACTTCTTTCTGAAAGTACACAAAGAGAAAAGGGTGAAAGCAGAAGGCAAATAGAAGTGATGGTGGAGAAACAGGTCTAAACCTCATAGCACTCCATCTACAGGTGAATCAATGTTCTTTTCTCAGTTTTGGATAAGTCTAACAGAAAGATAAACAAAAGGGAAAGTACAGAATTGAACAAATTGCTGAAGAAACTAAAGTTCAAAGATTTATAATATCTTCTAAATGGGATAGATAAAGAATATACATTTTTTAAGAACTACATGGAACTTTTATAAAAATGTATGATATATTAGGGCACAAAGACATTGCAAAAATATATAAAAAGGCAGAAATAATAAACATTCTTTATAGATCATGATGCAAAAAAAATAATCACTTCAGGGAGCACAAACAAAAGACAGAGATCCAAATGAATGCTTCACAGTGAAATCCTAACCAATGTGTGTGCATCAAAGAACAAATCATAAAAACAATTATTTAAAAGAAGATTATGATGCTATAACAATATACTATAATTTCTGGGATGTAGCTATAGCATTCTTCAGGGACGAATAATATCCCTAAAAAATACATTAACAACATAGAAAAGGAGAGAATTAATGAACTGAATATAACTTTTTAAAAAATTTAAAGTCCAACAAATAGGCAATCCTAAAGGAGATATTAAAAATTAGAGCAGAAATAGATAAACTAGGAACCAAAAAACTACAGAAATGATAAGTAAAACTGGTTCTTTAAAAAAAAAACTAATAAAATTCATAAGGCCTTAACCAGTCTGATTTTTTAAAAGGGGGCAGAAAATCAAATGAACAAAAGAGCAAATGAGAAAGGTGAAATCACAACAAAACTACAAGAAGTAAAAATAATTATCAGAGCCTGTTATACACAGGTATATGCTTTTAAAACTAAGAGTATGAAAGAAATAGAATACCTTCAAAAATATAAAATACACCCAATCTAATAGAAGATTAAATAATCCAATCTCAAGAAAGGAAATAGAACTAACTGTAAAGGTACTACCATGGGGGGAAAAACTGGTCCTGATAGATTCATTGGAGTACTCTATCAAACTTTTAGAGTTGATAACAATACTATACAAATCATTGTATATGTATATAGTGAAGGACACGTTGACTCACATGGTCTTCAAGTAGGAGGAGCCCTCAGATGACCAGGAAAATGTGTCAGGGAAATAACAGGCAATCAAGTCCCAGGCTCACTTTTTCTCCTAAGGAAAATTAATCCTTCTCTCAGGAGGGAAAGAGGAGAGGTATGCTTAACCCAGATTGTGGGTAAAAGCTGGTAGATACTAGTTCTATCACAGTATCCTGCCAGATTCCTTTTATGAAACAAATATAGTACTAAGTCCTTAAGACCTTTTTTAATATCGGAAAAAGTATTTGTTCTGTTTCGTTTTTTATTTTTGGCTAGGCAATGGGGTTAAGTGACTTGCCCAGGGTCACACAGCTAGTAAGTGTCAACTATCTGAGGTCAGATTTGAACTCAGGTCTTCCTGACTCCAGGGCCAGTGCTCTATCCAGTGCCCCAAAAAGTATTGATTTTTTTTAAAAAAGCAAATATCTTAAGCAATGAGGATGCACTACAACCTTTCCCCATAAATACAAGAGTAAAGCAAGGATATCCATGCCCATTCTCCTTGCTGTTATTTTATATAGTTCTGGAAATGCTACCAATAGCAATAAGACAAGAGAAAGAAATTAAAGGCACAAAGATCGGTCAATAAGAGATAAAACTATCCTTATTTGTTGATATGGTGTATTTAGAAAATCCCAGGGACTCAGTAAACACAACAGTTAATAACTTCATCAGAGTTACATACTACAACATAAACTCTCAAAAAACAGCAATGTTTTTACATAATAATAAAAAACCCAAAAGACTATAATAGAAATAACTACAATGTGCATAAGATATCTGGGGATTAATTTACTGAAGCACACAAAAGACTTGTATAGATTAAAATGCAAAGTGCTCCTTAAAGAAATAAAGAACAAGATAGCTGGTGATATTACATTGCAAATAGTGCCAGGGCTGGAGTCAGGAAGACCCCAGTTCAAATCCAATCTCAGACATTTTATTAGCTATTTGTCCTTGGGCAAGTCACTAAACCGCTGTTTGCCTCAGTTTCCTCAACTGTTAAATGGGAATAATAATTCCCAGGGTTGTTTAAGGGTCCAGTGAGATAATTTATATTTGTAAAGTGGCTTAGCACAGTGCTTGGCACACAGGAGGTGCTATATAAATGCTATTATTATTATTATTGTAAACAAATTGAATAGCTAGAGGAGTATTCAGAGCTTGGGGCTGGGCCACACCTATATAATAAAAATGACAATATTACCAAACTTAATTTATACTCTTAATAGTCTACCAATCAAATTATCACAGGAATACTTTAGAGGACTTGTTAAAATAATAAAATTACTTTTAAAAATAGAAGATTTAGGATATCAAGGGAAATGATGAAAAGAGGTGAGGAATGAGCGCTTCCAGACTTCAAACTATATTGTAAAGCAGCAGTCATCAAAATTATCTAGTCTTGGTTAAACACTAAAGAGGTAGATCAATGGAACAGTCTGGACAATGGAGAATCAGAAACAATGGAACTTAATTCCCCAGTGTTTGAAGAACTGGAAAACATAAATTACTTAGGAAAAGAACTCTCTATTTGATAAAAATTGCTGGAAAAACTGGAAAGCAGTCTGACAGAAATTATACTGAGATCAACATGTTACACCATATTACATAATAGATTCTAAATGGACACATGACCTTAATATTAAAGATTACACTATAAAAAATTCAAAGAGAAGCAGATCATATACCTTTCAAAGTTATGGTTAGTAGATGTATTCTTAACCAACAAAGGATAGAGGTAATTACAGAAGATAGAACAGATATTTTTGATTATATAAAACCAAAAAACTTCTACACAGACAACATTAACGCACCTAAGATAAGAAGGGAAGCAGTAAAGGGGGGGTGAGGTGGGGAATCTTTGTATCAAATTTCTCAGATAAAAGTTGATATTCAAGATATATAAACAATTAACAGATATATTACGTGAAAATATTTTGTATCATTTTTCAGAAAAAAGTTGATACTCAAGATATATAAACCATTAATAGATATATATTAACTGGGGGGGGAAATCTTTGTATAAAATTTCTCAGATAAGGGTTGATATCCAAGATATAGAAACAATTAACATATATGTATCTATATCTATATAACATCTATATATCTATATATAACATGTATCTATATCTATACATAGTTGTGTATGTGTGTGTATAGATATATATAGATATATATATATATCTATACACACACTTCTCCATATAAGCAGGAGCAGCTAGGTGGTGCAGTGGATAGAGCACCTGGAGTTAGGAGGACCTGAGTCAGCAGGACCTGAGTTCAAATTCGACCTCAGACACATAGCACTCACTAGCTGTGTGACTCTGTGCAAGTCATTTAACCCCAACTGAGTTAAAAAAAAAAGCATATAAGCAAAAAGTTCTCAAAAGAATTGTAAGAATGTTCCAAATCACTAATAATAAAAGAAAAGCAAATAAAAAACTCTAAGGTTTCACCTTATACCCTGTAAATTGACAAAGATAACAAATGATGGGAATAGCCAATGTTGGAGGGAGTCTGAGGAGGTAGGCACACTATTGCATTGGTGTCAGACTCAAATACATAGAGTACAATAAAAACAGAAAAAACCATGAAAAAAAAAATCAAAATCAAGTTACAAAATTACAGAGAAAAAGTATGGCTCAATGAAAGGCTACATGAGAAGACACTCCATGCCACTCCCATCCCTTTGGAGAGGTGGGAAGCCCACAGCCCAGACAGTTATTAAGTCAGTCAGTCAGTTAGATGTTGTGCAGTCCAATTAAAATGGAGCTCAATTGACAACATGACTCTTAGTCACCACCATAACAATGCAGCTGCAAAGGACCCTCTGCTTTCCCTTCTCAAACCAGAGGTGACAGCAGAGAGCCCTGGTATGAAAAGCTTCCCTTTTCTCCAATTCCAGGTGGTGCGGAAGGGCAATAGCTGTTACTGGAACTCTTGGCCAATTGAGTAAATTTTCTCTGACCAATCAAGAATCACTCAGCTGAACCTTCCCATAGTTGACTGCTTCTAACTGCCAGGGGTCCACAAGATCAGCTTTTTCAGCCCCGCTGCTGTGTCTTCAACTCTTCTCAGGTTCCTTTTCTTCTGCTTCTGCTGCTGCTGCCTTTGCTGTGATGCATCTTCAACACCTGAAATGAGAGCCTTACAAGTCATATGGGGGGGCTGCTAGGAAGCACAGTGCATAGAGCTCAGGCCTGGAGTCAGGAAGTTGTCGATGTTGCGAAGTTTCAGTAATGCTCAACTCTCTGTGACCCCATTTGGGGTTTTCTTGGCAAAAATACTGGAGGGGTTCGCCATTTCCTTCTCCAGCTCATTTTACACCTGAGGAAACCAAGGGCAAAGAGGGTTAAGTATCCTGTTTGATTTCTTACATAGATTTGGACCTCACATCTATTAATTTTCAACACCGATTCTATGAGCATTAACTTCTTACGAACCATGACAATCCTCTTGTTTGGTGCATTTAACATATTTATAACATTTATTCATGACCAAGTAAGTTCACAATTAAAATGAATTTAATTTCTTTTGTTAATATATACTATACATAACACTCACTAGCTGTGTGACTCTGGGCAAGTCATTTAACCCCAACTGCCTCACCAAAAAAAAAATATATATATATACTATAGTCTTATGTCAAACCCAAATTGGGTAAAAACAAAAGATAATTTTTATTTCATTGAACATATATATATGTATATATGTATATACACATATGTGTGTGTATAGGGCTGGTGATCTTCCATCAAAGGAACTGGATCTTTGGTATGTTACTCTCTGATTACTCCAATTAATACAATGATGTAGGTTGTTCTCTTTAAAATCTTCTTAATCTGAAGTGATGTTTTTCTTGGTTTCTTTTTCATTTTTAAAGTTTCATTGATGTTCTATTTTTACATTACAAACATTTCCAGATTCCCCCCACCCTATGAGAGATGTCTTATAACAAAGTAAAACAATTAAGTAAAACTAATAATACAATGACCTCATCTGACAATGCATGCAACATTCTACATTTGTAGCACTCCTTACCAATTTTTGAATAAACAGAAATCTCCACACCCCATTGGGAAAAAAAGAGGAAAAACTCTTTACAACAAATATTCATAGTCAGGCAAAACAAATTCCCTCAATGGCTATGTACAAATGTGTGTGTGTGTGTGTGTGTGTGTGTGTATTTCTATACCCCAAATCCATCACTCCTCTGTCATGGAAAATCAAATCCATGCTTTGATAGTATATTTCAGCAACAGTAAACTAGAATCATGAACGGATATTCAAGAGAGCCTCTAGAGCAGGGGAGTGACCTGAAAGATTTTTAGGAAATGAGCTAAAGTGGAGAAAGATTAGATGCAAGGTCAATTTGGAGACCATAGTCACAGTTTATAGTTAATAAGGACTTGAGCTAGGGTGGTGGAAATATGAGTAGAGAAAATGAGGTGGTTATGATATGTAAGAGGGAGACTTCCTCTAAAGATACCTTCCTTCCCAATGAGATTTCCAAGAAAAGCTGAAGGTCTGGAACACTTAGAGGACAGAGATATTGTAATGTAAAGTTGAAGGCACACAAATGAAAAATATATATTCCCTGCCCTAGAAAGAGCTTGAGGCTTGAATAGGAAAATGCAAGTGAGACAATTAACCTGACTCACATGGCATTCATATCTTTGTGCCTAGCTAATCATCTACATAAGACCCCTCAAATGAGTGTGGAAGGTAGAATTGACTGAATTAGAACTGATCCTTACTGAGGACCTTACTGAAGAAAGGAGTTTTGAGCCAGGAAGCATTATAGAACAGGAGAGGCAAAGCCTCTTCTATCTCTTGCCTAGAGATGACTAGCAACCTCAGGTCTGAGGTTCTTAGGGAGTCCAAAGGAAGCAGCTTCTATTGATCTTAAGCTAAGGGCTATTACCCTTGCTTTAAAAGCACTGTAACCCTCTAGCTGAAAAGAGCACTATAACATTCCAACTGAAGAGAGGACAGTACCACTCAACCAAACCACAGGCTGAAGGTAGAAAAAGACTAGCTCTCCATTAAAGAATGAGCCTGGGGATCTAGCAGAACTACTCATCCAACACAGACATTGTTCTCTAAGAAGAGCCCGATGGCTGAGCAACCAGCTGCACCTGTAACAAAGCCTGCACAGCCTCCAAGTGACCTACTTGTCACAGCTAAACAGTAGATTGGCCATCTAATCATCCATCCAAGACACCTTACTGCACTACTAGGAGTAAGCCCAAGTGACTTATCCCTTCTGCTAAGATACTGAACCCAGAAAGGAGCCGGTCTAGCTGAGTAGCAATTCATTAATCACCTATGCCATGCCCCATGAAGAAGAAGAAGAAGAAGAAGAAGAAGAAGAAGAAGAAGAAGAAGAAGAAGAAGAAGAAGAAGAAGAAGAAGAAGAAGAAGAAGAAGAAAGAGAGAGAGAGAGAGAGAGATGACATTAAGATTCTAGACTATGGTTCCAGAGTTTCTAAGCCCAGGTATACTCCCTACATGTGCCTCACTACTGTTATACTTTTAAGTTCATATCTACTCTTCCCCTATGGACTGACTCTGTGTTTGATTGCGATAGTATAACCCTGTATTGAGGGGGTGAGAATGCTTTGTTCTTGTTATACTATTTGCTAATGAACAAATTGAGCCTCCTGGCTGATTATTAAAGGAAGTGACATTGATGGGGGCTTATAGTCTAGTTTTAGGAGAATAACTAACCTAGGGCTACCCCTAGAACCCTGAAAGTAGTAACAGCCACCCCTTGGAGATCCAATCTTCCAGTGTCTATGCAAGTTGGGCTGGTGAGCCCAGAGGGATGTTACAGATCCATTTTGTAGAGATAGAATTGGCAAGACCTGGCAGCTGTTTGGATGTGAGTGGTCAGGGAGAGGGAAGAGTTTGAGGATGTCTTTGGGGGTATGATAATGAGTTCTGTTTTTGATGCATTGAGTTAAAGATTCCTATGGGAATTGGAAATATTATTGTTGTAAATATCTAATATGCATCTGGTGATCCAGAACTGGAGTTCAGGAGAGAGACCAGAGTTGAATAAATAAATCTGGGAGTCATCTACAAAGAGGTTATAGTTGAATCTATAAGACCTGAAATAGAGTAGCACCAGAAAAGATGGGCAGACCTTTTTTTTTTCTTTTCTTTTCTTCCCACTCTTAGGAACTAACGGTTCCCAAAAGATTTCTCAGTATACAAGGACAAAGAATTTATAAGGGAAAGATAATCCTATTGAAAAAAAGAGGAAAAGAAGGAGAAGGAGGAGGAGAACTTACCATTGAATAATGACTGGTTCTTTAATTCTGTGTCACAATCCACAGCATATTCAGTACATATATGAATGGCTTTGAATAGCAGAGATATAACTGACTTTGAATTAGTGCTTGAAGGTTTGCAAAGTCTTCTGTTTCTTCTGATCCTCTCAACAGCTTTGGGAGGTAGGTATTGTTATTATCTTATAATGAAGATAATGTTAATAATATAATAACATAATATATATTATATCCTGCTACTAAGTATACTTAGTGACACTAGTTTCCAGTGAAAGCCACCATAATAACACACTTAGAGAAAGAGAGAGAGAGATGGCAAAATGAATGTTCACAAATGAATGAAATTTATTTCACATAGAACTAAAAGAAGTCACAACTCCTAATGGGCTTTCTCCTTTATAGAGACTGTCTGTAATTACACAGATTTCTCTTCAATATTCAATCAGGGATTTATCTAAGGGAAGTATTTCCCAGAAGCTGTGGAGATTACATTTTGAAAACTCTCCCTGACTTAAGTAGTTCATGAGACATGAATGGGATATTGAAGACTAGGGTGTATTTAAGGAGATTTTCAGTGCTCTTTCTGTTTCTTTGTCAGTCTCCGTCTATACCTTTGTCTCCTCTATGTCCATTTGTCCATTTGTCTCTTTATATTTATGTCTCTATTGATCTGCCTGTCTCTCTCTCTCTCTTCTCCTGCCCCCTGCCCCCAACCAAGTGAAGATTTTGGCTAAATTAAAGAAGTCCATTGTTGACATTTCTTTTATCTACTAATGTTAATTACTCTAGAAATCAATCATAATGTTCTAATGATGCCACCTCTTGGTATGCCTCTTACTTCAACCAGTGAAACACGATTCATTTATTTGAATTCAAGAAGAATTGGGGTGAGAATTGAAGTCATATTTCAAGCAGATAGAGTACCACACATTTTCACACTTTCATAGCCTTCCCATGAGTGAAGAAAACAGCTGTGTTTATCTGTTCACGGCTGACGAAATCCATTTGTTGGTACTGTGCTATCAAAGTTACTCTCTCCAAAGCAAATCTGGCAGTATTTTAATTTCTAATTATCACACATGCTTGCACATATCTGTAGAGGGAGGACTGCTGATATTAACGTAATATTGGAGATACTGAAATATTCATCAGACAGGAGCTCTGCCAACGAACTCAACAGCCCAACTGCTTCCCCAAATCACACATAAGGTGCAGGAGATTTGGGAATGTGGAACACCAGCAAGGCATTAGCTGCTTAGGCACTTAGTCTGAAATACATACAGTGAGCAGACAATAGTAGCTAAACTCTTATTTGTAGAGAGGGGCATGATAGGAGAAGATATCTCTAGAGGGTGAACGGAGGCAGTATCTACTGCTCCCTTCTACCATTATCTCAAACAAACAAATTGAGGTTTGCTCTGCAGTCAGAATTACAGAAGTTAGGGGGAACATGTGTCTTCTGAATATTTGGGAGGTATTCTTCTGCACGTTTTGGGAGGGAAATTTGACAAATGATTATGCAGCAGTCAGCTAGTAAAGTTAGGAATTTAAAGTTTGGCATTAGAAGTCCTTTGCAAACTGACTCCATCCTTTCTCCCCTGCCCTGCTTTCTCAGATTTATTATGCATCACTCTCCTCCATGCACTCTAGGGTCCAGCCAAACTGGCCTACTTAGTCTTCCTCACACACAACATTCCATCTCCTAGCTCTGTGCCCTTGTTCCCAAACCTCTAATGCTCTCCCTCCTCACCTTTTCTCTTAGAACCCCTAGATTCTTCCAGTACTCAATTTAAGTACCACCTCCTGAGTGAGGGCTTTCCTCATTTTCCCAGCTGCTATTTTCTCATTTTATCCTCCATTCAGTTTAGTCGTTCAGTTGTGTCCAACTCTTTATGACTCTGTAGACCACAGCATACCAGTGCTGTCCGTGGGGTTTTCTTGGCAAAGATATTTTGTGGTTTGCTATTTCCTTCTCTAGTGGATTAAGGTAAATAGAAGTTAAGTGACTTGCCCAAGGTCACACAGCTGGTAAGTGTCTGAGGCCATATTTGAACTCAGGTCTTTTTGACTCCAGGCCCAGCACTCTATCCACTGAACCACCTAGCTGCCTCCTAGGCAAACAGGAGTTAAGTGACTTGCCCAAGGTCACACAGCTGGTAAGTATCAGAGGCCAGATTTGAACTTAGGTCTTCCTGATTCCAGGCCCATTGCTCTATCCACTGTGCCACCTAGCTACCACCAGTTCCCTATTACCCTATATTTATTTTGCACATATTTTATGCTTACATATATGTACACATTATTTCCCTTCATAGAATGCAAGCTCCTTGGGGGGCAGGAATTGTTTCACTTTTTTCCTTGTATAACCAATACCTAACAGGGTTTGACACATACTAGGTGCGCGATAAATGTTTATTGATTGATTCTGGAAGCTTTTCAAGTACCTATGCAGTCATAGTAACTGGCATATTTTCCATTTGTTTAGTTCACAGCTAGAAGGAGCTGTGATGAGTTTGTACTCTAAAAGCCCTGGTGTGAGTCTTGGCCTTTCAGACTTACCAGCTGTGTGATGATGCGGGAGCCACTAAACCACTAAACCACTTAGGCAACTACTTAGTGCTTATCCCTAGGTCTGGGACTCTCACTGATGGAGGGATTTCCCAGAGATTTTGCATAATCAGTTATAATTATGCAATTGCATATTATAGTGTCTTAAATTTCACATCATAGGCTCATGTGATTCTCACAATAGCCTTGTAAGATAGGTAAAGGAGGCAGGGTTTCATGTTTTTTTTTTAATATTTATTTTTTATTTATTTTTTGTTATCTTTTAGTTCCAAGCTGTTTGCCTCCCTCACTCGCTCCCAACCCCTCACTAGAGAAGACCAACATACAATACATACTACTTTTTATGATAGGGACCATGGGGCCTTTCTCTGGAGATGGATAGCATCTTCCTCCATAAGTCCTCTGTAGCTGATTTGAATATTCATGTAACTCAGAGTAGCTTAATCATTCACAGTTATTCTTCAAACAATATTGCTTTTACTGTATACAACATTCTCTTGGTCCTACCCACTTTACCTTCCATTATTTCATGCTAGTCTTGCCATGTTTTTCTAAAATCAACTTGGTCATCATTTCTTACAGCACAGAAGTATTCCATCATATATTACAACTTGTTTAGTTATTCCCCAATTGATGGGCATGCCCTCAATTTCCATTCTTTGCACTACAAAGAGAGCTTCTATTAAGTATTTTGGAACATATAGGTTCTTTTCCTTTATCCCTGATCACCTTGGGAAATACACCTAATAGTGTTATTGTTGGGTCAAAGGGTTTACACAGTTTTATAACCCTTTGGGCATAATTCCAGATTGCTCTTCAAAATGGTTGGATTAGTTCACTATGTGTTCCAATATTTCTATATCCCTTTCATCATTTGTCATTTCCCACTTCCGTCATTTTAACCAATCTGGTAGGTGTGAGATGGTATCTCAAAGTTGTTTTCATTTGCATTTCTCTAATCAATAATGATTTAGAGCATTTTTTCATATGACTTTATATAGCTTTGATTTCTGCTTCCAAAAACCACCTGTTCATATTCTCTGATGATGTATCAGTTGGGGAATGACTCATATTCTTATAAATTTGACAAAATTCTCTATATATTTGAGACAGGAGACCTTTATCTGAGAAACTGTCTATATAATTCCCCCTCCTACCCAATTTTCTGCTTTCCTTCTAATTTTGGCTACCTTGGTTATATTTATACAAAAACATTTTAATTGAATGCAATCAAAATTATCCATTTTACATCTTACAACGCTCTCTACCTCTTGTTCATTCACAAATTCTTCTCCTTTCCATAAATCTGATGGGCAATATGTTCCATGTTCTTCTAATTTACTTATGATATATGCCTTTATGTCTATTTTGTGTATCCATTTTGATCTTATCTTGACAAAAAGTATAAGATCTAGGTCTATACCTAGTTTTTGCTTTCCAGTTTTCCCAACAAATTTTACCAAATAGTGAATTCTTATCCCAAAAGCTTAAATATTTACATTTATCAAACATCAGGGGAGGCAGTATTATATATAGTACAAAGAGCCCTGGACTTGGCCTTAGAACAGGAATGTTGTGAGGGTTCAAATGAGATAATGGATGTAGAGGACTTTGCAAACTTAAAGCACTACATAAACACAGTTATCATTATTATTTTTTATTAGCAGTCACCAGGCCTCCATTCTTGCGTTGACTTCGTTCCCTGAGCCCTCTATTGGACTCTTGCTGAGCTGAAGCAATGTTTATAGAGCAATACAGGAATGTGTAGATCAATATTAAATGTTAAATAACCAGCCTCTGGGAAGGGAGGAGGGTGGAAAAGTATGCATACACTTTACATTTTAATCTGTATTACTAATACTTTTTAAAAAATCTAGATAATCAATAAAACAATAAATCAAGCCTTGATTAATAGGCCAATTCTGTGGTTAAATCCTCACACTGGAAATTTAGCAATTGATTCTCCCAAGCCTGTTAGAGCTAGATTCAGCATACCTCTGAGTCAGGATGCTGGGGCTCTAGTTGCATAAGAACCATCAATGTACTTACCTTAGGCAAGTCACTTATCTTTTCTCTTCAGGTTCTTTTTGTAAAAGTTGATTCTCTCTTTCTTCTTTTTACTTTGCTGAAATTTCCCAATGACTACCCTCCTCTTCAGCCCCTGCTCTGACAATAGAATTCTCCTTCAAAAGCAAAAAGTACAGCTAAGGAAAACCAATCAACACATTGGCCAACTCTGACAATGCATGTCTCATTCTGCACCTCCAGTCCACCCACCTGTCTGCTGAGAAACAGGAGGAATGAATCACTGTCAGTTCTCTGAAGTCACAATTGGACATTGCATTGCTTGGCCATCGTACCCTAGGGAACACGGGACCCTGTCTTGCAGCTAAAAAGGACTATACAATTGCCTATACATATTGTATGTCCCAGAAGAATGTGAACTCCTTGAAAGCAGGGACTGCTTTGATTTTCTATTTGTATCTCCATGCCAGTTAGCACAGAGAATTCATACACAGTAAACATTTAACAAATGTTTTTTTACTCATTCATCTGAAATCTTTTGTATATTTCACATCCATTGTGTAAATTGTTCTCCTATTTCTGCCTACCTCACTCTGCATCATGTCATAAAACTTCATCCCATGTTTTTCTAAATTTTTTATATTCATCATTTCTAATGGCATAAAAATATTCTATTACATTCACGTACCATAATTTTTCAGCCATTACCCAATTAATGGGTATCACCTTTGTTTCCAGTTCTTTGCTACCACACACCCAAAAAACATTGCTACAAATATTTTGATATATATCAGATCTTTTCCTCTACCTATGATCTCTGCCCCACAATTTCTGAATCTATAAAAGGTACAGGACTGGATGATTTCTAATGTCCCTCTGTGTACTAAAATTTTGCTATTATTTAATTTCTAGATGAGACCATAGAAATAGAGAAGGGAAGCAACGTGCTTCAATGATCATTTTCATACAGATGACTCCAGAGTTTCTATCTCTACCTTCAATCTCTCATCAGAGTTTTAGTCCTACATTTCCAACTTCCTGATGGCTATCTTTAACTGGGTGTCCTACCAACCGTCACTTTAAACTGAACAAATCCCAAACTGAACTCATCATCTTTCTTCCCCAAACCTGACTCTTTCTCTAACTTCTCTTATAACTCCAGAGTTATTTTGACTCTTTCTTCTCTCCTCATCCTATGCACCCAAGAAGATGTCAGATTCGGTGGTAGTTATCTCCAGGATCTATTTTACACCCATTTTTCCTCTCCACTTCTACTGTAGCTCATTCAGGACTTTCTCTATTCTTGCCTAGATTCTTATAGTATCTAATGGGGCTCCCCACTTGTGGTCTACTCCGTCTCCAATTCATCTTTCATCCTATCCGTACCCTTCTCTTGATTCACATAGCCACCACTCTATTTCAAGCCCTCATCTCCTCTCCATTACATTGGTATCCTAATTAGTCTTCCTGATTCATTCCTCTTCTCCACTCCAATTCATCCTTTGCAAAGCTGACAAATTGATTTTCCTAAAGTATAAGTCTAACAATGTCATTAACCTATTCAATAAAATAGAGCGGCTCCATAATGCCTCTAGGGTCAAATAAAAGTTTCTCTACCGTATAATAATAGCAATAATATTAATAATAATAATGTTGACGATAATAACTAGCATTTATATGGCACTTTAAGGTTTGCAAAGCACTTTACAAATATTATTTCATTTGATCTTCACAACAACCCTAGGAGTAGGTGCTATTATTATCCCCATTTTATAGATGAAGAAACTAAGACTGAGAAGTTAAGTGATTTTCCTCCCCCACCCCCCAATCTCCTTAAGGCTACTAGAGAATCCTGGAGAAATGTAACCTATCTGATCTTCAGAAAATGGGGGCCAAAGTAGTCTGTGTTACACTCTGAATGGAGTCCTAACTTTGATCTCAGTCTTATGCCTCCATTTTTTCACCTCACATTAGCTTCTCAAACCTTTGAAATCTAGTTTATGATCCCATCAATAGATAGAAATTGCTGTCTCTCAGGTTAACCAAAGCTTAGTTGCTAAATTTGAATCTTTATCTTACTGACTTTTCTGTAGTTCCTGACCATTTGCCTCCTCCTAGATATTCTCTCCTCCTTTGTCTTCAATAACATTGTGCTATCCTAGTTCTCCTCCTCCCTGACTTGCTCCTTGTCTATCTCCTTTGCCAAATAAATCTTTATTGATTTCCCATACCCTTAGAGTGGGTGTCCCCAAAATTTCTAGACTGGGCCCCATTCTCTTCTCTCTGTACTCTTTCCCCTAGTGATTTTATCTACTGCTCTGGGTTCAATTATCACCTCTCTTAGGAAAACGCTTAGCTTGATGTAGCTAACCTTACATCTTCATGTCATATTGTGAGAAAACCCAGCCAGCCTCTGTTGTTACTCTCAATCCCCTTTCACTATCCCCACCATCTGACTGGTGCCTTGGCAGAATGTATGCACTTTGAAAATAAAGATTGTGTCATTTTCTGTATTTGTATCCTCAGCACTCAGTATAGTTCCTGGCATATAATAAATGTTTAATAAATGTTCATTCTATCTATTTATCTGCTATCATCTATCATCTTTTTATCTGAAATAGAGTTCAATATCATCAGCTACCTAACTGGATGTCCTGTTGGTATTTCATACTCACATATATAAAACAGAAGTAATATTTTCACCTAAATTTATCCTTCCAATCTTCTTTATTTTTTTAGAATAAATACTTATTAACTTCTTTTGTTACATTACCAGATTTTCTCCCAGTATACTTCTCCCTCCCTTTTCCCTGAGAGCCATCCCATTTAACAAATAATATTTTTAAAGAAAAAGTGGAAGAGGAAGAAATTCAGACAAAATCAGCAAAATTGATGAATGCATCAAAAAACTCTGAAAATACATACATGTATCTCACTCATGGACTATTCGCCTCTGGAAAGGAATAAGGGTGTATGGGGGGTGAGGGAGGAAGATATGTGTATCTTTTCACAGTCCTTTTGAACCCTGCTTGCTCTTGGCAATTTTGCCACATTCACTGTCAATGACAGAGTTGTTCTTTCCGTTTACATTGGTGTATTCATTATTTTACTCATGTTTCCTTGGCTGTGCTTGCTTCACTTCCTCATGCAGGAGGTGGCACCTAAGCAGTGCCAACCAAATGATTTTGCCAGCCTGGCCCCAAAAAAGAGAAATGTCTAATAGAAGATTCTTTCTGATTTAAGTTCAGGGCACACTGAGATTGGAAAGAAAACATTCATGGAGAAAGTTCAGAAGAAAGATGGAACTGAGGATGTTGGGCAGATATAATTCTTAAGATTATTTTTAAAAATTAAAATTAGAGCACTCTCTTCTGTTATCATTTCAACAATTCAATGATAGAGCTGTCTCGATATGCAAATATTCCATTAGCCCTTCACATGCTTGCTATAATTACACAATCACAGAATAATATATTGAAGATGAATCTGATATATCATTATAGAAACTCCCTCCTTTAGGGAAAAAACAAAGAATATCATCAGTAATAGGGATTCTTGTTTACACGTACATTGACATATTTATTTGTCTCCAGTCTGATTCTTTTAGGGACTGATTTTCTTCAGGTTTCTTGTTTATAGGCCAGGGCTAATTTGCCTGGCTATGTTCACATATCTGCCAGGAAGAATTAATACTATGAAATCACTCCAGGAATGTCTTTCTCCTAGTAAATATTAGCTCTGTGACACTGTAATGGATTCCTCAACATAGGAACAAAAAAGTTCATTACTTTCTTTGTGAGGTCAGTTAGCGCTTAGATTGAGAAAACTGGTTGTTAAGACACTGTTCTTGATTCTACCATAGATCTTGTCATGAAATCTTGGCAAGTTTAGTTTTATCCCATAGCAGACACAATTATCTCACATGGGTGTTGAGAAGTGGAGTTAAAAGCTTATAAGGCAAATTTGTTCTATAGTAGGCCTTCACTGACAGATACTTACAACATTAGTTATTATTATTACTAACATGCAATGAACACTTTGGTATTATAATTGATTATTATATTATTATGATTAATAATAATAATTTAAGCTATTAAAGCTTAAAATGGCATTAAGACTTCTGGAAAACCCTGGATGATATTAAAAGTTTACAAAATGTTTTTTTCCCCAAATAATCCTATGAGATAAGCAGGGCAATTTCTAAGGTGTGCTTGCACCTTAGATTTAGTGATTAATTATTAGTAGTGATTGATTGTTGATTATTTATTATAGTGATTGATTGTTGATTATTTAAGTAATTAAGTGATTTGCCTATAATGATACAGCTAAGAAGTACTGAAACCAGGATTTGAACATAGGTCTCTTACTTTGGTTCCTATGTCCTTTCCACCAAAGCATAATTGGTATTGCAGAAGTTTGCAAAAGTGAAGAAGGTTCAGTCTCTATCACTCATTATTTGAAAATATTATAAGTTAAGATGCATAAATAACAAACAATATTAGTATACATGCATATACATGTAAACATATGCACATGTATTGCCATATACATGTAACTCCTATTTGTCAACTTAGCCGTCGTCAATGATAATCACTGTGACATTGGTTCTATTGTATTTATGAACTGGACTAGACATAATTTTCCCTTCCTTTCTCATCCTTTAGTAATCAACTACATATCCAGAACAGGACATATACTTATTTATGCACATATGCAAATCAACCATCCACCTGTTAGTTCTCATAAAACAAAACAAAATATTGAACAAAAGAGGTATAGAAACCTAGAAATGTGATGACACATTAAAGACTTCTTGAATATGCACCAATATGTTCTTACACACTAGATGGTTAAAATAGGTAGTGGAAACTATTGCTAGAAAAATGACTGATAAGCTATTTGAGTAGCAAATCATCATATGAAAGTTAACTTGTATTTTATAGGTCATGAAAGAACCAGTGTGTATGTCGAAAAGAAGATAAATTTTAATTATAACAAATTGAAAAGCTTTTTCATGAACAAAATCAGTGTGACCAGACTAAGGGAAAAAAAAGCAAGGAATTTTTGTATCAGACATTTCCAATTAAAAAAAAAGTATGATAACCAAAATCTCTAAGGGATTAATGCAAACCTATAAGACTAAGAACCATTTCCCAATAGACAAATAAATTGGCTAAGGGTACAAGCAAATACTTTAAAGACAACAAACAGAAACTATTGGCAATCACATGAAAAAGTAATCAAAATTACTCCTAATAATCAAAGAAAGAGGAAAAGAACCAATATGTACAAAAATGTTTATAGCAGCTCTTTTTGTGGTGTCAATTGCAAACTGAGGGAATGCCCATATACCGGCAATCAGCTAAACAACTCATGGCATATGATTGTAATGGAATACTATTGTGCCATAAGAAACGACAAGCAGGATCGTTTCAGAAAAACCTGAGAAGACTTATACAAACTCATGGAAAATGAAGTAAGCAGAACCAGGAGAACATCATCCACAGTAACAATAATATTGTAATGATTATCAAATGTGAATGATTTAACTATTCTCAGCAATATAACGTTCAAAGGCAATTCCCAAAGATTTATTATGAAAAATGCCACTGATCTCCAGAAAAAGACCTAGTGGAGTCAGAATACAGATTGAAGCATACTTTTTTTAAGCTTTATTTTTCTTTTTTGGTTTTGGGTTTTTTTTTTTTTTGGTCTGTGTTTTCTTTCGCAACATGGTTAATATGGAAATATGTTTTGCATGACTACACATGTATAATCTATATCAAATTGCTTGCTGTCTCAAGGAGGGGGCAGAGGAGGGTGGAAGGAAGAGAATTCAGAGCTCAAAATGTAAAATAAAAATTGTTTTTACATTTAATTAGAAAAAAATATAAACATTTTCACTTAAAAATAATCAATGAAAGGCACATAAAAATAAGCATCAGTGAAGACCCATCAAATGAATAGTGTTGTTAAAAGTCAGTGTTGGGGGAGGTAGGAATATAGGCATGTGGGTTCAGTATAGGTTCACTAGTGGTAGAGCTATTCAATGGTCAAATGATCCTGGAAAATAATTTAGAATTATTTGAGAAAAGTCACTAAGTTGTTCATATTATTTGATTCATTATTGAGTTTATGCCCCAAGGGAGATTAATGACAGGAAGGAAGATCTCATATGTACCAAAATAGCAACACTATTTATAAAAGAAAAAATAAAGCTATACAGCTAACAACTAATTCTAGCTAACAAACTTCATTAGGGTATTAATATTTTTTTAATCACTATTATTTGCCTCTTAGTTCCTGTGGTTATATTAACTGAATTGGAGGTGAGGAGGACCAAATTTCTCTCACTCCAAATGCAAAGGAATTTTATTGTTCTTTAAGGGAGAATGAGTATGAAGAATTCTATGAAATCCTGGAACACATATATGAACTCATGCAAAGGGACATTGTTGTTGTTGTTCAGTCATGTCTGACTCTTCCTAACCCCATTTGGGGTTTTCTTGGCAAAGAGACTGGAGTGGTTTACCATTTTCTTCTCCAGCTCATTTTACAGATGAGAAAACTGAGGCAAAGAGGGTTAAGTGACTTGCTTGAGGTCACACAGATACTCAGTGTCTGAGGCCAGATTTGAATTCAGGAAGATGAGTCTTCCTAACTCCAATCCTGGCATTCTGCCCAGTGTGACATCTAGCTGCCTCACAGAGAGATATAAACCAAACCAAATAAACAATACACATGATCACTGCAATGATATAAATTAAGACAATATTAAAAGGCAACAAAAATCAGGTCACATAAAATGGACAATTCTGGTCCCAAATTATTAAAGTTAAAGCACATACCCTTCCTGTTAATAAATGACAAACAAAAAAATGGAAAATAACATGTACCACCAGTCAAAATCCCTACATGAGACAGTTTTATTTTACTTTTTTACTGAAAGGTATGAGGGGGACTGAGAAGTTGTTAGGGAGTGTCTGATGTCAAAATGAAATGCATCAATAAGCTTTTTTATAAATGTTAAGTAAAAAATAATGTGCATACCATAATTTTTATTATAGTCATTTTAAGGTACTATTAAAGTATGAATTGCATAATCATAAAATCACACAGTTAGAAGGGATCTCAAAGGTAGAAAATTCAGGTAGACAGATTTAGGCTTGTTGTAAGAATAAATCTTACAAAGAAACATTCCAAAGAAAAAGAAGAGCAAGGAAGCAAAATGGCTGTCTTATGAGACTTTACAAATAGCTGAAGAAAGAAGAGAAGAGAAAGGTAAAGAAGACAGAGAAAGCTCTACCCAACTGAATGGTTAAGAGAATGGGGAAGACAAGAAATCTCTTCAAGAAAATTAGAGATATAAAGGGAACATTCATGCAAAAATGGGCATGTTAAAAGACAAAAATAGTAGGGACTTAATAGAAGAGATTAAGAAGAGGTGGAAAGAATATACATAAAAACTACACATGAAAAAACTTAACAATACCAATAACCACAATAGTGTGGTTATTGATCTAGAGCCAGACATCCTGGAAAATGAAGTCAAGTGGGCCTTAGGAAACATTGCTAACAATAAGGCTAGTGGAGGTGATGGAATTCCAGCTAAGCTATTTAAAATCCTAACAAAAAAAAAAAAAAAGATGCTGTTAAAGTGCTGCACTCAATAAGCCAGCAAATTTGGAAAACTCAGCAATGGCCACTGGATTGGAAAACATCAATTTACCTCCCAATCCTAAAGAAGGTCAATGCCAAAAAATGTTCAAATTACCAAACAGTTGTGCTCATTTCATATGCCTTCAAGGTTATGAGGAAGATTCTGCAAGCTGGACTTCAGCAACATGTGACTCAAGAATTATTAGAAGAGCAGGCTGGTTTTCAAAGAGGCAGGGGAACTAGAGACCAAATTGTCAATATTTGCTAAATTATGGAGAAAGCAAGGGAGTTCCAGAAAAACATCTATTTTGCTTCATTGAGTACACTAAAGCCTTTGACTGTGTGGATCACAACAAAATGTGACAAATCCTCAAAGAAATGAGAGTACCAGATCATCTACTTGTCTCCTGAGGAACCTGTGTGCAAGCCAAGAAGTAACAGTTAGAACTGAACATGTCACAAACTTATTGGTCTGAGATTGGAAAAGGAATACAACAAGGTTGTATATTGTCACCCTATTTATTTAACTTATAGGCAGAGTACATCATGACCAATGCCAGGCTGGACAAATCAAAGTCAGAATTAAGGTTGTCTGGAGAAATATCAACAATCTCAGATATTCGAATGCTATCACTGATGGCAGAAAGTAAAGAAGAATTAAAAAGCCTCTTGATGAGTATGAAAGAGGAGAGTGTAAAAGCTGGCTTGAAGCTTAACATTAAAAAAAAAAACTAAGATCTTGGCAACTGGTCCCATCACTTCCTGGCAAACAGAGGGAGAAAAAATGGAAGCAGTGTCAGATTTTATATTCTTGGGCTTACTCAAAGATCACTGCATATGGCAACTGCAGCCAGGAAATTAGAAGACACTTGCTCCTTGGAAGGAAAGCTATGGCAAATCTAAAAAGT
This sequence comes from Vombatus ursinus, assembly GCF_900497805.2. NCBI lineage: Eukaryota > Metazoa > Chordata > Mammalia > Diprotodontia > Vombatidae > Vombatus > Vombatus ursinus. The sequence goes on from NW_020955033.1 coordinate 30,146,814, forward strand.
AGAGACATCACTTTGCCGACAAAGGTACATATATTCAAAGCTGTGGTTGTTCCAGTAGCAATGTATGGCTGTGAATCGGACTATAAGGAAAGCTGAGTGCTACAGAATTAATACTTTTGAATTTGTTGCTGGAGAAGACTCTTGAGAATCTCTTGAACAGCAAGGAGATCAAATCAGTCAATACTCATAAGAAATTAATCAGATTATTCACTGGACGGTCAAATAATGAAGCTGAAGCTTAAATACATTGGCCACATAACGAGAACACAAGACTCATTGGAAAAGACCCTAATGTTGGGAAAGACAGAAGGCAAAAGAAAAAGGGAGTGGCAGAGGATGAGATGGACAGCTAGTATCACAGAAGCTACAAACATAAACTTGGAAAGACTTCAGGAGACAGTGGAAGGTAGAAAGGCCTGACATGGTATGGTCCATGGGGTCACAAAGAGTCAGACGTGACTGAATGACTGAACAACAACAAGAATAAATCTAAAAATTATAACAGGGTTTCTTAACCTTTTTTGTGTCATGGACCCCTTTAGAAATCTGGTGAAGCCTATGAATACCTTCTCAGAATAATGTTTCATTGTTTATATATATATATATATATATAGTATATATATTATATATATATAATATATGTATAATAGAAGGAAATATTCACTTAGAACGGTTAGTGAAAAGAAAGATAACGTTTTTCCCTGTCCAAATTCAAGCATGCCCTGAAATCTACCTGTGGACCCTAAGTTAAGAACCCCTGAATTAGAATTATCCAAAAATAGAATGGGCTTCTCTAGGAGACAATTGGCTCCCTCTCATTGGAGGTCTTTAAGCAAAGGTCGGATGGCTACATGTCAGAAATATATTGTAGTTGGTGTTTGGGATCAGATACGAATTAGACTAGATAGCTTGTAAGGTCCTTTCTAACTCTAAGATTCTTTAATTCTGTGTGGTTGTTTAGCCAAACTCTTCAGGAATATCATCGACCCTGTCCATACCATTCCTGACCACTAGTCATCTAATCTCTGCCTCGACGCCTCCAGTGACAGTATACTTAGTATGCTTAGTACTTCTCAAGAGATTTCACTCTGATTTTGAGCAGCTCTAATTGTTAGGAAGTTTCTCCTTATATTGAAAAAAAATTTGATTCACTGTAACTTTCCTCCAGTGGCCCTGGTTATTCCTTCTGGGACCAAGGATAAAACAGTAAAAGTACTCTCTCCAATGAAATTTTTTTTCAAAATGTGAGGATGGTCATCGTATCTTTCCTAAGTTTTTTTTTTTTTTCCAACAAATTAAACGTTCTCTTTTCCTTCAGCTAATCATTGTCTAGCATAATTTTTAGTTCCTTCACCTTTCTGGTATAAGAGAATGTGTCAGTGTGGTCTTTCTCTCTGGGCAGGTAGGTAGTACAATAGATAGAGCGCTAGGCCTAGAGTCAGGAAGACCTGAATTCAAATCCAGCTACAGACATTTACTAGCTGTTTGACTCTGGGTGAGTCACTTATCCCTGTCTGCCTCAGTTTCCTCATCTGTAAAATGAACTAGAGAAGGAAATGGCAAATCATTCAGATATCTTTGCCAAGAAAAGCTGAAATGGGGTTACAAAGAATTGGATGTGGGGCAGCTAGGTGGCGCAGTGGATAGAGCACTGGCCCTAAAGTCAGGAGGACCTGAGTTCAAATCCAGCCTCAGACCAAACACTTGACACTTACTAGCTGTGTGACCCTTGGCAAGTCACTTAACCCCAATTGCCAAAAAAAAAAAAACCCAAAAAAAGGAGTGATTGAAATGACTGAACAACAACAAATTGTCTGTCTACATGTGGCTCTCAGGAAGCCAAGAATAGGTATTTCTAGAGTCTCCTTTCCCCACCCTTCTTTAAGGGAGTTTTTCCATTTCTTCCAGGAGGTGAAGCAGGATATTGGGGCCAGAGGCTCCAACTCTGCTGTCTTCAGAAAGAAGAGGTACTAGGCTAGAATGATATCTATCTGCTCTCTTAAATATTGTTGCCTCCGTTTCCTCAGCCGTAAGATGGGGACAGTAACAGCGTCTACCTCACAAGGTTTTTGTGAAGATCAAAGGAGATAATATCCCTACCAGCTTTGTAGCATCTGAAAATTTGCTATCTATACCTTCATCCAAACCAGTAATCAGAGCAAAGCATGCCTGATGTTTACTATCTATGTGGTCCTGGGCAAGTTGAGACTCAATCTTCTCATTCAGAAAATGGGAAGGTTGAATGAATGACTTCCAGGATCCCTTCCTGCTGTACATCTATGATCTTATTGAAGAAGTGATAATATCATCAAGCTGAGGGAGAGAGAGAGAGAAAGGCCCTAAATCATCAGAGAAGGTCAGGTCAATTGCAGGGTTTTGAGTTTGGGTTTGGGTTTGTTTGTTTGACTGGTCAGAGATTTCATTGGTATAGGGAACTTTCGCGAAGGAATTTCCTTTAACAAATTTAGCCATTAGTAGACACAGTATCATTTCTTAGAGGGAAAACACTAGAAAATCCAATGGCTTGGTAACGAATCCAGTGCTCAGCCCTCACATATACTTAATTAAATGTCCTTTCTAAATCTCCCCATTTCCCTTTTTATCCAGAAAAGCATCACTGCACTACTAATGCATCACTTCCCCCCATCAACAGCCTACTTTGTACCCACCTAGCCCAAAGAAAACATCCAGCCCTTTTAAAGCACTGATCCAACCCTGATGGAAACAGCCTGCCTTTTTAATATAGCACAGAAGTTTTCTTCCGACATCCTGCATTGCTCTTAGCACTTACATTTTACATTTCTTTAAGGGTGCAGTCACATCCATATCACAGATAAGGACTCTGGGTCCAGAGAGATAAAAGTGATTGGCTTGAGGTAATGAGGCAATTCACTGACGGATTCCAGAACCTTGACCTTCCTGTGTCTGTAAACTGCGTCCTGATTCCTGGTTCCTGGGAGACTGGTACCTTAAGCTTTGTGAGCTGGTGTCCCCAGGTTTCTGTGTAGGAGAACCTTAGACAAAAGGAAGGAGAAGCCCGTTGTTATGAGGAATTACTGAATGTACAACTTTCTGAAATAGCATGAAGGATGAGCTTTACGGCCTTAGGCAAATCACTTAACTTCTCTCAGCCTCAGTTCCTTCATCTGTAAAATGAGGGGATTAGATTAGATGATCTCTAAGGTCTTTTCCTTCTATGTGCATGGAAAATACAGACCTTAGAAGTTTGGAGACAAGCCTTCCTTGTTCTTCTTGGTTTTGTTCTTTATTCTCCTCCTCCTCCTCCTCCTCCTCCTCCTCCTCCTCCTCCTCCTCTTTCTCCTCCTTCTGCTTTTCCTTCTTTTCCTTCTCCTACTTTTCTTTCTTTCCCCCTTCCTTCTTTCTCCTCTTCCTTCCTCTTTCTCCTTTTCTTTCTTCTCCTTGACAAACTCCTTTAAAAGAAGAGAGGAATGGGGCAGCTAGGTGGTGCAGTGAATAGAGCGCTGGCCCTGGAATCAGGAGGACTTGAATTCAAATCTGTCCTCAGACCAAACACTTGACACTTACTAGCTGTGTGACCCTGGTCAAGTCACTTAACCCCAATTGCCTAAAAAATAAATAAATAAATAAAAGAAGAGAGGAACACAGTACATCCCATTTGATTAAAAAAAAAAAAGCTCACCCATAAAATGAGACAACTGAACCTTCCCTTCCAGCCCTAAGTCCTATAATTCTATGTATCTATTACACTGAGCTGCACTACCAGAAAGAGAGACACTTTCTCTCTGAGTGGCTGGTGGGGGGAAAGACCCCATATGACTGATTCAATGAGAGTAATCCATCCCACAACAATTAGCTTTCCCCACAATTCTCTCAATGGTATCACCATACTTCTAATCACCTAGGTGAACAACCTAGGAGTCACCTTCAACTCTTCCCTTTCTTTAAGACCCCATCTCTAACCAGTTTACAAGTCTTTTTAAAAATTATTTATTGAACCTACTACCAATTTTGTCTACCTTTTTTGCTCTAAGCCAAGGCTTTGCAGCACCATTAGGATGTAGATTATCACATTTAAAACCTGCGATGACACTGTTATACCCATCTGAATGATTAATCTGCTCATTAAAAGAGTGCCTATGGGCTAGTCTAATTGAGGAATAAAATGTTATTTATTTTATTCTGAACTTAAGAAATAAAACACAGATTTCCATAACATAGTAGAATAGAAAAAAAAAGATGATTGTACTGTAACTGTAAATCTATTATGTACAACTTACTGTTCCTTTGAAATATATAATAAATTTGTTATGTAAGTTTACAAGTCTTATTGATTCTACCTACACATATCTTTCACTTTATTCCCTTCTTTCCACTTGCATTCACCATTCTAGTTCAGGTCTTTATCACATTTCACTAGGACTACTACAATAGGCATCCTATTTGGTCTCTCTACCTTAAGCATCTCTCCTCTCTCAACCATCTTCCACACAGCTGTCAAGTTGATCTCGCTAAAGCAAAGGTCTGTGTCACTTCCCAGTTCACAAAGTTCTAGTGGCTCCTTATTGCCTCTAGGGACAAAATCCTAATCCTGTGGCATTTAAAGTCCTTCTACAATCTAGCTCTGACTTGTCTTTTCAGGCTTACTATACATTACTTCATTCAAACATTCCATGGTTCAATTAAAATGCCCTTGTTATCCCTCACACACATCATCCCACTTGTGCACAGTCTTTTCCCCATACCTGGAATGTTCTCCCTTCTCCTCTCTACCTCTTACAATCTCTAACTTTCTCTAAAGCTCAGTTCAAATGCTAATCCTCCCTCCTTCCTCACCATCTCAGTTACTAGTGCCTTCTCACCTCTGAAAATCATCTAATATTTGCTTGGTACATATTTTGTACTTTCTTATCTGTGTGTACATTAGTTTCCCCCAGTAGAATGTAAACCCTCTGAGGATGGAAATTGTTTCATTGTCTTTTTATCTCCTAGCATAGTGCTGGCCCATAATAAGTATTTAATAAATGCTTATTGGCTAATTGTTTGAAAGAAGGGAGAAAGAACTATTAAATCTAACTTCATCCGGAGTTGGACAGCCTGCCCAAAGTAAGCTGGGCAAAAACTCATGAGCTAGACCAAGCAACTCAAGATCACAGAGGTAGCAAGCCCAGTCTGGACCTCACCGTCTATCTCCTAGAGAAGAATCAAAATGAAGTTTGTCTCACAGCCCCCCCCCTTGCCTGTCCGTCCTCTATCCCTATTATTATCCCTTAAAGAGGCTACCTCTTTCCTCTATAATAAAATATAAACACAGTCTGGCATTTAAAGCCCTCTACAATTTGGCCCCTGCTTATTTGTCCAGTCATTTCACATTATTTTCATTCGTGTAATGTCCATTTTTGTCAAAACTGGCCTACTAACAGTTCCCTACATAAAGCATTCCATCCTGATCTCCATATCTTTTCATAGATGCTCCCCCTTGTCTGTAATGCACTCTTTCCTAATCTTTGGCTCTTAGAATCCCTAGCTTCCTTCAAGGCTTAGCTAGGTGACATTTCCTATACAAGTCTACTTTTGATTCTTCTTTATTGTTACTCAGTCAGTCAGTGAGTAAGCATTTATTAAGGTCCTGCTACACGCCAGGAACTAGGCTAAGTCCTGGGAACACAAAGAAGGCAAAACAAACAAACCACCAAACCCACTACCAACCCCAGTTCTCAAAGAACTCACACTCTAACGGGGGAGACCACATGCAAATAATTATATAAACAAGACAGTCAGAGAGGGAAGGCACTGAAATTAAAGAGGATTAGAAAAGACTTCTAGTGGAAGGTGGGGCTTTAGCTGAAACTTGAAGGAAGTCTAGAGGAGGATATAGGCAGGGACAGAATTCCAGGCATAGAGGATAGTCAGTGAAAATGACTGGGTGAGGAACTGCAAGGAGGCCAGTGTCACTGGTTCTCAGAGTATATAGAAGGGAGTAAGAAGACTGGACAGGTAGGAAGAAGTTGGGTTATGAAGGGCTTTAAAAGCAAAAAAGAGAGTATTTGAGGGAGCTGCAGGAGTTTATTGAGTAGAGAGATGACATGATCAGACTTTGTGCTTCAGGAAGATCAATTTGACAGCTGAGTGGAAAATAAACTGTAATGGGGAGAGACTTGAGACAGGGAAACCAATCAGCAGGCTATGGCAAGAGGTGAGGGGTGAGGCAATGAAGACCTCTATCAGGGTGGTAGTAGCATCAGAGGGGAGAAGGGGGCATATATAAGGAATGTTAAGAAGGTAGACATGACACAACTTTGACAAGTGATTGCATATTGGGGGCAAGAGAATGAAGAGTTGAGGATAAAACCTCAATTTTGAGCCTTTGCAATTAATAGGATGGTAATACCCTCAATAGTGATTTTAAAAAATTTAAAAGGTAATGAGATTGATAGGTGATATAGTATAAAACTAAATTAGAAGAGAACCTAGGACAGAACCCATAGTGGGTATGACATGGATGAAGAACCAGAAAAGGAGAATAAAGCAGAGCAGTCAACCAGGAAGGAGAAGAAGAAGGAGACAACAGTGTCACAAAAACCAGAGGGCAGAGAGGGTCCAGGAGGAGAATGTGGTCAAGTAACAAGTACTGCCGAGGTCAAGAGGATGGGGACTGAGAAGAGGCCCTTAGATCTGGCAATCAAGATATCATTGGTCATTTTGGAGACAGCAGTTTCAATTGAGTGATGAGGTTGGAAGTCAGATTGCAGAGGGTTCAGAAAAGAGTAAGAGGATAAGAAGTGGAGGTGCCTAAGTGTAGACAGCTTTGTCAAGTAGTTTAACATCACAAAAGGAGGAGAAATTTAGGATGGTAGATACTAATGATGGTCAGATCAAGTATTTTTTAAGGATGGGGGAGACATGGCACATTTGTAGACAGCAAAGAGCCAGTAGATGAGGAGAGATTGAAGATAAGAGAAAGATTGGGAATGATACTGGGGACAATTTCCTGGAGAAAACTAGAGGAGATGAGATCAACAATGCATATAAAGAAGTTGGACTTGACAATGAGAAGGGCCATCTTCTCATGCGAGGCAAGGGTAAAAAAGGAGATAGTAGGAGATGTCTGAGTTTTATGAGTTGAGGTAGATGAGAGGTATATGAAAAGCTCATGGCAATTGGCCTCAATTTTTTTTTCAAGTTCATTATCTTTATCACTCATTCCATAAGCTTTTGAGTTTTAAATTTTTCTCCCCCTCTCTCCCCACATCCCTCCCAAGATGGCGCGCAATCTGATATAGGCTATACATATACATTCCTATTAAACATATTTTCACATTAGTGATGTTGTAAGTAAGAATTAGAACCAATAGGAGGAACCACCAGAAAGAGGAAACAAAACACAACAGAAGAAAAAAAAATTGGCCTTAATTTTTTTGATGAAGTATGATGACAAGTCCTTAGTTGAGAAGGTACTGTAGGAGACTTGAGAGACAAGAAGCTCTGAAATACTCGCTACAAGAATGGGATAGCAAATTGATTAAGTATTGGGATTATTGCCTTGATAACAATGAGGGCCCAGTTAACACTATAGAACACAAGTTTGTAGTAGACCCAGTCAGCAAGGTTTCCTGATTTCCTCTAGCTTCAGTCAGCAGAATGTGAATAAGAGTGAGGAAGGTAGATGTTGAGAGTAATCCAAGGTTGGTGTTTGGCAAGGTGGGACATGAAGGCAAGTGATTCAAGAGTAAAAGATGGTGTAGGGTTGAGTTGGTTCATTAGGGAGTAAAGATAAAGAAGGGAGGAAAGTGCAGGGGCAGTGGCCAGGAAATGAAACTGAAGGCTAGAGAGAATGGAGGTCATGGTGAGGATGATGAATAGAGTTAGGGGTCGTGAGGCTTAAAGAAAAATGGAATGGTAAGAGATAAAGGAATTTTGAATTTCATGAAAGTGGAAGTAGAACACAGCAGGGTTATCTCTGTATGCAGCTGCAGTAGAGTGGAAGAGTAGATTATTGGAAATGAGTAGATTGAGGAAACTGGAAGTTAGAGTATTTGAGGAAGCATTGGTATGTAACCTAGGGTTTAAGCTCCTTTGGGTAAGATTCTCCTCATTGGTGGAGAGTGATATCTCAATATTCTACCTGTGGTTGTAGTGGGTGAATATTTGGGAGAGGAGAGATCTTCTAGATCTTCTGATTTGGGATTTCCAGCTTTGAGAAAGGACACACATAGTCCCAGACTATTCAAGGAGAGATCCCTGGAGGGAAAGGAAAAATTTTGGGAGGAAGTCACCATGAGGAGGAACTGCCCCCCACCCCCTGATTTTGAGAGTGATATCTCATCTCAAATGTAAGAGAGTCCCCAGTCTCACCCAAAGGGAAATTTCCTGACATCTCTAGTGTAGGAACCTGGGGACAGGGACATGTTAAAAAATGTCAGATAATTAACTCAACACAGCAAATGCCCTCTTGCCTAAATTCCTAAATGCCTTTCCTAGTCCTTTATACTCCTCCCAAGATTTCCACAGCAATAACCATGATGTACAATAGTTCTTAGATGCCTCCCAAATTAACAGCCTTATGTGATCCAGAGCTCCCATAACTTAGAGTGCCTGGGGGCTCACACTCACCACCTCCCAACACTTAATTGTGTAATTGTGTCAAGTTCTATTCAATTCAACAATTCAATTCAACAAGAATTTACTGAGTACCTTTTATGTGCCAAGCACTCAGCATCCTCTAGATTTATTCAAGATTCTGTTCTCAACCACACAAAATACATAGGAAAGATAAATGACATAAAAAATAAGAGAAAAAAAATCCAAGCTCCATGTCCCTCTACCCCCCACCAGAGTATACGAAGTTGATAGGAATACCAGATGAGCCCCCAGGAAGAACTCATGTGGTATGTATCGAGGGGCCTCTCCTGAGCTCTTCTGACTGATGTGATGCTACAGCAAAAAGTTTAAAATATGCTAGAAAAAATTAAACAATCCCAGACGAGCCCTCAAGGTACAACATGGAGTGGTCAAAGCACATGAATAGACTTTTAAACAGAAGAAAGGTAATGACCATATGAAAAGACTGTATGAAAGAATGCCCCAAAACACCAATAATAAGAAATATGCAAATGAAAACTACTTAGATGCTCCACCTCACACCCATAAGACTGTCAAAGATGACAAAAGATGAAAACAGCAGTTGCTGGAGGGTCTGTTGGAGTAATTCCCTGTTGTTGGAGCTGCGAATTGATCCTGACATTCTAGAAAACTACTCGGGACTATATTCAAAAGCCATTAAACTACAATAGCCTTTAAACCAGTGACATGTTCTGCTAGATATGTACCCCAAAGAGGTCAAAGACTGAAGGAAAGACCTTGCATGTATAAAAATATTTGTAGCAACACTTTGGAAACAAAGTAGATACCCATCAACTGGGGAATGACTGAATAAATGTGTCACATGAATATTACAGCATATTATTATACCATAGAAATTACGAATATGAAGAATTCACGGAAACATGTGAAAACTGGTATAAACTGGTACAGAATGAAATGAGCAAAACCAGAAGAACAGTTTATCTGGTGACCATAATCTTGTAAGGAAAACATCATTAAAAGACTGGGTCTTCACAGATGTGGACAAAAGGATTCCCAGCTTCTCTGTAAGCACTTACAGTAGCACGGTCTGTCAAGTGCAGAGCACCTTTTACTCCATACTGCATCTTTCACAGAAAATGCAGGAAACACATAAAGGATTCACCAGTAGCCCATAAAAAATAAACACAACTCTCTTCTCTGATTTTTAACACTTGTCTTCCCAGGGTCCTATGGAATCTTTGACACTCATGGCACTATCCTATGGTTAGGACTCCCTTTGAAATAGAAACAAACAGGTTTGATGGGAAAGCAACCTCATGGAATTCCAGTGAGTTCCACTTTCACGCCAGAGGTGTAGATATGGCTCCAGACTTACAATGCTACCCTAATGTCTAGGACTTCACCCGGGCAGAAAATAAACTTGATTTTGCTTGAGAGACAACTCCTTTACCACCAACTGAATCTATAATGCTCTAATAACTCACAGTAAGACTGGAGAACACAGTCCAGGTCATTTCCTTCCTCTTGTCTTGGCCTAGTTCCTTACTGCTCTTCCAGCTTCAGGGCTATGTAGTCAAGCAGCTGGGTGGTACAGTGACTTGAGTTCAAATCTACCCTCAGACACTAACTGTGTGACCCTGGGAAAGTCGCTTAAATGCTCTCTGTCACAGTTTGCTTATTTGTAAAATAGGAATCATAATAGTACCTACCCTATTAGGGTTGTTGTAAAGACAAAATGAGATGTTTGTAAAGCACTTTACTAACCTTAGAATACGATGCTACCTAGATTAAGTTTCACTGTATTTAAAATAGTTTTAAACTTTGACCCAGCAATAGCACCTCCAGGGCTATACCTCAAAGAGATCATAAAAATGGGGAAAAAAAAACCCACATGTACAAAAATATTTATAGCAGCTCTTTTTGTGGTGGCAAAGAATTGGAAATTGAGGGAATGCCCATCAATTGGGGAATGGCTGAACAAGCTGTGGTATATGAATGTAATGGAATACTATTGTGCTATAAGAAATGATGAGTAGGTGGACTTCAGAAAAACCTCAAAAGTTTCATGTAAGCCTTGCCACTAGGAGGTTTGGTTTTTAAATTTTGTTTCCACAGCACACAAAAAGGGGCAAAGAATGGCTACAACATTTAACCCTTTAGAAACAAGATGCTGTAGTGGAAAGGGTACTCGATTTAGCTTTAGGAGGACCTAGGATTGATCCAACTACTCATACTTTTTATTTTTAATTTAATTTTTACTTTTTTTAACATTTTTTTGAGTTCTGAATTTTCTCCCTCTCTCTGATCCCTCTCCCATTAAGAAGGCAAGCAAACACTCATTATACATTTGAAGTCATAGAAAATGGACTGATGCTGAATGAAGTAAGTAGAACCAGGAGAACATTGTACACGGTACCAGTCACGTTGTACAATGACTAAGTTTGATAGACTTAGCCTTTCTCAGCAATGCAAGGATCTAAGACATATCCAAAGGTCTCATGATGGAAAATGCTGTCTACTTCTAGAGAAAGAACTATGGAGTTTGAATGCAGATCGAAGCATGCTATTTGCTATTTTTTTCTTCTGTTTTGTTTTGTTTTCTCTTTCTTGTTGTTCCTCCTATTGGTTCTAATTCTTCTTACAACATCACTAATGTGAAAATATGTTTAATAGGAATGTATATGTAAAGCTTATATCAGATTGCATGCCATCTTGGGGAGGGAGTTGCAGAGGGAAGGGGAAAAAAATTTAAAACTCAAAAGCTTATGGAAGTGATTGTTGATAAATTAAAATAAATTAATAAAAATAGTTTTAAATAAACAGTTTAATAAGATACAATTTTGCTGTATTTTAAAATATAAATGGCATTCTTAGCTCACAAGCCATACAAAACATGTGGCAGGCTGGACTTGGCCCTTTAGCTGTAGTTCGCTGACCCCTGATCTAAACTAACCACTTCATCCTCAAAGGATCTGAACTGAGTTTCAAAGGGATCAAATGGTCATGTCCATACCCTTTACACCCACACGAAATCAAAGTCTAAGGCTTAATCCATGAAACTTCATCAAGTTGATCAGGGAACTCCCTAGGTCAACCCCCTACACCAACAAAGGATTTGCCAGTCTCTTGGTGCTATTTTTGTGAAAAAGTTGGAGAGATGTGATCTAGGTAATACTAGGACCATAGGAGCATAGAGTTAGAGTGGAAAAGGACCTTAGTAGACATTGAGCTCAACTCTCTCATTTTACAGATGGGGAAACTGAGGTCCTGGGATGCTAAGTAATTTGCCTGAAGGTCACACAGGTAGTACTAGAGGAAAGATTCATACCTATTTTTTACCATATCACTCTGTATTGATTAAATGATGAGACCCCAAAAATAGAACACTTATGATTCAATGTCTGTTTAGAAGGATGTCTCTGGTGGAGAGTCCCAGGAATCTGTGCTTAGTTCTGTGCTATTAAATTTTATTTTTTTATCAATGATTTGGATAAAGACATAGCTGACATTCCTGTTGAATGGCAGATGACACAAGGCTATGAGGAATAGCTAACGTGTTGGGTAGTGGGATCCAAAAAGATACTGACACATCAGAAAGTTGAGTTAAAACTAATGAGATGAAATTTAATAAGGATAAATGTAAAATCTTACACTTAGGTTCAAAAAATCAACTTCACCAGTACCAGATGGGGGGATGTGGTTTAGATAGTAGTTCATCTGAAAAGATCTGGGGATCTGAGGGAATTGCAAACTCAATAAGAGTCATCAGTTCGGGATGGTAGCCAAAACCAAAACCAAAAACCAAAAGCAATCTTAGGCTGCTTTAAAAAGCATAGTGTCCAGGTCTAGAGAGGTGATAGTCCTACTGTATTCTGCCCTTGAGTATTGTGTTCACCTCATGTTAAGAAAAGCCCTGATAAACTTTGTCATTGTTGTTGTTGTTCAGTCATTTTCAGTCATGCCTGACTCTTCATGACCCCATTTGTGGTTTTCTTGGCAAAGATACTGGAGTAATTTGCCATTTCCTTCTCCAGCTCATTTTACAGATGAGGAAACTGAGGCAAACAGGATTAAGTGACTTATCCAGGGTCACACATCTAAGTAAGTGTCTGAGGCTGGATTTGAACCCAGGAAGATGAATCTTTCTGACTCCAGGCCCAGCACTCTATTCACTGTGCCACCTTAGCTGCCCCACAGAGTATTAAAAAGGTAGGCAAAGATGTTGAAGTTCTATAGATCATGCCATATAAAAATAAATTTAAGGAATTAAGGATGTGTATTGGCATAGTCAGTAGGACTGGATCAGAAGGACCTCATGGTGGACCTCATAGCTGAAATGGAGGAAGGTCAATGCAGAGGAAGGGGAACCCCAGGTCTTCTGATAAAGGAAACTTGTACCCTGTTAACATCATTGCTTCTGACCATATATCATTATTCCTGTCAGGGGGACAGAGATGGGGTGTCCACTGATCTCAGAGAGAGGTGAAAGTAAACTGAAAAGAGGGCATGCAACTACCAGAGATAGATGTCAATGAGCTCTGAGTCTTTAAGAATCATGTCCTGAAGATGATAAATTTAAAACTCCATTTGTTGAATTTGCATAACTTTGTATTTCAAGGTGACAGTAATCTTTAGGCCCACCAGCTATAGTAGGCCTAGGACCTCCCTGAAGACTCTTAATTTGGGAACTATCTAAGAATTGTACAGAATAGATTGCTTGAGACTTTTCATATCACATTTGGAAGAATATTAAGAACTGTGCCAGACTTTATTGGAACTCTTCAATTCAAGGCGCCAAGGAGCACTTGAAAGAACAATGCCTGAGCCAGAATTGGAAATTTCCAGAATTGGAAAGCTGGACAGTAGTCAGTAGTCAATAAACACCTACTGTGTGCTAGGCCCTGTGATATCCCCTGTGCTGGGGATACAGGGAAGAAAAAGAGACAGTCCCTGCCCTCAAGGAGCTCACAATTGAATGGGAGAAGACAACATCCTAAAGGAAGGTGAAAAGCTAGGGGCAAACGGGAGTCCTGGGCATAAGGTTGTGGAGGAGAGGTCAAAGAAACCCAAAATGAGAGCAGTCAGTTAGGACATGAAATGTCTGAGGAGACATTATCAGCTGTATCCCTCTCCATACATGGAGAAGTTGATGGCTCCACCCTCCAATCCAAGGGGCAGCAGGGACTGAGGAAAGGTGATTAACAAGAGCGATGTTGACATTTCCCAATGATTAGCTTAACCAGGGGCGTGGTAGGGAAACCAAAGAGGTTTCCAAATGAGTGCCAAACGAAACTCAGCTGATTTATTGAGCTCAGCATGCATTTAAGTGGGGAGACCGTAGTGGGGGCAAACAGGTAAGCCACCATGGAGCTCTACAGGAACCTGGGCCTTGTGTGGGGCTCTGTGCTGATGGACAGCATTTGGGGATGTTACAGCAAACTCTGGAAGGCTTCTTGATTCTTCCCCCCACTCCCACCTCCCTTTGACCTCAGTGGGGGGGGACTACTTACAGTTACTTCTTCCATATGGAGGGGATTAGGGATGTGGCACCCCCACCATCTGGAAAATCCGCATAAAAATTTTTGGCCCTTCCTTCATACCAGATAAGAACTTTGAATTTTTTTCTTTTATGGGGTGTTTACAGTATCTTATTGTAAAATTTGGGTTAAGTATTTGGTCATAGCTCTGTGTCATCTGTTGGCCTTTGTGTATTGTCTGTGGCTTCCACAAAACTCCCCCAAAATTTCCATTTAATTTCTTATGCCAACTTGTAATATATCGCAACTGTGATGGGGAAAGTCGAGATGTGGAAGGATAATTGTGTATCTGTTTAAAAGGAGGGGAGTTTCCTTTCTCTCTCTCTCTCTCTCTGAAATATGTAGCATATAATTCTCCCCTCTTTCTATTTCTTCGTAGGCCTCCCAGTGAGGGATGGGTGAGGGCCCCTAGGTGAATGTATCCCAGCACAGGTCCCAGATAGTCTCTCCCACAACATCAGAAATAGTGATTGTTCATACACAGCAGCTAGAAAACATGTACTGGTTTAGCTAAAAGTCTCTGGCTGCCTCTTCAGTTTTGTATCTTTGCCTGAGCATAGGTGAGCTAACAACATTCCTGAGATAGATATTTCCAGCTATGATGGTACCCCAATATTTTCAAGAGGTTGGAAGCCCAAGGTCCCTCGGTCATGAATGACTGGCAGCAAAAGGATTTTCTGCATCGGAGAGAATGACCACCAATAGAAAAAGGAGCCCAAGGCCTCACCTAAATAGTCAAATCATGCCTTGTAGCCACTCCTAACCTAACCAATATGGTAGACCAGACAAAGACAGTATAGTGGCCCTGGTCTTTGGTCTCTAGTAATGGGTAGTACAACATTCAGGCCCAACAGAAAAGGCAATATCAGTGACAATGGCAATATTCAGGCCTTGAAAGAGGAGGCAGAGGCTAGTGCTCAGCCCCAGAAAAATGGTCAATATCAGGGCCTGGCAAAGGAAGCAGATTCAGCATCAGGGGCAGCTTGTGGGATCAGCAGAGAGGAGTCTGAACAGAGAGGGCAGCAGCAATGCTTGGACCCTAGAAGAAGGGTAGCATTTACACTGGGACCCAACGGAGTGGGCAGCAGCAGTCCTTAGGCCAAGGCAGAAGGAGAAGTGGCAGTGGGTAGCAGCCCAGGCAGGCCCCCTATAGCCCTTTCCTTACTGTAATCTGAAACTGCTAAGACTCCTCCATGTTGTTATTATATGAGATTGGCACGGTCATTACTGAACTAAGAGTTCCCCTATCTTATATGGTCTGATTATCCTCATTAAATACTTCTTTCTCTAGAGCAAACCTATACAGTCATTTTTGTGGATTTGGCTATGCTGGTTACTAGGACCAAAGCCAAAATATTCCAGGACTCCTGGTATCTTAATAGATATAGGGGTATAGAAAACTCAGCTCTTAGTAGAAATTGCAGGGTTGCAGCCACCCCTCCCCCTCTCCTTGCATACATACACCCCAACCCCCACCCCCATTAACACGGCACTATAAAAGGTTAGATTATTTGCCTAGGATCACACAAGTAGTGTCAGAGGCAAGACTGGAACTCAGCTCTTCCTGACTTCAAGACCAGCTCTCTATCCACTATGCAACACTGCCTCTACCTTCAATTCCTTCTTTAAAATGTTTAGTGTACTATTTATAGACATGGATTATTCCCCTAGATAGCTAAAGCAGCAATAAAATAGTAATGGACTTGTTTGAATTTCTCATTATGTTTTACTTTCTTCTTCTGTTCATCTTATTTTATGTCTCTTCCCCCCCCCCAATTGTTTTAGTGCAAAAATTCTGATTGGGTAAATCCACACTAATCATCTTTCCTAGATAAATTAGATCCTGCAGCCACCCAGAGAGAAGCAGAGCTATTGGACAGAAGGTTGTTCGCAGTCTGAGCACGACTGAGAGCCTGACACTTTCTCAGGACTTCTGCTTGGTCTGCTGGATGCTATTTCCAGCTCCTACACCTTCTTCTTGAGTAGGTTCAGCCTAGCGGCTAGCAATGCCCCCTGGTGGTTGAAATTACCCACCTGATGTGTGAAACCTGGATTAGAACCCAGGTTTCATATTCCCAGCCTAGCGCACATTTCATTATGCTAAACTTCCTCTCAAGCTCATCTACCCAAAGCACCCTGTATCCTTTGCTTACTCCTTTCCACAAAACCAACTTCTTTATGGCATTAAGAAAAATTCATCCTTTTGTTTTCTCTTTTAGCCCCTCCTCCTCCTCACAAAAAAAAAAAAAATTCTATGCTTGTTTTCAGACAAACAAAGCTGGAAACCTGAAGCCCCAAAAAGTTTAACACTGGTTTACTTAAGGGATGCCAAAACTCCTCGAGCCCCCTGGCACTGGGTGGAGGGATTTCCTGCATGCTAAACACTAATGCAAGATGCATTAGCACATAGCTTTAGAAGTTCCAGAACTGCTGGCACCAAGGGGTTATGAATAATCCTTTCCACTCCTCTTGACTGCTGGAGACCTTTTAAAATATTTCCTAACCCCCCCACCCCCCACCCTTTGACCTGTTCTTGCAGAATGCCTTTAAAATATTCAGTTTGCACCTTGGCCAGATAGGGTAGCTGTTTGGAGAAGGTAAAAGAAATGGCGCATTTTTACATTCAGCTTCAATTAAAAGGTTGTATGAAGATCCAAGGATATGATATCAGCATTGAATTATGAGTAGCAAAGGCTGAGATAATGGCTCATCAGCTCATGCTCTTGGCTTAACAAGCTTTCTCTTTTGTTTATTAATAATTTGAGAATGAAATTTTAGAATTGTCCAGTTCTTTTTTGGTTCCTTCATAAAGCATCAGATATTAAAATTTCAATAAGACCTAATTAGGACACAATAAAGGATAATTTTAAATTTTGTATCAAAAGAGCATTAGCACTGAGTAGTTTTAGCTCCAAGCCCTTGGCATCTGAGATGATTGATTGCTTTTCAGAGGGCAAACAAGGAAGAAAGCAAAAATGGGTTAATAAGTCATACAGATTTATTTCCATTTATAAGGATTCAGTTTCTTCAGAAAAGCTGGTAAGCAAAGCACATTATTAAGCTGGAGACAGCACAGCTAATCTTGCAGATGCAGTGAATTTTTTCCCCTGCCATCCCCTGCTTACTCAACACAACTCACATTCCCTTTTTTCCTGTACATGATTCCTCCTTGTCTTTCATTTGGCTTTATACTTAAACATTTACTAGCTATTTGTATACTTGTTTTATCTGCTTTACTGATTCGTAAGCTCCTGGAAAGGCAGAGACATGTTCTCTATTTCTTTGTACACTATGTATTACCCAACAGCCACTCAATAAATGCATGTTGAATGACTGAGTGAATGAAGTTAATAGAGCAATCTATTAGATCGTCTTCACCAGATATACTTATAAAGGTATAGAACTGATGAAGGCTGGTTGAACCAGATGCCTTCCCCTGGAGGGAGGAGGGGGGAATATATAGAAAGAAACAGCTGGAAAGACTGATGAATCCATGAATACAGCCTTACACCAAAGGAGTTCTACCAAACCCTGTGTTTATCCTCATATGATCTACTCATGATTGGCATATTCAAAGGTGCCTAGTGTCTGCTTACACTGGATGGGTGCATTTATAAAAGGCTAGAGCTCCCTTTGTCTACCTCAATATAAAACACCACTGACTTAAGCAGCCTCCCTTCCTCCCCACTACTTTACCATCACACATCTCCTCATCTTAAGGCCATTCCTAATCAGTCTATAGCTTGGATATAGGCAAGTGCCTGTGTTGTAGTTATATATGAGATTTTTATTCCCCACACCCACAGCAAGACTTGAATTCGAAGGAAGGAAGGAAAAAAGAAAGGGAGGGAGGGAGGAAGAAAAAAAAGGAAGGAAAGAAGGGAGGAAGGAGGAAGGAAAAAAAGGAAGGCTAGAAGGAAGAGAAGGAGTGAGGAGGGAAGAAAAGGAGGGAGGGACAAAGGAAGGAAAGAAGGGAGGAAAGGAGGGAGGGGGTGAGGAAGGGAGGAAGTGGGGGAGGGAGGGAGGAAGGAAAGTGGTGCAGTGCACAGAGCTCTGGGCCTGGAGTCAAGAAAACTCGTCTTCCTGAATTCAAATCCAGCCTTAGATACTTAATAGCTGTGTGATTCTGGGCAAGTCATTTAACCCTGTTTGCATCAATTCCTCATCTGTAAAATGAGCTGGAGAAAGAAATGGTGAACCACTCCAGTATCTTTGCCAAGAAAACCCCCAAATGCTTGACTGGTCAAATACAACTTAAATGACTCAACAACAACAAGAACAACAATGTGCCAGGCATATACTAAGTTCTGGGGATACAAGTACAAACAAAAAGAAAGACAATCACTGCCCTTAAGGAGTTGACATTCTAATGGTGGAAGACAATATACAAAAGAGAATGAAGGTGATGGGGCATGGTTTTCAAGTCTGGAGAAAGTCAGAAACAGGGCCGGGAGGGGAACAATGGCAGGCTGACATGGGCCTCTTCGTGAAATGGAGGCTCCAGGAGGAACTCACCAATGAGGGAAAGGGGTCAGACCTTGTGGAGGGATATTCCAGGGTTAGGAGGTCCCTGGTGCTAAGAGAAGTTCCAGGATGAGTTAGAAGTAGTGGCGCATGGATTTGAAGTCCAGAGAAGTCAATTTGAAGTCAATACTGGAGGAGAGGTAGGAGTGAAGAGGAGGGGGGTTTTGGGGTGCTCCTTGATGCACAGAGGCACCCTAAGATAGTGGGAAAAAGCCCAGATCGCGGCACGGATCTGCCTGAAAGAATTCGACCCAGATCTTCTTCCAGCCAGAGGAAAAGTCTTAAAAATGAAGCATATAGGCCAGACTCCCAAGGAACCCAAACATCAGTGATCTAAATGGGGGCTAAGGTGGTCAGGTGACATTCGTAAGTGGGCTTGAGAATCTCAGCCTCTGGGCGTGAGAGGTTCTCAGCATCTAAATGGGGGCTGGGGGCTAAGGTGGTCAGGCCAGGTGAGGCTTGTTACATGGAGAGTAGGGGTCTCAGCCTCTAGGGGCATAAGAAATTCCCAGCATCAGAATGGGGGAAAGGTGAGTCTTAAGTACAGAAAGACTGGGGGAGGGGTGTAGGAGTGGCCAAGCAGTTTGGAGTGACAGGAGGAAGGGTCTAAGGAGATCTGGATGAGAGTGGCTAGTAAGCTGGGGTGAACAGAACATCTGGGTCCTGGACCTTGTGGTGCCTAGCTAGGATTAAGGGTGGCCAGAGGAAGGCAGGGGTTGGTTGGTTTGGAAGGTAATAAACAATGAGAATAGATAATGAGGGGAGCTGAAAGGGGAGTTTGCTTTCAAATGGAGATAAAGAGAGACAAACAGAAGCCAGGTTCTTTTTGGGGCCAGGAAGGAAAGCGCATTTGAATAAGATTTCAAAGAGAGAATCTAAAAGTCTTAAGGTTTTTCTGGGAATTGTAAACAAAGGAGCCAAATTCCTTTTGATGAAAAAGGGTGAAGGGAAAGGGGCAAAGATAAACCTCTTCAGGAGCACTTGTGTCCTTATACTCTCTGTGAGAGTAGGTGTTTGTGTGCTATTAATAAACCCTAAAAAGAGGCAGCCATGACATAAACAAATGGAAAGTTGGATGTGGAGTGAGGCAGTTCTGGGTCCAGGTCCCACTTCTTTCATAATCACAACCTCTGTGGGCCACAGTTTTCATCTATAAAATGAAGTAGGGTGAGGCAGTGAACTGGGTTCTAAATCTATGATCCTATGATTTCATTTCACCTCTTGATGCCCTAGGCTACTCTCTAAGGCTCTAAGTTGCACAGAAGTTGCCAGTCTGCATTGGTAGAGAAGATTCCTTCCCAGGAGCTATATATCTTGCATATGATACCCTTATCAGAGATATTTCATACAGATATTTTTTTCTTTACAATTTCCTTTCTTATTCTAGTTGAGTTCATTTGTTTATGCAAATGTTTTTCAATTTCAGGTAATCAAAATTCTCTATATTCTATCTTTTGTAATCTTATTTATTCCTTGTTTGGTTAAGAATTTACTCCTCAACTGTAGCTATGATCTGCTTCTTTCAAATTTATTTTATAGTATGATCTTTCATATTCAGGTCACATATCCTTCTAGAATTTACTATGGAATATACTATAAGGCGTTAGTTTAAACTTAATTTCTGTCAGTCTGTTTCCAGTTTTCCTAGCAATTCTTGTCAAATAGGGAGTTCTTTTCTAGGTAATTTATGTTTTCAGGTTTATCATATACCAGGTTATTGAGTTAAGTTATTTATGATTTTCCTTGTCTAACCTGTTATGCAAAATCCATACTCTTTGGCCCAGAGTTTTCACCCTCTGACATATACCCCAAGGAGGTCAATGAAAAAATAAAAGCTTTTTATATCCCAAAATATTTACAGCAGTACTTTTTTTTATGGTAGCAGAGAATTAGAAACAAAGTAGATGCCATTCAGTTGGGGAATAACTAAACAAATTGTGGTGCATGAATGTAATGGAATATTATTGTGCTATAAGAAATGATGACTACAATGAGTACAGAAAAGCAAGGAAACATATAGGAATTGATACAAAGTGAAGTAAGCAGAATCAAGAAAATGATATAAAGAATGACTACAACCATGTAAAAGGAAAGGATAAGGGGGAAAAAAATGACACTAAATGCCAAGATATTTTAATGACCAAGCTTGGTCCCAAACAAGCGTTATGAGAAAGGTGGAACTAGAAGCAGTGGATGGAGTGGGAGGGAGACTTGGGCCCAGATGTAGGGGGAAAGTGCCTAACACTTGGAGCTATCTAAAACAGAATGCTGCTTTGGGAGGTAGTTGGTTCCCTCTCATTAGAAGTTTACATGTTGAGGTTGTGCTGCTTGTCAGGTACATTCTGGAGAGTTACTTTTTTTTGGGGGGGTGAGGCAATTGGGGTTAAGTGACTTGCCCAGGGTCACACAGCTAGTATGTGTCATGTGTTTGGTCTGAGGCCGGATTTGAACCCAGGTCCTCCTGACTCCAAGGCCGGTGCTCTATCCACTGCACCACCTTGCTGCCCGTTTGTCTTTAATTTTTGAAGAGGACCAATGACATCACCGGCAACGTCTTAACTTGCACATGAATTGGATTTAAGTGAGGCAGAGTTGGGCAAAGTAGCCAGCCTCGCTTTCTCTTACTGAGTCATCAAAGTTTGGTGACAAGACAAAAGTCAGGATGACCAGTGATGTCCCACAATGCAGCAGATGACCTTGGCATCTTTGACGTCTGACCAAGCTCTAAGGACTCCACAGAGCCTGCTTTAGCTGCCTTCATAGCTTTTGGAACAAATTGTTCTCATCTCCCCATTCTTCCAGGTACAGTCTGCACATGCTTGGGGTAGATATCTCCTTAACTCACCAATGGGTATGAGGCCTGTCAGTTACCCTCAACCTGGTTTAGCTGTCTGCTGAGACGGTTTTACCAGGGTATGGATGCTGCACACACTACAGCTTCTTGGAGCCACAGGTGAGAGTTGGGGGAAGGTGAACACCAAAGGTGAATGAGCAGCCTTTACTGGGTTGGGCAAGGCTTCCAGAGGTGCTAGTCCACCTTGAACAACCCATGAAAAAAAAAAAAGCTAAGTAGATGACTAAAAGTTTTTGGTTTTTGTTAATTTTTACCTATCTCGGGGAAAAGAGAACAATCCAAATGGGTCAGGATCTTTTCTTGAGGTGGATGGAATGATGACAACAGATCTTCCATAGAGAAGAAAAATTGGAACATCTTTGCTTCTGCTTTTTCTGTTTGGATTGCTCATAGAACCAGAAAGGATCAAATAAAAATAGATGATTACGAATTGATATCCAAGATAATGAGTTCAAGTATCTATTTCTTTGTTTACTTAGTCTGTTTCCCATTTTAGTGCTTCCCTCTCCCCATTCCATAAGAATATGATTCAAAATCTCCCGCATAGCTACCGCCACAACTCCCTCTGCCACTGTCCAACCTTTTAACTTCAGTAATATTCGTTTGTGGTACCCTTTTCTTTTTCTTTATGTCTTATTGATGCTCTTTCTTTTTACATCAACATCACTTCCTGATGACTCCCCACCCCCAAACTCAACAGAACCTCCCCTTGTAACAAAGAATGTACACCTCATTTTCTACATTTTTCTCTCTGCTAAGTGGCAGAAGATCCATTTTATCATCAGCCAACTACGCTGATCGGAGTTCTTGTCTTTCAGAGTGGTTTTCCTTTATATAATTGTGCTCTTCTTATAAACTGTTCTCCTGGTTCTGCTTATTTAGCTCTGCATCAATTCAAGTTTCTCCGAATTATCATTTCTTCTAACAATCTCCTTTTCCAAAGTTTCATTTACTTTGTCTCACTCCTTATTTCTAACACCATCTAGGATATTCTGAAACAATCTAGCTTCAGATTGACTTTCCAGGCCTATTGCACATGACCTTTCTTCTCATATCTTCCTTTCTTTTTAAAGATCAATTTGTTATGAGTTTAAAAATCAACATACAAACACTTCAAGATATAAAGAAAGGGAAAGAGGACTGATTAAGAAACCATGAACTTCTATTATATGTGGTTGGTTTTTGTTTTTGTTTTTGTTTTTGTTTGTTAAGAAATGTCATGGGGGTTCTGGCCAATGAGCACATGAAACAATTCATGTGGAGTGTTGGCAAGTCTGCTTGTAGAAATGCATGATGGAAGGACTATTTTCCTCCCCAATCGAAAGCAAGCAGAGGTATTTTCTGACTGTTTCCTGTCAGTTTACAGATGTTGAAAAAGCCCTTTAACTGATCACTGAGCCAGAACTGAGCATGCATACAAAAAGTTCAAAGGAATGAACTGCCCCTTCTTTCTTCCTTGACAGCTTTTGACAAGAAAAAACTATTGCAAGAGGCCATCACATGTCCATAAACAAATGGTGCCTCTGTTTTTTCTGTTTCTATTGTGACAATTTTTTCCTGATCTTAGGTGAATAAGTATTGCAGACAGAGTAGACCAGGTTATGGCCATGTGAGCTTCAGAAGGTCACAAGAGCCATCAAATGTCCCCTCTGCAACAGGAGCCAATAGCAGTTGCAGTAGAAGAATCTGGGGAGAAAACAGTTTTGAACAGCAACTTGCCTCATTCAGCCTAGCAGTAATTTGACCCAACAGCTGAGCCACCATGTCCTACAAGCAAGAGGGTAACTTGTCCACTGATTATGCTACCCCTAAAAGCAAACCTAGTGGGGCTCTGCCAAGAGAGAAAAGGACTCTGCTGGCCAAGAAGTACCACATTTCCTTTGTATCCCTTTGGGATACAGTGCCAACAGTGCTTGGCATATAGTAGGAGCTTATCAAATACTTTTTGAGATATTGTCACTTTACTGCTTTCCTTGGTCATCTTTTCACCAGCTGCAGGTGAAAGCTGGAGGTGGGATAATGCTTTATAACAACCACTTTAAGAGTAAGTCCATTCTCCCTGGGGACTAAGGGAATATGCAGAGGGGAGAATGTGTCTTGGTTCAGGGGTAGATAATTTTATTTTCTGTCCTTAATATACTTTATCAGTAAATATCCCTTTGTAAAAAGATAATCAATATTAATTGGTTAATTGTTATTGGGGGAACACACTGAATGGGGGCTCTTATGTGATTATAGAGATACCTCCATTCCCTTAGGTAAGCCCTAGAGCCCTGAGTGGGTGAGCAATAGTGTTGTTCTAGGGACTCAACCTGCTAGTTTGAGTGATGGTGAAGTCCAGAGTCTATGTTACAGGAAAAAGCTATTAATCTATCTATCCATACACACACACACACACACACACACACACACACACACACACACACACACTTTAAATAAGGCAGTAAAAAAAATTGCTTTATTTGCATTCCCTTCTCTATTTCTTTTTCTTCTTTCCATTTTCAAATGGTTTTTTGAAGCTCCTTTTCATGTCTATAACTAACTACTCTCCCCACTTATCTCTCCACCCCAAGTAAAAGCCTTCCCTTACAACAATCATGAATAGTCAAGCAAAATGAATTAACCCACTGGCCATATCTGAGAACTCATGTCATATTCTGACCTTTTGTCCAAAGGTTCTTAACTTTTTGTGTGTGTGTGTGATGGACTCCTTGACAGTCTGGTGAAGCCTGTAAACCCTTTTCAAGATAATGTTTTTAATACATAAAATAAAATACACAGAATTTCAAAGAAAACCAATTACATTGAAATATATTTATCAAAATATCAAAAACAACAAACTCACAGACTCCATATGAAAACCTCACTGCTCTAGTCCATCACTCCTTATCTGCCAAGAGTTGGGCGGCATGTTTAATAATCAGCTTTTTGAAGTCCTAGGCTCATAGATTTAGGTCTGGAAAGGACCTCAGAAACTATTTGAGTTCAATTCTATCATTTTATTGATTAGGAAACTGAAGCACAGAGAAATTAAGTGATTTTCTCAAAGTCACACAGCTAGTAGATGTCTGAGATAGAATTAGAAACCAGATTTTCCTGACTCCAAGACCAGTGCCCTGTTCATCACACCATACTCCTCTTGGTCAGTGCTTTGGTCAGAGTTCTGAGGTTTTTCACAGTTGTTTCCTGCACATTATTGCTGTGGTCATTATATAAATCATTCTCCTATCTCTGCTCATTTCACTCTGTATCAGTACATATGCCTTTCTATATTTCTCTGATTCAATCATATTCACTTTTCAAAGGGTGTAATGCAAGTCTATTATATTTACAAACCACAGTTTACTCATCCTTTGAAGAGCATGGATTTTGCAGAGTGGAGATTTTTGACATAACAAAAAAGTGCTGCTTTATGTAAGTATTCTTTTTTTCAAGTTGCTCACAGCCTAATGAGAAATACAACTTTGTACAAACAAGATATATATATAGGATTAGTTGGAGATAATCCACAATGGTAAATCACTAGCATTAAGAGGGACTGGTAAAGTCTTCTTGCACAAGGTGTGATTTCAGCTGAGACTTCAATGAAGCCAGAGAAGCCAGGAGGTAGAGATGAGGAGGGAAAGAATTCCAGGACAGCCAGTGAAAAGATACAGAGTAAAGAAATAAAGAATTGTGAAGAATAACCAAGAGATCAGTGTCACTGGATCACAAAATATGTGAAGGGGAGTAAAGTGTAACAATATTGGAAAAGTAGGAAAAATCCAGGTTATGAAGGGCTTTAAAATCCAAAGAGAAGATTTTATATCTGATGTTGGAGGTTATAGGGAACCATTAGAATTTATTGAATAGAAGAGATGACATATTCAGACCAGCACTTTAGAAAGCTTAATTTGATAACTTAATAGAAGACGGACGAGATTAGACAGAGATTTGAGGCAGAAAGATTAACAGAACAATCATGAGTGTGAGGTAATGAGGGCCTGTACTGGGTAGTGTCATGGGAGGTAAGGGGGCATATATGAGAGAAGTTGCTAAGGTAGAATCAACAGGATTTGACCACTGATTGGGTATGGGGTGGGGAGGTGAGACTGAGGAGCTGAGGATGACCTCTAAAGTAATAAGCCTGGGAGACTGTGGTGGTGCCCTCTACAATAATAGACAATTAGGAAGAGGGGAGGGTTTGGGCTGACAGAGAATGAATTAACTTCTGGACATGTTGAATTTAAGATGCCTAATGGGACATCCAGTTGGAGATGTCCAATATGTAGTTGGACATGTGAGACTGGAGGTCAAGAGAGAAATTAGTTAAAGCATGGCTGCCTAGATATAGTAGGCCCCCTGAGGTACTCATCAACCAGGACACTGGGCCCTAGGTTGGGAATATCAGAGATAAAAACATTAAATTCTCCAGGGCTTGGTCTCTAATTATTGGCAAGGCAGCTGGTGAAATCCTTTTTTATTTTGACAAGGTTACTAGACCAGTCATTCAAGGGAAAGTGGTAAATATAACTTACCTAGATTTAACAAGGCATTTGACAAAGACTCTTATGTTATTCTTATGGAAAAGTTGAAGAGACAATTACATGGAATCAGAACTGAGTGCTTGGACAGTCATTAGTGGCTCATTGTCAACTTGGATGACAGTTTCTAGTAGAGGATATGTCCTTGGCCCTACTCATCTTAACATTTTTTATCAGTGAATTGCATAGATAGCATGTCAATCAGACATATAGATGACACAATGCTAGGAGGGATAGCTTAGTAGACAAAAACTTGACTGCCTACAATATCAGGTCAAATCTAATGAGATAAAACGAAGTAGAGATAAACATGAAGTCTTATACTTGGATTAAAAAAAATCAGCATTATAAGTAAAAGAAGGGAAAGGTTATCAGTAAATCAATAATCAATAAACGTCACTCCACTCCGCATCTGCTGCTTTACTGGGTTTCAACTCCAGGACATAGGATGCCCCTCTCAGGTTATGCTCATCACTTCTAATCTCATCACTACCCCCTCCCTCAGTGTTCTTTCTTCTCTTATTAGAAGGCTGGAGGGTGGAATACCAAACTCTTCCCAATGCCTTCCTTTATATAGGGCAGAAACTGGACATTTTTGCTTATTCTACTCTGTATCTGCTGTTTTGTCTGGTCTCAACTCCATGGAACAAGACGCCTCCAAGCCAGGTACACCTTGGCTTCCCTTCACTCTTTTCTGGGACATCTTGGGGGTGGGGGTGGGGGTGGCAGGGCTGCACAGTGGATAGAGTATGGCCCAGAGTCAGGTAGACCTGTGTTCAAATACAGCCTCAAAGACTGTGTGCTCAGACCCTGGGCAAGTCACTTAATAGCTTCTGTAAAATGAGTTGGAGAAGGAAAAGGCAAACCACTCTAGTATCTTTGCCAAGAAAACCCCAAATGGGATCACAAAGGACAATAATAATAACAGTACTCTTTCCTACCTCCTTTGTGTGTTGTTTTCCCCATTATATTGTAAGCTTCTCAAGGGCAAGAGCTGTCTTTCTTTTTATTAATTGTATCCTCAGCACTTAGCATAGTGCCTGGTGAATAGTAGATGCTTAATAAATGTTCACTGGAGGAGCAGGTAGGTGGCACAGCGGACAGAGTTCCCGCCTTGGAGTCAGGAGGATCTGAGTTCAAATCCAGCCTCAGACACTTGACACTTACTAACTGTGTGACCCTGGGGACTTAAGCTGTCACTTGACCCTGATTGCTTCACTGAAAAACAAACAAAAAAAGAGTCCATTGGATTGGATTGGAAGTGCTTACTATGTGCTGGGCACTGTGCTAAGCACCGGAGGTTATAGGTAGCAGCTGCAAAAGATCTGGCCTTTATAGTAGATTGTCAGGTCAATATGGGCAACCATGGTGACCTAGCTTACAAAGAATCCAGCATAATCAAATTGTGCATCCCAAAGTGAAGCACAGAGCCCAGGACTAGGAAAGTCCTACTGCACCAAGCTCTGGTCAGACCACACCTGGAGTGCAGTGTTTGGTTCTGGGGGCTGCATTTCAGTGAGGACATTGACAAGCTGGCTTACATTCAGAGGAAGAAACGGAGGAAGGTGCTCCCGATAGGATAAATTGGTATATCAGGCCTGGTGAAAGAACCCGGGATCTTCAGTAGGAAGAAGGGAAGACTTAGTAATAGCATGATAATGATATAATAACACTTGAAATACATATCATAAGACCATAGAGCTAGAATGGACCTCAGAGGCAGACAGACAGAAAGCGCCTTGCCCAATGTCACTCAAATAGTAAGCATCAGAGGTGGAATTTGAATTCTCGCCCCAGAGCCTGTGCTCAGATGCCCCATAAGGGTTGGGTTAGATTTATTCTGGATGGCCCCAGAACTAGGAGCACTGCATGAAAACGGAAGAGGCCCTATTAGGATTATTCATCACAACCACTTCTTGCACATAGTAGGGACTTTCTAATGAGGTTGTTGAAAGAAATGGCTCAATGGATAGACTGACTGCTGGACCTGGAGTTAGGAAGGCCTGAGTTCAAATCTGGCCTCAGATATTTACTAGCTGTATGACCCTGGGCAAGTCATTTAATTTGAATTCATATCTTCCTGACTCCAGCTCCAGCCCTCTATCAGCTGGGCTACCTAGAACCAATTACTTTTTCCTTGTTCATACCATGTATCAACATAGAGCAATTAATTATGCGTACAAGCAGGATTCTGGGAAGATAGTGGAATAAGGCAGGAAATTACCTGACTCTCTCAAATTCTCCCACAAATAACTTAAAATAATGCCTCAAAGTGAACTTTGAGTAACAGAAATAATTAAAAGTCAGGGTAAAGCAGTTGTCTACCTAAGACAACTTGGGAGGACATTAAGAAAGACCTGACCTCCCAGGATGGTGGTCTTGGCCTGACTGAAGTACAGATACCTCTGGGCAGATACCCACCAAATCAATAAACAACAAACCCTGGGAACAGCTGTGTCCCAGAAGCCTCAGCTTCAGGAATTTTTGCCCCCCAGATAGTGTGGGGGGTCAGACAGCTGACCAGGAGAAGATTGCAGGACCGTCCACTGGCTGGTGCTGGATGAGGGACCCTGGTTAGCTGACCAGACATGGTCCAGGGCTGTGGCTGTGGGTGAGGAGGAGTGACCACACCTCAATTAATGTGGTTACAGAGGGCTGGGGGGCCCTGCTGGCTGTGGTCACTCACAGGAGAATACAGTCCCTGGCTTTGGTTATAGGGCAGACAGGTAAACTGAAGTTTGCAGCCGCTGAATCAACCTCAGGGAGTAAGCATTTGCAGTGACAATATTGCTGAGGACCCTATTCTCAGCTCAGGGATGGAGAATAGTACCTGAGGTCAGGCCCCTAGATGGAGCTCAGAAAACAATAGCATGAAAAACCTGAAGCCTGAGATATTATCTCCCAGACCTCAGGACTAGAGCTTGACTCTCACATAAAGTTAACAGCCAAGGAATAAGCTTCTTAAAAAATGAGTAAGTAAAAGAGAAAGAACCCAACCATAGATAGCTACTATGATGACAGAGAAGATCAGGGTTCAAACTCAGAAGAAGAAAGTGAAATCAAAACAGCTACTTCTAAAGCTTCAAAGAAAAATGTAAAATGGTCACAAGCCCAAAAAGAGTTCTTGGAAGATCTTAAAAATCAAATATGAGAGGTTGAGGAAAAATTAGAAAAAAAAATAGTGCAAAAAAATCAAGAAAATTATGAAAAGAAAGTCAACCAATTGGAAAAAGAGATCCAAAAACTTAAGGAAGAAAATAACTCCTTAAAAATTAGAATTGGGCAAGGGGAAGCTAATGACTTTATAGGATACCAAGAAATAATAAAGACAAAAATCAAAAGAATGAAAAAGTAGAAGAGAATGGGAAATATCTCATTACAAAAACAATTGACCTGGAAAACAGATCAAAGATAGACAATATAAGAATTGTTGGACTACCTGAAAGTCATGATAAAAAAAAAAAGTCTAGACACTATACTTCAAGAAATTATTTAGGAAAATTGCCCTAAAGTTTCAAAATGAGAAGGCAAAATAGAAATTGGAAAAATCCACCTATCACCACCTGAAAGAGATCCCAAGATGGAAACTCATAAGAACATTGTAGCTACATTTCAAAGCTCCCAGGTTAAAGAGAAAATACTATAAGCAACTAGAAAGAAACAATTTAAATACTGAATTACACTCAGGCTAATACAAAATTTGGCAAATTCTACATTAAAAGACCAAAGGGCATGGAACATGATATTCTGAAGAGCAAAGGAGCTGGGTTTGCAACCAAGAATAACTTACCCAGCAAAGCTGAGTGTAATCCTGCAAGGGGGGAAAAAAAGGATATTTAATGAAGTAAGGATTTTCAGATATTCTTGAGGAAAAGACCAGAGCTGAACAGAAAATCTGATCCACAAGAATCAAGAGAAACATAAGAAGGTAAACAAGAAAGACCAATTATAAGGGATTTAATATGTTCAAACTGTTGATTTCTTATATGGGAAAGCATTATCTGTAACTCTTAAGAATATTATCATTACTGGAAAATGCTATCCACATCCACAGAAAGAACTGAGGAGTCTGAATGCAGATGGAAGCATCCTATTTGCTCTCCTTTTCTTTTTGCTGTTTTGTTTTGTTTCTTCTTTCTCATGGTTCCTCCTATTAGTTCTAATTCTTCTTTACATCATAACTAATGTGAAAGTATGTTTAATATGAATGAATAAGTAAAGCCTATATCAGATTACATGCCATCTTGGGGAAAAGGAAGGAGATAGAGGGGGAGAAAATTTAAAATTCAAAATCTCATGGAAGTGAATGTTGAAAACTAAAAATAAGTTATGAAAAAAAGAATATTGTCTTTACTAGGGCAGCTTGAAAGAGCATACATAGATAGAAGAGATTGAGTTGAGTATAATGGGATGATGCTAAAAAATAAAATTGGGTAGGGAGAGGTAAAATGGAGCAATTGTCTCATAAAAACGAGGCATGAATGAAAGAACTGTTACAGTGGAGAGCAGGAGTGGGTGGAGGGCTGGTAGTGCTAGAACCTTTTTCTCATCAAAACTAGGTTAAAGAAGGAATAATAGATAGACAGACAGAGATATCTAGATATATCTAGAAGGGTATAAACATCTTCTAAACTTACAGAGAAAAAGGAAGGTAAGGAGATAGGATAAGGGAGGGACTCTTAGAAGGGATACAGATTTGGGAGGTACTGCTCAGAAGGAAATTAGATGGTTAAAGAGGGATAGATAAAAAGAGAGGGAGAGAAGGATAAACAGTGAGGAAAAATAGGATGAAGGGGAAATATGCAATTAGTAGTTATAATTCACTCATAAAATGGAAACAGAAGAATAGACTAAAAACCAGAATCAGACAGTATGTTGTTTACAAGAAGATGTTATGCACATCCAGAGAAAGAACTGATAAATAGAAGTATGCATAGTATGGTGTGTGTTCGTGTATGTGTGTGTTTGTGTGTGTGTGTGTGTGTGTCTAGTGTGAAGTGGGGAGGGAAGAAGGGTGCAGTTTGGAACTTGAAATG
This sequence comes from Vombatus ursinus, assembly GCF_900497805.2. Lineage (NCBI taxonomy): Eukaryota > Metazoa > Chordata > Mammalia > Diprotodontia > Vombatidae > Vombatus > Vombatus ursinus. The sequence goes on from NW_020955033.1 coordinate 30,177,853, forward strand.
TAGCAAAAAAAATTAATTAATTTTAAAAATTATGTATGCAACAGCATTCTTACGCTCAAGAGAGATAGCAATAAATTTAGCAATCTCATAATAATATTTTCATGCTAATATCATGTAGGAATGAAGCCAAGCAAGTTTTTAGGGGGAAGATTCCAATTTAAACCCTTTCAAGGCCAGCAAAAACACAAACAAACCTAAAACAACGGACATCTTAGAATTGAAGCCTAAGGCTTTGGGGCCACTCTCCACTGATATACTGCCTAGCCATGGGCTAATGGGGTTGACAATGCTATTTCAGTAGCCGACAAGTACAGACCAAAATGACCACTCTATTGTCTCAACTACCACTAGGAAGTGTGGGTTTACAGGAGGGCTTGCTCTCCCTGGGCAAGGGTTGTATCCATTAAGTTCTTAAAGGAACTCTTAAGTCCATAAAGCTGGAATCCACAATACCTGGAGGTTGGGAAGTTTAATTTTGATAGTTAGAAAAAGGTTAGCCATGGAAAGGACTATAAGAATTAGTTGAACTCAAGTTGGTACATTAATTATGATTTCTTATCCAGCTTGATTCTAGGAATCAGAGCACTGGCCATTTTATCTCAGAGTAGGATAGTTCAAAGAAATCTCTTTGCATTCCCAAAGGACCCTGCAGTGTTACTCAAGAGGAGAGTAGTTCCTATGACAGTGGAGACAGCTCAGCTGGCAGTCCCCTCGGCAAGATGACACATGGCAGGGGCCTCCCTGGCCTGAATTAGAAGTCCATGAACAAACTAACTGGGTCAGAGACCTCCAAAGTTTCTCCATAAACCCAGGAAAAAAATCTCCAGGGTTCTGCCCTGGGAGGCAGGAAGCTGATTCTACCTGATTCTAGGACAGTGGTTTTAAACCTATTTTGTGATGGATGTAGTCTGGTAAAGCCTAGAAGGTGAACCTTTCTAAAAATAACTTTTTAAACACAAAATAAAATACAGAGGATTACCAAGGGAATAAATTATTCTGAAATCTAGTTATTAAAATATGTGTACGTATGTACATATACATATATTATGTATTACACACAGGTCCATGGTGTCAAGTTAAGAACCTCTGTTCTGGAGCCCATCTTTTGCTTTCTACAAAGCCTTGAGCATGCCTGGAGCTGCCTTAGGCCTCCTTCAGTGCCAAGGTCTGGCCCTCAGCTTCAGGAGCCCTACATACAGCATGGGGGTGGGGGTGGGATGGAGTGGGGCCAGTCTAGCAGCAGTTCAGGAGGGTCTTGAATTCATGAGTTAGGACTCTTTATTGCTGCTCCATATTTCATAGACAAGGATCCTGGGAGAAAAGTGCATTGAACCCGAGAAGTTACATTTGCTGACCAAGCCGGAATTCACTAGGGGGTGGCAAGCTCAAAGGGCTTGGCAGAGTTGTTAAATGGTCCATAGCAGTGGTGCACAGTAGAAGGTTGGGACTGGGAGAACATGAACAGGTGAGAGAAACCACAGGCCCTCATCACCTGGAGCCCTCTTGTTGTTCTCCCCTACTCCAATCCATCCTCCACTCGTTGGCCAAAGTGATCTTCCTAAAGAAGACCATAACCTGACCACGAAAAGCTTCTACTCAATAAACCCCAGTGGCTCCCTGTTGCTTCCAGTAGCATATATATATTAAAAAAAAAAAAAGCCCCTTTGGTATTTAAAGCCTTTCATAATCCGGACCCTTCCTACCTTCCCTTCTTTCGTTTTACTTCCCTCCATATTTTCAATGATCCAACTGCTGTCTTCCCCATTAGACTGTCAGCTCCTTGAGGGCAGTGACTTATTTTTTGTCTTTTTTTGTATTGCCAGCCCTTGGCACAGTGCCCGGTTCTTAGTAATGCTTAATAAAAGCTTATTAACTTACTAACCATGAGTAGACAAAATGACATTTTGTTTTACCTGAGGCAGTATCCATTCTGGCAGTGAAGTGCCAGCCACAGCACCTCCTGAGCCAGCTGCATTGGTACTACAGTGGGTCCAGAATAGATAAGACCTGTCAGCTTGCACTGCCCTGGCACAGCCTTTGAAGAAGCAAGGTCATCCTCACACAATGGTGGGACTTCGGTGGAGAATTGGGGGACTAACTCTGTGTTTGTTTACTGACTGACTATATACAAATTAGTCAGGTTAGAGGCACACAGATTCACCTCAATTCAGTTTGAGAGAGGTTATAGACAGATTGGAATTTCTCCATGGTTTCCAGTTCCTGCTTTACCCTCAGGCTAAGTTATTTTTTTTTTCTTCTTAAGGACCATACCTTAAATGCAAATCACTCTGGCTCTCATTGATTGGCCAACAAAGTCACAGGCCAAGTCCCACTCGGTCCTTGCTTGGGCAGGGATTGGCTCTGAGTGAATGTAAATAGTAATTGTTTCTGTTTTGACCAGAAATTCTGGGGAGGGTGAGGGGTGTGGGGTCTTTCTGTCCCAGATTGGTTTTTGTTTGGTTGGTTGTTTCTTTTTTGACTAGATAATAGAGGCCATTCTCTGCCTCATTTCTTAGTAAGCCTTAATCACTGAAGGGACATTGCCTCAGTCAAATTGAGACCAGTTAAAGACTTTAGCTTAAAAATACCAAGGTCTCCCACTGCATGCTGGGCCATCTCCAGTTATCCTGATCTATATGCTGCCACAGGACCCAGATGGCATCCAGAGGAGAAAGTGAGGCTGGTGACTTTGCACAGCCCTCCCTCACTTAAATCCAGTTCACTTTCATGTCATGGCATCACCTCCCTGAAGAAGGACAAACAACAACAATAATAACAACAATCCTATCCTAATGGAGCCCCCTTTTTCTTCACTTTTCTGGTCATTAGGTAAGTAAGGTCCCTTTTGTCTGGGCCCTCATCTCCCATACCCTTCCAAGTTAAAAGTGCTAACCTCAAAAACTGCCAGGACTTTAGCATAGATCCCATTCACGGCTTCCTGAATGAAATGCCCCCCTTTTCTGGGCATGTGGCCTTTGGCCAGTTCTCTGAGCTCCTGATTTAAGGTCTCCTTATGTTATTTAAACCTATAGTTTCCGAAAATCCAAAGAATTTTCATAATTGTATCCCTTATACAGAATCACAAGCTCATCTAGATGGCTTGGAGGCCAAAACTTTTTTCAAGTCTCACTGACTTCTCCAAAGGTAGCACAAGCATTGGTATATAGTAAGCCTAGTTACATTTTAATTACTCCTGTCCTGGTTAGACTGGTTACTCTCAATTGGCATTTGATTTGGAGAGAAAGGATTGTTGCACAAATATTCCTAGGGAGAAGAATACACGGAGTAATTTATCAAGTCCCCAGTACTTTAGCGTGAGTAAGTGAATCAGGTCCCATACCTCCCTGACAGGACTGACAGCCGGTATAAGAACACTAGATCCATGGAACAGATGGGTGGTGAAAGCAGGAAGTAGCATGCAGAAATTGGAGGTAGATCTGATTGAAGATAAATTTTACCATCTTCACAATTTTGCCTAGGGCTCTCCCTGAGTATATATTTATATGGAAAATGCTAATTACCATCCTCTCTCTGTGCCTGGAAAACCTTTATTCATTCACTAAACTGTGTATCATCCTTCTCAAGCTAAAATCCTGTACTTAGAGTTTTTAAAACAAGTTATTTCTTGTAGACAGGAAACAGAGTAATGATTGTAGAGTGTAATAACCCCCTCTGTTCACCACGACACAAACCAGAATACTCATTTTCTAATACCACCTGGAACACATTCACCAATCATCATAGATTCCAGAGAAAGACTACACTTTCATTGTACATGGCAATATTCTGAACCTCAGATAGAACAAATATGACTGGAATATAAATTAATAGTGCCTTGGATCTATATAATGCTTTCCATTTGGGGGGAGTCTTAAGCATTTCCTAAGTATATATCACACATGTCCTCATGAGAACAGAGCTTGCCAATTAATGTGTGCTGAGCCCAAACTGGGGCCTCTCTGTCATAGATGCCATCAGTTAAAGCCAAGGGTGGATAAGACCCCATGACAAGCCCTAAATACAAAATCGGTTCTACCAAGAAAGAAGACACATTACATACAAGGGAACTTCCAGTCTGGCAGAAATCTCAGGTAACAGCAAAGTTTTTTTTCCCAAACATCTGAAAACTTTTCACTTGGAAATATGGTCCATACTATACACAGTTGTTATGCACGTTACTGAAAGTGATGTCTTCTGTCAAAAATTACATTTTTCAAACTTTTCCAAGAATCAGGAAAACTTTTTAAAGTGAAGGAAGAGGCAAGAAAATGATAATGGCAATACCTGTGAAAAAACAAGGTGGAAAAAACCCACCTTGGAATTAGAAAGACCTGGGTTCAAGTCTCACCTTTGACACATACTGGCTTTCTGACCCTGGGCAAGTCAAGGGTAACTCTCTAAAATTGTAAGGTTGTAGAATAACTGCTGATCTGCAATGGCACAGAGTTCCCCAACAGGAGCACACTATACTGTGAAATCCCAAGTCCCAGTCCAAAAAAAAAAAGAAGAGTAGTTTTGAGTATAATGCTAGAAGATCTCAAAGGTCCCTTCCAACTCTAAATCTTATAATGGTAATAGTCAATAGATTTAATTTTATGAGGATTTAAATAAACTCATAATAAAGTATTTTCTTAAAAAGAAAAATTTCCCCCACTAAAGACTTACTCTGCATTGTGACAGATTCTATGTTTCTTAAAGGTCATGGTAGGGGAATGTAAGCCCTGGTAGAGCTTCCTAAACTAGAAATGGCTTTGAAGATGTTTGCTCAAGAACCAGATTAGCTAAATTTAGAGAGGCTTGTCACAAGAAGGTTGACCATGATGGAGGTTGGAGAAGGCCATGGGATTATGGTGTAGAGCTGGAGGGTAGAGGCTCTCTAGTTCAGCCCCTTTAGTTTACAGAACAGGTGAGAAACTGAGAGAGATGGGGGTAAAGCAACTTGCCCAAAGGGCCTGCCAGAAGCATGGATGTGAACAAAAGTTCTTGACTCCAAATCCAGCACACTCTCTCTCTCCACTGCACTGCTCCCTCCCTAAGGTCCCTTCCAGCTAGCAATCCCATGGCTTTGATCTTATGACCAGGTGATTTAGTTTTTGGTCATAGTGAATATCTATTAAGGGGTAGAGGGGCTGCCATCTTCACTGGTAGGAGGAGTAGCTACAATGATGAAATCGAAGGTCTTTCAAAGCACTGACCTAAGTTTTTCAAAAGTATTGGTAAATTTTAGTGTATCTCTAGGCCTTGTAAATATTCTCTCATTATTATTCCCCTAGGTAGCAGAGTAGATGGTGATGGACTGGAGATAGGTCAGGAAGACCTGAGTTCAAACCCAACCTTAGCCACTTCCTAGCTGTGTGACCCCCTGGACAAGTCTCTTAATCAGTTTTCTCATTTGTAAAATAGGGTCATCTACCACCTACCTCCCAGGGTTGTGGTGAAGATCAAATTAGATACTATTTGTAAAGTGCTTTGCAAACTTTAAAAAACTATATGAATGCTAGCTGATGATGGTTATGATAGCCTCCAGAACTTGACTGTTAATTGTTTCTTAAGTGATCAAATTGCCCTGGATAGCATTGCCATATGACAGACATTATTAGTCTATGAGCCATATTCAATGCATCATCTTTTTATTATTTTTAATATGAGATGGACACATTATACACCCAATCCCAGTAAAGTGTCATAAATTACAATTCATTTTTAATTCATTCCCTCTTCCCCTTAAATTCTCTGTTTTAGCCTCATGAATCCATATTTTACAAAAATTATCTGGCTATAGTAAAGAAAGCCAGTATTGAAATGTTTTAAAAGGCAATTATCAGGAATGATTTCTAGTTGACTCCCAATGCATAGTTGAAACCAAAATGAATTCTCAGAGTTCTGAGTTCTCCTTTTCAAAAACATTGTGTTTTACATGTTAATAGTATTGTTGCTGTTCAGTTATTTCAGTAGTGTTTGATTCATCATGACCCCAGTTTGGGGTTTTCTTGGCAAAGATACTGAGTGGTTTGTCATTTCCTTCTCCAGTTCATTTTACAGATGAGGAAACTGAGCTTACTCAGGGTTACACAGCTAATAAGCATCTGAGTCCAGATTTGAACTTGGAAGATAGTCTTCCTGACTCCAGACCCAGTACTCCATCTACTGTACCACATAGCCACCCACATGTTAATAGTACTATATGTCAAAATAACAGGAACAATATACCAGTTTCATATCATGTTTATTCATTTAATTTTGTTTCTGACATTTTCCATGCAAAATTCCACATTCAGCCTGACATGTTGGCTAGCACTTTCATTTAGTAATTAATTGTTAGTAGAATTTGCTATAGATTTTCTAAAAAAGCCCTCTCATACCTTCAAGCAGATAAAATTCTGCCTCCCTAAAGGTGAAATGCCTATTGCTGAATAAAATGAATCTATAGCACATCAACCCAGGCTTCAACTGCTAAAATATTTTTTGTCATCTTGACACCATTTTTCTCTGTCCCTTTCCTATTATTTAAATTTAAAGAAAAGAAACTCAATTCAATTCAATAAGCATTTATTAAACACCTAATGTGTGTAAGTCAGCAGGGTAAAAGCTAGAGTTATAAAGACAAAAATGAACAAATCCCTGTCCTCAAATAGTTTGCAATCTCCTAGGGAGAGAAGGAGAATAAAACCATTACACATAGATTAATAAGAGGTAATTTGGTAAAGAGAAGGAACACGAATAATCGGTGGAAGGGTGGGAAGATTCTCCATAAGAGAAAGCACCCAAGCTGATCCTTGAAAAAAGGCCAGGATTCTGAGCATAGGAGATGAGGGGTGGAATGTGTGCCAGGCATGGCCCACAGCCTGAGGGAAGACACAGAATGCATGTTTGAACATAGCACCATTCAAGAGGCTGTGTGAGGTAGTTTATGCTCACTTGTCCCTTTCTTCTAGGGCAATTATTCTTAACATTTTTGGAATTTTAACATCTTCTTATTGTTGACATATTCCATGACCTCCCCACCTCAATTCTTAAATTTTTTTTGGGGGGGGAGGCAGGTAGAACATTTTTTAAAAATTAATTTTGTTTTGAAAATTTTATGATACTCCTTGCAGACCTCCCAGGGTATTATAAGACAGTGAGGAATACACCTTTGGAATTGTTTTATTTAAGATACAGAAGAATTATTCCATCAGCACTCTCTTACGTATACTAGTTTATGGTCACATAATATTGAGGATATGAAGGTAGATGACTTCTTTAAAAATAATTGTTTGTTTTATTCACAGAATCAAAAGAGAACTCAGAAGTCATTTACTCCAAACTTTGCTCCAAACATGGACCTTTCACAATACCCTCAACAAATGTGACTTCTTGAGGTAATCCCATTGCATATTTAGATAACTCTTATTGCCAATAAATATTTCCTTACATCAAGCCAAAATCTGTCTCACCTTGTAAAATCCACCCACTGCTCCTAGCTTTGCCTTCCAGGCCCAAGTAGTACAAGATTAATCCCTCTCCCATGATAATTATCATGTCTTTACCCCCAAGACTTTCCTCTAAGCAAAATATCCACAGATCCTTCTCCTGATGGCATGGTTTATGCATTCCTCAATATCCTGGCAGCATAGATAGCATGGTGGATAGGGAAGTGGACTTAGGGTCAGGAAAACCTGAGTTCAAATCTTGTACCTAACACTCACTAGCTGTGTGACCTTGGTCTAGGTATATCACTTCTCAATGCCTCAGTTTTCTCCTTTCTAAAATGAGAAGGTGGGACTCAATGTCCTCTAAGGTCGCTTCCAGATCTAAATCTATGATTCTATTCATTCCCTATGGCTTGGAAATGTCCCTTCTAAAAAGTAGTTTTCCATGCTGATACAGTATTCTGAATGGGATATAACCTGTGGACACTAGCTTTTACCTCCTCCACGGAAGTCCTACTCTGATGCCTCACTGTGGCTCTGGACTAGAAAGTTGTGCCAGTACAAACTCTTATAGGTCCTACCAAACTAGAAAGACCACAGGTACTGGCTCAATGATGAACTCCATGTCTATTGTCTGAGGACCAGAGTAACTCTCAAAGACCACTTACTAAGTCATGATATTAAAGGGTGCACATCTCTTGGATGTGTTTAACTCATCACACCGATGATCATTACTGAACATAGTTCAATACAACCTCAAGTTCAATAATATAATACAACCTCAAGGCCTCTTTCACATGAATGGCATTCTAGCCACAATCTTCTGAACATCTATCTCACCTCTATACTCAAATTTCATATTCAAATAGTTTGCTTTTTGAGCCTAACTGTAAAATTTTACATTTTTTCCCTATTAAATTTTTGGCATAATGGATAGAGTGCCAGCTTCAAAGTCAGAAAAAGCTGGGTTCAAGTCCAACTTCTGACACCTAAAGTTTGTGTGATTCCCCTGCAAGTCAATTTACCCCTCAATGCCTCAGGCAACTCTCTAAGACTGAATTTACAGAGCAGCTACTAGCCTACTTTGGAAGTAGAGGTGGTTTCTTCAATCCTTGTTTTCTATTCCATCTTCATCCTACTAAAGATTCATTCGTTAACCATGTAGTCAGAATTCTTGTGATTGGCCCCTGCAAGGTTCTAGTAGAACTATTTTGTTTCTTTGTTTGTATCTCTTTCTGTTGATCAATATATTTGTATAGCCTTCATGATAATCACAGTGTTCTCAACAGTTGTCATAGGCAGAGATTTTCACACATTCTTGTATTACTTTTTCTTGACAAGTGTTCAGTCCAGTCACTTGGTAGTCTAGATTTAATACTGGAACAAAACACTTGTAAATAGTTCAACAGTTAACAAAAAATAGATTTACTTAGCCACAGCAAGAGGATATTCAACAAGAACAGGCATTGAAGATATCTAGAATTGATTCAGCTGAGTGAAGCTTCCCTACCTGTGTTACCCATTGTGGTCCACCAGCTAAACATCACAGCACCTAGAGCTCCTTATGGCTATTTTGTACTCAGGTGACCAGGGAATTATGTTATCAGAGCCTTTAGTTTACTGAGTCACCCAAGTTTTAGCGCCTTTTGAGGAAAAACTAGTCTAACCTGCATGGGTGGAAAGGTTAGGATGTTGATTGGACCACAAATAGGATATTGATTCTATTCACAAACTGTAGTGTGGTTTTTATTGCTTGTTAGCATTTGTAATTATTATACATTAAGCATTTTATTTATTATTTTCTATTTGTAAAGTACTGTACAAGGCACACTGAGAGATACCCACCTCATAGAGCATGTAGTGGGTGCTACATGAATACTAGCTTTTATTATTGTTGTGAAATGAAATATTTTTTGTTCTTCAAGTGCCAGCTCAGGTGCTATCTCCTCCATGAAGCTTCTTTCTCCTTAGATAGCTAAAATACCTATCTTTCCCATCACTTTCTGACAGTATTTTGTCTTTAAAAAAAATCTCTTAATTTTATTTATTAATTCAATGGATTTCTTTATTTTTTAATTTTGTTCATCTCTCCTTTGATTTTTCAGGATTTCTATTTTGTTGTTTATTTGGGTTTTTTAAATGTGTTGGTTTTCTATTATTTTAGTTGCATTCCCAATTCATTTCTCTATTTACTCTCTCTCTCTCTCTCTCTTTCTCTCTCTCTCTCCATTCATTAGTAAAGGTGTTTAGAGATAAAAGTTTTCCCCTCAGGATTGCTTTGACTGCACCTCAAAAGTTCTAGTATGTTGTCTTATTATTGTTACTATCCTTAATGAAATTATTTATTATTTCTATAATTTGTTCTTTGATATTTCTCTAGCCTAAAAGCCTTTCCAGACATTTCTCTTCAGGAAAATGGGAAGAACTCCTTTGAAATGGAGTAAAAGTGATAATAAAACTTAACTCTTATCTAGATGGTATGATTGTCTTCTCCCTTTTCCCCCATGATTGACATCATGAACCATCTGGGGCAGTGTCTTCTTTTGAAATTCAAGTTTAATATATTGATCACCGGAAGAAACACTTACTGGGAAGCAGTCCCAGAAGGAATTCAGTGGTGGTACTCTGGGCTGTTAACCCCAAATTGTACTCTAACATATTATGATCTTTTTCTTGTCCAAGCTTCTTACACATGTTACCTGAAATCTTCTTGGGGGCAAAGAGTCTTGTTGGAAGGCACAGGGGACTGTACTATTTTTGAACATCTCTCCAAGCTAGAAATGACTTGGAGATAAATTAATATTAAATTCAATAAAATTCTTTCTGGTGGACTTGAGCCTAAAACAGAGTGTATGTACATTATTGATATTTTTTCTTTGAAACCTCTTTGTATATTCAGGATCTGTTATAGTGCCTTACATGCAGTGGGCACTTAATACATTTAAAATTTGAATTAGACTGATCTTATGCTTTAGATTATGTTAGAGTGATACTTGAATTGAAAATATCAATATTTGAAGATATTGATTAAGCTACTTTCCAGATTGACTATCTACTTTCAATTTTTCCACTGAAATCATATCGTATAATAGGCATTGCGTCTTATCAAAATACCTTAATTCAAATAAATAGAGATGATGATGATGATGATGATGATGATGATGATGATGATGATTATAAGTTTAAAGTCTAATTAACTAATGGAAGAGCAACACTGGGTAGTGGATAGAGGACTGACCTTGGAATCAGGGAGACTTGGGTCCACATCCTGCCTTTGATAATCTGGGTTATGTGATGATGGTCAAGTAGTTTAGGCAACAGTGACAGATGAAATCTGATCTGCATCAGAGGAGGAGTCCTCACATGAAGAGTCCTTATACTCATGAAATTATAGATCTAGCCCCCTTCAAAACAATTATAAGCATAAAGTCTAATCCATGAATTGAATAATTTTTCCTTGATGGACCTCTAGCCCTAGAGATGATGTTTTCACTGTATCCTCAAATATTTCTCCAGTTAAGGCTAAGAGCTTTATGTTTCCTTAGATTATGTCTCTATTTCCATACCACTTTGTCTATATTTTATCCTTTGTCCTGTTTTATATCATATCTATTTGTGTACATGCCTTAGCTTCCTTTTAGACTATTAGTTCCTTGAATGCATCATATTTCATCTTTGTATGTCCCCTACCACCTAAAATACTGTCTTGTATATAATAGGTGATTAATTAATGTTTTGACCAAATTGAACGTTTAAAATGTATGTTGTGCACCATGAGTAAAATATTTAGTCAGGCGATACCAAAGCAAATATCAGGAGATCTCTGGTTAGAAAGTACTGCCCTCTGTGATTAATATTCACAAAAATTCAAATATTTTGGATGAATGCATGGATGCCTGGATAGATGGATTAACAAATGAAACAGCACTTATTAAGAACTTACTATATAGTAAACATCGGAGATACAAATAAAAAAGTTAAGTTAATAGAAGCAAGCTTCCATTCCAATAGAAAGAGATAACACATACAGGGGAGTTAGAGGCCAGAGCTATTTGGAAAATCTTAGGGATGGTAAGTAAAGTATTAGGTGAGCATGTTCTTTTCAGTATAAATGGCACTAGAGATCTGATTATGCTTCCAAAATTGGAAGGGAGAGAGGAAGGGGACATGTGGGGTGGCATGGCAGATGGTAAGAAGATTTCTGAGGTGGAATGTCAAGCATGACCGGAGTGGGCAAGATATAATGGGCCTTAGGATATTCTCCCCCCAACTAGGACAGCTCAAGCTCCAGGGCAAGAGGTCTAGAGCTGAGAGAGTTAAGTCCCCCTGTACATGGTCTCTGCTCTAGAGGAGGCAATAGCAAGCAGGGCAGATGGCAAGAAGGGGATCTAGATTTCCAGGAAAACTTTCCAAGAAATAGCCAACCAACCCAGAGCATGATGAAGATGATCTACTAGTAAGAGTATGGCATCTCTAGACTTCATTTGGAATCCATCTCCATAAAAATTTTATCAATGAAAAAAATGTATAAATGGGGAATATGTGGAAATGAACAAGGATATGTTGTAGCGATAAACTTGAACATTTAATAAACAACAAATGTTCAGAAGCCATTTTACTGAGCATCTTCTAGGTGCTAAATTTCAAGGATGGAAAGATGAATGAAGAACAGTTCTTGAATTCAAGGAGCTTACAACTGGAAGGCGAGTAAAACAGACACACAAATAACTAGGTAAAAGGTAGCATGTGATAAGTGCCATAGAGATATAATTTAAGGGCTAAGAGTGTTCAAAGGAGGAAAATTCATCCTTAAATGGAGGAATTAGAGAGAACTTCATAAAGGAAGCAGCATTTGACTTACATGAGACTGAGAAGGCTTAAATAGAGAAGGAGAAAGAACATACTAGAACAGTGGAAGGAATGTCTGACTTCAGAAAAGCAGGAGAGATCTAGGTTCAAATTCTACCTCTGTCATTTATCTGTATGGCCACAGGCAAGTCTTTGACCCCCAGTTTTTTATCTATAAGGTGGGGATAATAGTATCTAAAAAACTTAATTCATAGGGTTGCTGTGGAGATCAAATAACATAATTATTGTATGTAAAGTGGCAGCTAGGTAGCACAGTGGATAGAGTACTGGGCTTGGAGTTTAGAACAACTGAGCTCAAATCCAGCCTCAGACACTTACTGTGTGACCCTAGGCAAGTCACTTAACCCTGTTTGCCTCAGTTTCCTCACCTGTAAAATGAGCTGGATAAGGAAATAGCAAACCATTCCAGTATCTTTGCCAAGAAAACCCCAAGTGGAGTCATGAAGAGTCAAACACAACTACACAACAATAATGTAAAGTATTTTATAGACCTTAAGGCAGTAAATAAATCCCAGGCATAAGAAAGAGCTTGAGCAAAAATACAAAAACTGGAAAAGTACAGGATGTTTGGGAAAAGTGATCCAACTTGCCTTGAGAATAAGGGAAGTAGGGGGAGATCTGGTCTGTTTAACCAGGCCCTGCTCAGGGGTGGGACTCAGGGCAAAAGACAGCTAAAGTCTCCCATAACACTGGCTTCAGACTCTTAAGATATGGTGCCATGGGGCCAGAACTAGCTAGAACCTGGGTCTTGCTGGTGGTAAAGCAGTCGGCAGGGGACAGGAAGACAAACAAAAAGAGTCTGCAAAGGCCAGGTCAGTATGATATAGATCAAGAGATCAACCCCAGGTTTTCGAGAAAATCAGAGAAGGACTAGAGACAAGGGGTGTGCCTATCTACCATCTCAAAGCAATAGGCAGAAGGAAGAAATGGAGCTAAGCAGGGGGACAAATCCAACTGACCAGCATCAAAGAAGGGTCAGCAAAGCCAGGACCATGACAAGTGAAGATAAGCAAGCAAGCCTCTGAGTTATGCAAAGCTTATTCTGTTTTGCTACATCTAGAGATCTGGGAGCATCCATGGGCTTTTAAGTTAGAATAAGGAAAAGGACTAGCCTTGCCTATCTAATCCAGGAGGTTCTTCTGTAAGAAGTTCATCTCGTCACTCCTTCACGAGAGGCAGCTGGTCAAGGACAACAAGGCAAGAAAGGTAGGTAAATTGGGACTACAGCATAAAGGGCAATGAATCACAAACTAAAAGCTTTTGAGTTCACTTGGTACTCAGCATGGAGCCACAGAAAGTTTATTATTGAATGTGAAGGAAGGTGGCTGTATTACAAACTGGTAATCATCAAAACAAGCTAGTACTGGCTAAGAAATACAGTGGTGGATCAGTGGAACAGATTAGGTATACAGTACACGTAGTAGCAAAACACCATAATAATCTAGTGTTTTATAAGCCCAAAGATCCAAGTTTAGGGGGCAAGAGTTTACTAGTTGACAAAAATTTTCAGGGAAAACAGTTTGGTAGCAACTAGGACAGGGGTGGGAAACCTGCAGCCTCAAGGCCACATGTGGCCTTCTAGATCCTCTCGCACTGCCTTTTGACTGAGTCCAAGTTTTACAGAACAGATCCCTCCTATATATAACAAATCCATGGGATTGACTCAGTCAAAAGGCCGCACACAAGGACCTAGAAGGCCACATGTGGCCTTGAGACTGCAGGTTCCCCACCCTGAGAGAGACCAACATCTCATACCATATACCAAGATAAGGTCAAAATAGGTAGATAATTTAGACATAAAGGGTAATAAGCACAAGCAAATTATAGGAGAATGGAAAATTTTGCCTGTCAGATCTATGGATATAGGAAGAATTTACGACCAAACAAGAGACAGAGAGGATCATGGAAAGTAAAATGGATAATTTTGATTACATTAAATTAAATAGTTTTGTATAAACAAAACCAACATAGCCAAGATTAGATGGAAAATAGGAAACTGAAGAAAAGGTTATAGCAAGTTTCTCTGATACAGGTCTCATTTCTCAATTATAAAAATAACTGAATCAAATTTATAAAAATAAAAGCCTTTTCCCAATTGACAAATGGTCAAAGGATATGAACAAGTAGTTTCCTGAAGAAGAAATCAAAGCTACCTATAGACATATGAAAAATGCTCTAAATCATTATTGATTAGAGAAATGCAAATTAAAATAACTCTGAAGTACCACTTCACACCTATCAGGTAATATGATTGGAAAGGAAGATAACAAATGCTAGAGGGGATGTGGAAAAATTGTGATACTAATACACTGCTGGTAGAGTTGTAAAGTAGCCTGACCGTTCTGGAAAACAATTTGGAACTATGCCCAAAGGGCTATAAAACCATGCATTCCCATTGACCCAGCAATACTACTTTTAGGTCTGTATCCCAAAGAGATCAAAGAAAAAGGAAAAAGACTTAAATGGACAAAAATTTTTATAGCAGTTCTTTTTGTTCAATTGCACTTCAATTTGCAATTTGAGGGGATGCCCATCAACGGGGGAATGATTAAACAATTTGTGGCATAATTATTGTTATAGAACACTATTAGGCTATACGAAATGACAAGCAGGGTAGCTAACTGACAAGTCATTTTCAGAAGCAATAGTAAAATTGATTCGATTTCTCCTCCCAGAACAAGGGGTAGGAGGAATTTTGAGGAGAGGTCTTGTACCAGTAGTAGTAGTAGTAGTAGTAGTAGTAGTTGTTCATCCTTCACTTTTGAAGAGGACCAATGACATCACGATGTTGGGGTAAAATAGTGGATGATGAATGATGTCGTGACTTGTGCATGAATTGGATTGAAGAGAGGCAGAGCTGTGCAAAGTCATCAGCCTCACTCTCTGGATCAGAGTCATTGAAGTCCCGTGGTTGGACAGAAGTCCTGGGATGCAGCGGATGACCTTAGCATCTTGTGCAGGATGTGTGTGACAGTAGGTAGATGACAAAATGGCTATGATGGAAGGCTGGATGGGATATAAAGCATGATTGATCTGCGGTCAACTAAGGTGTAATGGCCTAGGTAACACCACAATCCTGGTTCAAATTCCAGCTCTACTACTCACTATCTGTTTATGGTCTGAAATCATTTCATCTCACTGTGCCTCAGTTTTGCCTCTCTATAAAATAAAGATACCAGACCAAATGTTCTCTAAATTCCCTTCTGGTTCTATACTATAATGTATTACCTGCAATGTCCTCTGTGGCAAGCATTTCACCATTGCAAATTAACAAACTATTATTCTGATTTACCAATTGGTCTTATTAGTTTGAAGAACAAAAGAACGTTATATGATCATAGGACTGTAGATTTAGAACTGGAAATGACCTTAGAGGCAATCTACTTTAATATCTTCATTTTACAGCTAAGGAAACTGAGGCCCATAGAGGCTAAGTGACTTACCCAAAGTCACACAAGTAGTAAGCAACAGATGTAGGCTTGGAAACATGTCCTGTGATTCCTTATCTTTTTCTCAGAGCTTAATAAACATAGAGTAAACTCATCATTGAGGTTCCTAAGCTGCAAAGTGAAGAGGCCAGACCTTAGACCCTGATGTCCCCACCAAATTGAAGCCTCCTTCTTTATTAAAGACACTTCTGAAATGGTTCAGCTGGGGTCAGTGCACACTATTTGTGTCTGACACTTTGACTGGCTGCTTAGTCAATCTTCCCCACAAGTAACAGAGACCTAGTTGAACACTCTTCTCTGGGGATTATATGGAGCTATCACCATCTCAGCTGGGTTAGACCTGCGGCACAATGCATTCTCCTGTCTGCAGCCATGCAGAGTCCAGGGTCATACCCACATCACCTTTGAGGATATGGAGTTGGGATTTTTGTGGGTAAGGAAGTTATAAATTCCATAAACAGAAATTGGAAAAGCATTGGTTGGGTAGTAACATGGAAGACAGAAATCAAAGAAAGAAAACAGACCACAAGCTGGACACGAGTCAACAATGCAGCACAACTGCAAAAACACACAAGCTGCAATTCTGATTGCTCAATGGGAACATTGTTGGGGAGACAATCCTACCTCTCAATTTGTCTCCAGTGAGACTACAGTTAGAGCTCTGTGTTTGGGAACACCGCACTTGCAGAAAAGAGTCACAAGAATGTGAAAGGGAAATCTGAAAGACAGAAGTGAGAGTGAAAATGCAAGAGTTTGGATATGGAAAGGGGTTGTAGCAATCTATAAATATAGGTCAAGTTGGATTTTTAGAAGATGGTAAAATCGAAGCAAAGTAAAAGATCTCTGTCCCTGGTTCACTATGGTTGCTAGGAGGGAGGCTAAGGAGCAATGCATTCAAATTGGAGCAAAGTTTTAAGGCTGAACAAATCTTGTTGATAAAGGTCAGTCACTACACTTTAATAAGTGCTTTATAGGCCTCTTCTACAACCACCAGAATAAACTCTCTCTTTTTTTTTCTTCTTCCCAGTATTCTATTTGTTGCCTGTGGACCAGCCAACACTAGCCCCTCAAGGGCTTAGATTCATTTCAGGGGAGAATGGGAGAATTTTCTGGTAAGTATACACCAAGTCTGCTTCTGGGTGAAATTGGGAACTTCTAAAGTAAGTTTGCATCTAAATAATTAGTCATTACTGTGTTTAAAAAAAAAAAAAAGGTAGGCAAACAACATATAATCAGCAAAAGCATTTAATTGGAATGGGAAAAAAATTAGAAAAAAAATCTAAAGATTTTCAACAACTAGTCCTCCAAATAAGTGAATTCCTGCCCTTTCCCAGCATCATGCAGAGAGAAAATTTTTCACCTCAATCCAGATTCCCACCAGCAAAATGGGGAAAACAAGGAAAAATTTTGGGTACCTGCCATTAATACCTCTGGGTCATCATTCCATCTTCTACCTGTAGCTCTACTTAGCCTTTACATAACACTGGCAGATTTTGATAATTTCCTTGGCTCTAATGACCTACTTTTATTGTAGCTCTGCTGGCAGATAGATCATCAGTCAAGCCCAGCGGTCTCCAAACCTTTTTTTTTTTTTTAAATCACATGCCCCTATCAGTAAAATATTTTTGAGCAAACACTATAAATATGTCTATTTATTTATGAATTTATACACATGTACTATTGTACTCATATATTGGGGCTGGTGCCCCAATTCCATTTAATGACTCAACATCAATTAGCTTTTAGAAGTAAGTAGAAGTACATAAAGTAAGCTCTTATTACCAAGCTTCCTTACAGAGCTCAGAAACTGGGAAGCCCAGTTTTGTAGTAGAATATGTAGAATCCCAAGTAAAAGGGAAAGTCAAATAATTTATTTTATAAAATTATTTCTAATCATAAACCTTACCCAGCAATCCCCCAAACACACATCCACAGCTCACTTTCATGGCTCAGCCTCATCTTGTGGCAGAATTGCTGTAAGCCCAAGAACAGGAGGGTATCTTCTACTCACTACCATGTTTCCATTAGCAAAATAGGGTCCTGAGCAAGTATGTTACAGGCAATGTAACCTGAAAGACTCTCCAAAGTAATTTACTGGATTAGGCTTAGAAGGAGAGGTGGCCAGAGGGATCACTGCTTGGTGGAAGACTTGGCCTATTGGCCAGAATACCTAAACTAAATTAGGGAATTCTGACGTGGTTTTTTCTGGTTTGTAGATGGCATGGGCATTTGGAATGGTCTCCTATAGCCCAAATGAGTTCAAGATAGCTAGATAGGGTTCCTCAGCTCTTTTGGCTGCTCAGACAGAAAGAGAAGAGTAACAGGGGCCTACTCTTCAGTAGGGTGAATGGTCTACTGGATATACAAAGTGTGGGGAAACTGATAATGCTTTGATAGTACTGTCCGCACTAGCACTCAGTGATAGCTCCTGATTCCAAGGGCCGAAGGCCACAGAATTGACCACATCCTTACGCTGGAACTTGGCCAGGTAGATATTGCGTTGATCCCCGCTAAAGCCATATTAGTCTCCTGCATGACTGCCAACAAAATCCTTGCTGACAGTGAAGAAAATGAAGAAGGATTCATCACTGGCAGTGTAGAAATGGTGGGCCCGGGTAAGCTTCCCTTCAATCCACCATTTCTTTGCAGGAGTCTTTTTAAGCCACTTGTCCATTCTGTGAGGGGTAGTTTAGTTAAAACAAGATAATAAAATACATAAATCTATTTACCAGAGACATGTAAACTACAATACATTGAAATATACTGAAAGCAAATGAAGAAGTCAAGGTACCACTGTCAACCCTTCCATGTTATGGAATCACCTCCTCACATATCCTACATGACATATCACCACCTAACATATGGACCAAGTGAGAGTAATAGTATCAACTAATATATTAAATATTAGTAAAGCTTTATTTCTTTAGATAAAAAAAATTATAATATTGTCTTCCCACCTAGGTGGCTAGGTGGCTCAGTGGACAGAGAGTGTCAAGCCTGGAATCAAGAAGTCTTGAATTCAAATCTTGCTTCAGACACTTAGCTGTGTGACCCTGGGCAAGTCACATAACATCTGTTTGCTTTAGTTTTCTCTTATGTAAAATAGGGATACTAGCAGCATGTACCTCTCAGGATTGTGAGATAATAATTATAATGTACATAGCATAGCACCTGGCACATAGTAAATACTATATAAATATTATTATTATTATTATTATCATCCCAGAGCGCAATGGACTGTGTTTCATTGGTTTAGTCTCTCCAAAACTCTAATCCTGGTCAACTCCATGACTTGGGAATTCTTTCCATATTTACTACATGGTCTGGCTTCTCTTTGCCACTTCATCAATGAGAGCACATCCCCTAACCACCAGCAAGCACACTATCCCAAAAGAATTTGAAGTTTCATAACATCAGGGTAAAACATCAGGAACCTGGAGATTCAAGGAAAATGTGCCTCCTAATGGGATAGGTGTGTGTTTGTGAACAACACAGCAGGGTTGCACAGTACACTTACCCACATCTGACCCTTGTTACATCTAAAAATATCTGTTAACTAGAAGTTCTGTGCTTTGTTACTACAATGAAAATGGATGCTGCTGGACCAGGTCCTAAGCTCACTCCTTGGTCCCTGTAATAGTGGGTCACCTGCAAAATCTGGCATGGACTTTGCTCCCAAACTCCTCGGACTCTGGACCTTGGGACAATGTTCTTTCCTGATCTTTCAAAACTTAAATAAGCCTTAGAAGGAGAAGGCCCTTACAGCATTGCCTCTCATCAGCCACTGTCAGGGAAGAGCACAAATTCATCAGGAAGGAAGCGCCAAAGGGAACCGCTAAGGCCCTGGTGGTGAGTAAGCGATTCTTCTTTCTTTTCTTTTTCTTTTTTGATTAGGCAATGGGGTTAAGTGACTTGCCTAGGGTCACACAGCTAGTAAGTGTTATGTGTCTGAGGCTGGATTTGAACTCAGGTCCTCCTGAATCCAGGGCCGGTGCTCTATCCACTGCGCCGTCTAGCTGCCCCAAGTAAGCAATTCTTGAAGGCATTCTCAGTTCTGGCTATGCAGATCATAGAAAAAGCTTTTCTTAACCATGCGGCTAGCCAACCAGAAACAGTCCCAGAGTGTCTACACATGCTCCCAGGTCTCTCCAAGGCACTTCTGAAATGATCAGATTGATTCTTTTTTAAAAAAAAATTTTTTATCCTATTTACAATTAATTGATTTTGTCCTGTAACAACAACAACTTTCTGACTCCAGGCCAAGCACACTATCCACTAAGCTACCTAGCTGCCCATATAATGTGTATAGTGCATCATATATATAGTGTATTATACAGCATATATGGTATACTATATTATTATATTAGTGCTAGCTATTATTTTTTATTGTTGTTGCGGTTACAGTTTCCTCCACTATAAAATGAGGAGGTTGGCCTCAATGACCTCTAAAATCCCACCCTTCTACTCTAAATCCATGATCCTATGAGACTCATAACACCCCCTTTGAGGTAGTAGGCAATTTACAAATAGGCAAACTGAAATTCTAAGAGGTTAGGAGAATAACCTGCCTAGAGATTCATAATTAAGTATAGCCTTAGCCAGGACTAGAACCCAGGGCTTTTCACATGTAATCCTGTGGTCTTCTGACTATATCCTCTTTCTTCTAGAAACAAAGTGCCCTACTATATTCATCTTTAAGTCTCCCATAGTACCCACAATGGTCCCTTGTATATAATAGGTGCTCAAAAATGTTTGATAAGTGAATGCAATTCCAAATTCCCTGAATCACGATGCTAAATCTAGATAAGGAGCATATTAATAATGTTGCCTCACCTTCAATGTGGGGAGTGAAGATTAGTCACTTAGTGGTACAGCAACAGTGAGTTAATGGAAAAAGAAAATGAAAACAAAAGTCTCGAGAGAATAACTGAGAAAGAAATGATATATGTAAACCCCATGTAAATTTTATGCCATTATGCAAATACACCTGTGGCCCTCCTGATGATTCCAGACACCTGAATAGGGCCCTTTGCAATTTCCCGGTGAGGGACATTGCTTTAGGCATTGGCAATTCAAATCCCTTCTGACACTAATTTTTAAAGAGTACAGCAGGTATCTCAATAACCAAAATGCTCTCTGATGCAACATTTAATTATTTGCATTTATAAAACCTTCCAATTTATTTCCAACTAACATCTTTTAAAATAAATCAAACATCAGGGCCCAGCAGGTGCATCCAGCCATAATGGGTAACTGGATGCTTCTGGCAGTGAGGCAGTGATGAAACACTAACAACGACAATGTTAGCATTTAAATGATAATAATTAGGCTTGGTTAACAGGCCGCTGAGACAGAGTTCACCCTTGTCCTAGAGCCATTGTTTTGCCTTTGATGCACCACAAAAAAAAAAAAAAAAAAAAAAGGACAATCACCTGGAGGTTATCTTCCAGACCCAAAATGACTATTTAATATTTGAGTTAAACATACCAAAAGCACACTGGCACAATTTTAAAGAGTTTGATTTTTCCTACCAACTTCAGCACTCTGTCATAAGAAATATTACTGTCATGGTTAACATTTGCTCCTACCATTAATAATAATAGCAACAACTATTTTATATAGAGGGGAACCTGATGAGTTTTTAAGGGGGTCTCTTGGAGGAGAGCCTTGGCTTGAGACTTTGATAGTGTCTCCCTGTGGAGGCTGTGGATAGGGCTACAGTTCTAAGGTCTATGTCAATCATTATTATAACAACAAATCTCATGAGTGCTTTGATATTACAGATGGGACTTATATATATTGTCTCGTTTTATCATGTTAAGGAGTCCCCTGAGCTTGTCATTTTGAGTTGCCATATTTTCTAGAAACACTGGACCTAGCAAATGCAGGAAATCCTGAATATGTCAAGGATGAAGCATCCCCAGCTGACATAATTTGTTGTGTGCATCCCAAACCAGACTCCCTGTGTGTCCTTGGGAGTCAAGACAGGCACTAATCAGTCTATGGTAGGCTGAGAAAGTGTGGGTGCAGTTGGGACCCATGTAGATAATAAGACCATCCTATCTTCATAGTCCAGCAGTTCCCAAGAGAAAAACATGTGGCTTTTGCCATTGCCTTGCTCCTCCCCTTCAGGAGGGGTTTTGCTCTTTCCCACCTTTACTGCACCTTTTTCTCTCCCATACCATGCACCCTTAGATGGAGATTTCTGGTATCTCCTCCTTTGTCCTGCTGTTATAAAAATGCAAACTTATGTATAGATTGTCAACTCTTTGGGTTCCACATGCATGTTCGTTTCTCTTGTAATAAACCTGATTTTCATGTAAGTTTCATGAAGCTGTGATTGCCTGTTGATAATCATCACAAGGACTGTCGTTCATCCCCGTATCACTTCCCAATTGGATTATTGCAACAGGCTTCTAACTGGTCTCATAGACTCGTCTCTCCCCACTCCAATCCATCCTCCACACAGCTACTAAAGAGACTTTCTTAAAGCATAGATCTGACCCTATTACGCCACTCCCTACTCAGAAATCTCCAGTGCTTCCCCACTCTGGGATCAAGCATAAAGTCCTTTGGCAAGTAAAGTTCTTTACCAACATTCCCTCCTACCTCTCCAGTCTTCTTACACATTATCCAAGGTACTCTGGTTCACTCGTGGTCACCTCCTTGCTGTACTCCCACAGAACCTTCCATTTCCTGTCTCTGTGCCTTTGTCCTTGTCTGAAATGTTTTCCTTCCTTATCTCCACTTCCTAGAAGCCATTCCTGGCTTCCTTCAAGACTCAGCTCAGATACCATCTTCTTCTGCAGGACATCTTTCCTGGTCCTCCCAGCTGCTGGCATATTCTCCTTTGTTAGCTTCCCTAGACTCTGCAGGTATCTCGTGTGTGTTGATTTATAGACACACATTATAGATACACATTATAGATACACATGTGCCTTTTGAGGACAAGAATGAACTTAGTAGAGATTTAATAAATGCTTGTTGATTCATTAGAAGGTGAGTTCCTTGAGGGCAGGAACTGGTTTTACATTTCTTTGTATCCCTAGAACTTAGCTCAGGTGCCTGGCACACAGTAAGCACTTAATAAATCCTCATTGATGTGATTTGCCTTTATGATTGAGCCTCAGTTTCCCCAAATGAAGGAATGGAACTTGATGGCCTATAAGATCCTTTCTAGTTCTCTATGATCCTTCTATGATCCCATGATCTTCCAATTCTCTATCTAGGATCATTCTCCATGGACTGGGCATCTGAAAACCTAGGCTTAAGTCTCTGATCTTCAAGGACCACTTAGGTAAGTCATTGAGCCTCTCTGAGTTTTCATTATCTCTCTTCTAAAACATGGATATTTTACCTAATGACTTCACAGAATTATTGTCAAGAAAAATGGCAAGATATGTCAATTGATTGGATAGAAAAGGAGAGTGAGAGAAGGATGACTTGAAAGTTGTGGGCTTGGATGACTGGGAGGAGAGAGCTGTCATTGATAGTAATAGTCAGAAGAGGGGGAGGTTTGTGGGAAAAGATAATGAGTCCTGCTTTAGACAAACTCTGCTGAGTTTGAAGTGCTTATAGGGAATTAAGTTCCAAATGTCCAGTAGGCAATTGGTGACATGGGACCAGAGCTCAGGGGAAAAGCTAGGGCAGGTTTGGAAATCATCAGCAAAGAGATAATAATTGATGAAATCCATGGGAGTTTATGAGGTCACCAAGTGAGAAAGTTTAGAAATAGATAGAAAGAAAATGGAAGGATTAGGACAGAGCTTTGGGGGTGGAACCCACAGTTAATGGGTATAATATGATTGAAGAGCCAGCAAAAAGAGATTGAGAATGATTAATGTGACATGCAGAAGCAGGCCTGAGAGAAAACAGTTCCAGAAAAATGTAGAGAGGAGAACTTGTCTAAGGTCACATGGGTAGTAAGGGTTGCAGGGCCATCTTTAGTCATCCTGATCTATACCTTGCCATTGGACCCAGATGGCTCTGGAGGAGAGAGTGAAGCTGGTGACCTTGCACAGCCCTGCCTCACTTATATCCAATTCACTTGCAAGTCATGGCATCATCATCTTCCTGATGTCTTGGTATTCTGAGAATGGAAGGACAAATAACAAAGGTCAGAGGCAGGATTTGGAAACAGGCCCTCTAACTCCAGAACCAATGCTCCAAACAACTGTACCAGGATTCTATACCAGTGGGCACAAGAATGGAGGCTGTGGCATAACTACAAAAAGACCATGATGTGACCTCCTAAGGGTATGTGATCAAACAAGAAGGTGGGAAAGAGAATGAGGGTGCATCCCACCTTACCCAGAAGAGCCAGTGGCTATTGTTGGTGGAGACAGTTGCACTATTTCCAATACAACCACACCTACCTTTTACTCAATTTGTTGTTGTTCTTCAGTTGTTTTTCATCCTGTACAGCTCTTCATGACCCCATTTGGGGTTTTCTTGGCAAAGATACTGTAGAGTGGTTTGCCATTTCCATCTCCAGCTCATTTTACAGATGAGGAAATGGAGGCAAACAGGGGTGAGTGACCTGTCCAGGGTCACACAGCTAGTAAGTGTCTGAGGCCAGATTTGAACTCAGGAAGAGGAGTTTTCCTGACTCCAGGCCCTGTGCTCTATCCACTGCAGCTGCCTTTTACTCATCATGGCCTAACATTTCTCCATTTCTCCCAAGCACCTCCATTCCCAAATTCCTTCCTTCCATATTACTAATCAGCCATTTGGGGAAGTTCTGACTTAATGCTACCCAGGCAAGCAGCTGCAGAAGTACCAGGGGGAAAATCCACCCCACCACACACACCTTCAATACACCCACCCCTGCACTCCCAGATTGCCTCAAGCTGTGGAAGACACTACTGAGAAGGCAGGCTCTGTGACAGAGGACAATGACTGATGAGTAAGAGTCCTGCCCCAACCCGGTTTACGTTTTGGGTGGGGCAGAATGAGTCACAGTACAACTGTACCAGTTCCGGTACCTATTTAGCACCCTCGTGGTTTTCACTCTCCCCACCTGCTCTCACTGGCTGGAGGGATCCCAGAGGAGCAGCTGACTTCTCTCCCCACCCCCTTCCTTCTGCCCCTCCCCACCCAGGGGCAACCCTAGGGTTGAAGATTCTAATACTATTATTCATGGGCCCTCATCTAGTATTCTCATTATCAATTAACAAGTTAAAATCAATTAGCTTTTACAAAAGGGTATTTACTAAAAAGTTATAGCAATACAGAAGTACAAAAACACCCCCAACCCTACCCCAAAAGAGGTACCACCATCTCTCCTCTGCACTTATTTGGTTCCTGAGAAGTAAGAGTTCAAACTTAAAGTGGTTGGTATAAAACATGCTTCCCAAACTCAGGTGTGTATGTAGATTGCCTAGCCCTGGGAGTCTTTTTTTTTTTTGTGGCTTAGCTAATGGACAAGGCACTCTCTTGCTCAGCTGCCCTAGCTCCTTCTAGACTGATGGTGTGGTCCTCTGCTGGACTGGGCCAAGCTGTTCACATCATGATTGTGCCAGCTTATCACAGGACTCACTGATGCCACTGACCCTGGAATTCTAGCTGTCAGTGAGACTTTGGATGGCTAGGATGGATCTACTAGTCTCACCAGACACCAGGGCACTCCCACCTCAGGATACTCATTCACGTATGATTAGGAAAGAATAAACAGAAAAGAAATGAAAGAAAGGTATCATGAATTCATGAATCTATGGTGGTATAGAGGAGGTGACCTGGGAATTTGGGGGAAACATCTCCCCAAACAAAGTAAGCTTGAAGGTAAAAGAAACTGAGCTAACAATTTCTATTCTGAAAGAAACCCCCACTATCTTAGAGATTTCCTGTTCCATCTGGATATTCTGATAAGACTAACCTCAAAGAAATGTATTTCCCACTAGAACAAAACTGATCTTTGGCAACTCAAAGGTTAATGCATTCTCTTCCAAATCACCTGATGTCCTGTCCTTATTATTCAATCTTCCAAAAAACAGAAAGTGGCTAAGCAGCCTTGTCTGCTAGGCTACTTTTGCCTCAGTAATGTCACTTTAAAGCTAGGAACAGGGGTGTGTGTGTGTGTGTGTGTGTGTGTGTGTGTGTGTGTGTGTGTGTGTCTTTGCTATCCACCTGACTACCGTCCGTTAGTTCATATTAATTGAACTTTTTATCTTTTAGCCTTGCCTTCTGATTTACTGGTCTCCTGTTCAAAGGTGGGAGGAATTAGTCTCTGGGAGGATCTCAGGGCCTCTGGGTTGAGGACTCCCCCAGCTTCAGCCAGACGGGAGCTAGATCTCACTGCCCCTTCCCCCACTCAGAGGATCATAGCAGTTCTTCCTCACTCAAAATCCATCATGAAAAAGAGCAAGATGTTCACTCAAACCTTTTGCATGTGCTTTCAGTTCCAGTTCAGCAGCCAATGAAAAGACTTTCCATCTCCACACACTCTCCCACGGCCATTTAGTCACTCATGGTCAGAAAATGGCCCCCCAAAGTCCCATGTGTTAGATTGGCAGCAGGCAGTGAATACAGCACATACTCCATATAATCAACCGGGAAAAGCAAATCTGTGCATGCTCTGAGGACCGGGCCCTCACTGGCCAGTCCTCTGTTACACACTATTCACAAATAAGTAAATAAACATATATTGATTGGGATGCATTCTCTAATATTTTTTTCTTGATAGGGGTGCTCTATCAAAATAGTTTAGACAACAGTGCTCTTCACCATGAATCTGACATTAGAATGTCTGCAAAGATTTCACATGAAATAAGAGTCAGCATTGCCTCTCTGGGCCTCGGTTTTTTCACCTGTAAAATAAGAAGGCTGCTTTAAATAATTTTGAAGGTGTCTTACAGCTCTGGAATTATCTATTGAAGTATTTTAATGACATAATCCCATTATAAATTCAATGATTTTTTAAACAAGGTTTACTTTATTTTTTAAAAAATTGGGCATTAAGAATGAAAAATGGACTTATTCATTACAGGAAGAGAATAGAGTATAATTTTCTTGTTTAGGAAGGCCTGTGAACCCTTTCAGGCCCTGCTTTTTCTGCTCTAAAAAGATTGTGATGCAAGTTAAGAAGCCACAATTCTATTCAGCTTCATTCTGATAACCTGCAGAGCACTGCAGTTATGAAAAGTTCTTTCAGTCTTAATGCTCTTGCTTTGGCAACCTAAGTTATGCAGAGTTCCTTGGGAAATAACTAGGAATTTGGAGGAACATAGTAAAGAAACCCACCAGGGGAATTAAAACCCTTTACTTCCTATACTTGGGGTATTGTGAAGATGTGTTTACATAAGAGTATTTGGAGATTTTAGCTGACTATGAATTTATTCTGCAATGACTATTTGAAACAGACCCCATTTCATGAAGGACGCCATTAAAATTGAGTTATTTCATACATATGCACCCTTCTGCTAAGTTATTACCTAAATGTGAAGTAGTTCATTTAATTCTATCTACTTTAAAATTAGATTTTTTTTCCACATTGCTCTTGCTAATTCACTTTTCTCTAATTTAAAGGCCTTTTCTCCTTGTTTTTATTTTAGCTTTTCATGGAGATTAAATGAATTGTGGAAAGAAAGCTAGATTTGTAGATAGAGGACCCAGGTTCAAAGCTTGTCTCTCCTACCTGTGAAACCTTGGGCAAATTGCTTAATTTCTGTGGTCCTCAGTTTTCTCATTGGTAAAATAAAGGGATGGATTCAGATGACCTTAGAGGCTTCTTCCAGTTTTAAATCTATGATCCTATGACCTTTTTTCCATAGCATTTTTTAAACTGTTATTTTGACATCTGAGGTCTAGTCATCAAACTCTCCAGTAGCAAATACTTTTAAAAATCTCTGATCACATAGATGCAGGGGTTCCCTTAATCAATGCAGGTGGCAAGGCATTCATGCCTTTTCAACTTATGGGACTACTGTCCATGGCCTCCCACAAAACCTCTAGGGTAGGTGGGGTCATCTAACATGCTAGGGGGTCTGCCTCTAAATCTCTTGACATTGAATGGATATCGATGGCATATGCAAGTTACTCTTCACCCTCATGACATGACAGATCAACCTCCTTTTCCAGCCATGTGCAGTCATCCCTTCTACATCTTGGGGATTAGGGGCACAGTGCCCCTGTGATCTGGAAAATCTGCATAAATTTTTTTGGCCCTCCCTTCACACCAGAGAAGAAGTCTGAATTATTATGGTATTAAAAGATAAAATATGTTGATATCATATAATACTATACACATATTTTAGGCATTTCTGAGTTTCTAAACTTTTTCTGTGTCATCTGCAGCTTCTGCAAATCTCCCCCAAAAATTCCCATTTAATTTCTTACGCTGACTCTCAATATATCAAAATCATGATGGGGAAAGTCATGATGTGGAATAATAACTGTACCTCTTTGATGACATACTTTATATCACTTCTTCTGCACAATTCTTCATTAGTAATAGGCTACAACCTATTCAGGCCTAACATGCACTTCTCTACTTGCTCTTTTGATGACCTCCCCCTGCCCGAACTCTAATTCTTGAGAAAATTCATAAGGTATTGCATGATGTGCAACCATCGGTCCTCAAATGAAGAATACTGACTTTAAAAAAGATGAGCCCTTTTTTGAGGGGGGGGAAGAAACCTGGTATAATTAAAACACACTACAATTTCCCAAAGGCAATGCAGCAAGCTTTCCTCCCCTTGTTCAATTCTGCGTCCAGTTCTCGTGTCCAGTCTATCTACAGGGTCTCTCCATTGATGAACCAACTCTGTGAGTCCAGCTGCAAATCACAATCTGGACAATAGGCATTTCTTATCTACTTGGTTTCTCCTTTGTAGAGAGTTTGGTCAAAGCCTTTTGAGTGACTCAGAAGTTCATTTAGGAGGCTCTGTGGTTTTCTGAGGCTTGATGCAATCAGAACAGTTTTATTAAAAAAGAGGAGCACCTCAAGGCCCTCACCAGTCCTAGGGAACACCTTTCAATCTGGGCTTCATCTTGAATATCCTCTCTGAGAGTGGCAAACACCTGTGGGAAGGACAAATTGGAATTGGAGGACACAATTCAGCCAGAAGTTGGTGGTAATTGTTTAACAACTGGCTCACCAAAGAGCAAAAATACATACATGACACACTTTTAAGTTTAACCTGCATTATTAGCACTTTCTTAAGTCTAGACAATCCATAAAATGATAATGTAAGTCCTGACTTGTAGTGTTTGCCAGTTTCTGAGGTGTAAATGTTCATAATGGAAATTTAACAATCAGCTTTCAAAAGCTGTTACAAACTGGTTCCAGCATACCACTGAACATAGCTCAACTCTCCCCACAACTACTCCAGCAAAGATCTAAGACCTTCAGAATGAGTGGTAATTAGGAAATCTAATAACAAACCACAATGGGTTATTTTTCCATCCCAAGATCACACAGGCAAGTAAATAGGGCAGGAATTAGGGAACAGGGGTCAAGATCATAGACTTAGCCCTGCTCCCAGGAGGGCATCTCCCAGAGAGTCCAGGATTAGAAAAATTAGCCCCTGAGGCTCTTGGAAAAGAGGTACATCAGTAGCCCAAGTTGCTAAGATCACAGGCAAAGAATAAAGCTAGGATAGCAGCATAGGTGGACCAGAGCCTTAAGCAGAGAACCGAATTAGGTCAGCAGCAGAGAGCTCCCAGAGAAGGATTAAAAACATCCTCCAGTGCTCTGAACAGCACTGGCCCAGCAGTTTAACACAGAGTAGCTTAGAACCAGTCAATGCCTAAACCCAAGTGTAGGCCAGCAGCATGGATCAAGGACTCAGCCCTCAGGGCTATAAATTAGGTTGGCCCAGCAACCCAAGACCCCCAGAACTGATCAGGGACTCAGCCCCAGGTCTAAAACTGATTAGACCAGTAGCATCTCTAAGGACTTGGCTCTGGCCTAGAGGGCAGCAGAAACGTCCCACTGAATTCATTAAGGCTTTCAGCTAGTTGGCAGGGACTAGGGCCAATTACTGTCTACTGGAATACCACCCAGGGACAAATTTATAGCTGTGTAACCTGGACAGAAACAGGGTTGGGAGCCTGGACAGCCCCTTTGATTTGACCACATAGGACTCCATGAAATACTGCAGCATCCTGGCTCAAGCTGCCGTGAGCCTAGAAGAACATAGCACTCAATACCTAGAGAACGTAGTGGGAGGTTTCCACCTAAGACAGGGTCATATAAAACTAGTACAACTCCTGCCAGAAGTGTGCAAACTGATCCTAACACAGAGACCTAATTTAGGCTGGAAAAATGAGTAAACAAAAAAAATGATAAAGAACTATTGCAATGTCAAGGATGCCCAAGATACAAACCCAGAACGACAGAATAACTCTTAAACACCTACAAACAAAGCTTCAAAGAAAAAAAAGTTAAGAAGACCTGCTTTAGGTCATAGTTTGCCCTGCTGAATCAAATATTTTTTAATCACCAACAAATAAACACAGTGAGATTTTATATTCTTTAGAGCTTCCAGTCTTTTAGTATGTATTCTTTTAGCTTTCAGTATGACTATGAAGATACTGTCTGCTGTGGAATAATATTTGTGAAACCTTATGTGTTTAAATCTCAAACTTTTCATCAAGGATACCCTCAATGCATGTGTAGATTGTTCTCATAAAGATTCAGTACAGATGGGAAAGCAGGAACGTGGGTCAGTAGTGACTGATATTTTCTTGGTTGCTGTTTTTGGTCATAATAAAGCCTATGATTCCGCAGCACCCCCCCCCCCCCAAGTGATTGGTATCAAATACTTTGATATTTAAATCTTTAATACCATATGAAAAACATGTCATTTCCAGTATGGACTCTTTTGTCTAGTCTAGTGGCTCTATCTTTGTTTTCTTTGGTGCCATTTTTACTTGCTTATGTAATAAGCAAGGGATTGTGATTTTCATTGAAGGAAAAAAGAGTTTGGTATGGAAATCTTCACAGATCTTTTACATTTTTCCATGTTTGTTATCTTCCTTCAGGTTTCATCCTTAAATGACTTAGGATAATTTGATTTAGTTGAATCTCTCTCCAAGCTTTCTATAAACTTGACTGCTTTATGAGGTAATGTTGCCCATAATCTTCTTCCAAATTCCTCCTCAATTTACAAACAAGTTACTAAACCAGTATTGCCCTGAAGCGTCTCATCTCTAAACTTGTCAAGGAGATCATGTATCTGCTGGCTAAGACTGTCTCCAGGAAGCTCTTGGCTATCTCATTGTGGTCATTGGTTTACAACTATTAAACTTATTTAGGAAACTATTGAGTCCATATCAAGTCTGTTCTTTTATCCCTTTCCCAGTTTTCTATTTCATCTACTTGCTTTAATATGTCAAGCTGAAGTTGTCTCCATTGTTGCCATATCCTCTCACTTTTATTCTTTCTACTAAGTAACTACTGATATTTGCTCTAACAAATTGCTGGTCTGTCTTTACACAAATAGATGATTAAAAAATGACTCCCATATCATTTCCTATGAAAATAAAATCAATTTTATTTTTTTGTGAAGCTATTTAGTGGTCACCATGTCCAACCCTTCATTTTATTTTTTGAAAGGGGGGTCATATTAAGAGTAACAGGGTGGGGACCTAGAGAGGTGGCAAAAGGGAAGGGAAGACAGAGAGACCCCTACCACCAGCAGTTCCCATAGGAGGCTGTACTATGGGTCTCTCATTCCCAGTTATAGGGTGATCCCATCTATACCCTTCACTGAACAGTGGCTGGTGGTGATGGAGGAGGGCTGGTCCAAACTCACACACTTCACACACACACACACACACACACACACACACACACACACACACACACAC